>NC_133326.1:548623642-548943261 GCF_042186555.1 Aquarana catesbeiana
GTTACACTGGTGCTGTGCTACTTTCCAAGGACAAAGTGAGGGATTTATGAATCGAGATGCAATCCTATAGTAAATCTGTCTCATAACATCACAGCTTCTCTTTGCTCTGCCAGCAGACCTGATATATTTCCCTGTCTGTAGATTTAGGGATAATTCACACCAGCCGATGCATTACAAATCAGCACAGTATCAATGCACCAATCTCGGTGCATTGCACTGTCAATTTTTTCCTTTTTTAAATAATTTTACTAAAATGTCACGGTGCGAGGCAATGGATTGTCTCAGTGTGCTGAAAAAAAGTACTGAATGCACTACTTTTTTCAGCGCACGCTGCCCGCACACCACCGCAACGTATTGGTGTGAACCGGGCACATAAGGAGACAAGGCATTTCGCCTTATCATGCAGTGAGACTGCACTGCAATAGCCACCCAACACAGACCTACCACATCTGATGTGAATATACCCTTAGGGTAATTATAGATCTTTTTACATTTTTCTGTTACAAAATGTTACCTTTGATGTGAATATAGATTCATTGCACCGGCACAAAATACTTTCTAAAGCATAACTCAAGCCAAAGTATTTCATTCTAACACTTTATATATGCTAATATGAATGTATATTATAAAAATAACTAGTTATTTATTATAATATCAATTATAATTTAATGCTAACAAAGAAACACAGAATGGAGTTATTACTAATAGAATGTCACAAATTCTTTACAAAGAACAATAAAATGCAATAAAATATGGAACCAGAGAGCAAATAGTATAATCATTAGGGTTGCACCGATACCGATACTAGTATCGGTATCCGTGCCACTACCGAGCATTTGCACGAGAACTTGTAATCGTGCAAATGCTCCAATGCTTGACCCGATACCTGGCCAGTCAGGGATACAAGCACCGATCTCCCTGTATAAATTTCAATAAAGCAACTGACAGCCGCTTCTCCTCCTCTTCCTCCCACGGCTTTCAGCTGCTTTATTGAAATCTATACAGGGAGATCGGTGCTTGTAACCCCCCACCACAGCAAAAATCACCCCCGACTGTCCCCTATATCCTTCTTTGTGTCCTCCTCTGTGTGCTCCTCTGGTCCCCCTCTCTGTGCTCCTCCGGTCCCCCACCGTGTCCTCCGTGCTCCTACAGTCTCCCTCTGTCCTCCTCAGGCCCCCCCCGTCCCGGATCTGTCAGGATGGAGAGCGGAGGAAGGAGCCGGTAAATCTGTCATTTACTGGCTCCTACTTTTCTGAATGCACAGAATCAGTGATCACTGACTGTCCATTCATGACTGAGCAGAGTAAACTGTGTTTACGATGTCTCAGTTTATAAATGGAGAGGAGCCGCTGTCTCCTGTTCATTCATCTTCAGTGCAGCTGAGGCTGCAGAGAAAGGGACTGGGGAATCTGTGTCCTCAGTCCCTTCCTCTGTCTCAAAGGGTAGATATCAGGGGTCTCCTTAGACTCCTGATATCTCACCAAAGCCATCCCCCAAGAGGGCTGATAAAAAACTAAAAACTAAAATAATAATAATAATAGTAATAAAAAAAAAATGTAATACATGTTTAAAAGGTAAAATTGTAAAAAAATAAATAAATAAATAAATAAAAAACTACGGACACAGTCCACTGTCACATGACATAAAAAAAAGTATCAGTAATCGGTATCGGCGAGTACTTGAAAAAAGTATTGGTACTTAAAAAAGTGGTATCGGTGCAACGCTAATAATATTGTATTTAATTTATTTCTCGCCTATTCCTATTATTCTGAATGATCCTAAAGTTTGTAAATTTTGTGAATATTCCCACACCTTTCCTTGAATTTTGTGACATATATTCACTATGTCCTGTGAGTAGGCACTGCTGTGTCACATAATACACAGAGCCTGCCTTCTGAACTACAGAGGTGCTGAGAGGAGGAGTTTCAGCTGTCTGCACAGGAATTACTGCTTGTAGGGAGCACGATAGCATGGGATATGTAGTCTTTAGAAATGGATGCTGCAAAGCATGTAGGGAATCCAGGAAGTTGTGGAAAGAGATAGCCAGCAGACAGGCAGAACTTGCAACATGAAAGAAGATTTTTCATGTACACTTATGCCCCGTACACACGATCGGACATTCCGACAACAACATTTTTTCAGACGGATTTTGGCTCAAACTTGTCTTGCATACACACAATCACACAAATCTTGTCGGAAATTCCGAACGTCAAGAACGCGGTGACGCGTATGGGGAGCTGAGCAAAATGAAGTTCAATAGCTGGTGCAGCTCTTCTGCTTGATTCCGAGCATGCGTGGAACTTTGTGCATTGGAATTGTGTACACACGATCGGAATTTACAACAACAGATTTTCTTGTCGGAAAATTTGAGATCCAGATCTCAAATTTTGTGTGACGGAAATTCCGATGGAAAATGTCTGATAGAGCCTACACACGGTCGGAATTTCCGACAACAAGCTCCCATCGAACATTTCCATCTGAAAATCCGACCGTGTGTACAGGGCATTACTTTGTACATTGGATTGTCAATAATAACAATTGTCCGTGCTGCTATTTCAATGTTGATGTTAAAGAATGAAAGTATATGCTGTGACCATAGATTTCCTTTAATTGTTAGTAAGAACCACAACAAAACAGAAAATACTATTATTAATGCTCACAAAGCACAGAAATTGAAAAACAGAATATATAATCTTATGTTTTTTTGTGAGCATTTATATTAGACCTTTACATTCTGGGATTGTATATGTTCTATAGCTCTACATAATATTTCATTGTATTCTTGTGACATTCTGTTGTGTGATATAATTGTACAAAGATCGCTTTTTATATGGTATTCTTACAATTTAAAAAAAAAAATAGATTTTTTCCTTCCCTTTTCTAAATTATATCTCCTATAACATGTATTTTATCATTCTGTATAAACCCAATTTATTTATTTCTTGTATTGAAGCACTCATAAAGAGGTAGTGTCTTACCCCTGATAGGTGTTGGATCTCTTTTACAACCAATGATTTCATTAAAAACATTTCTGGATCTTGAATGTGGTACCATTGCGCCCTTCAGCAATAGATAAACTGACAAGAGTTCTTACCCTTTCACCCTCGATTTAAAAAACAAAAAACTTTACCTAGTGTTTGGCAAGAAAAAAGGAAGCCAGTGACCTTTTGTCCTAGGTCAGTGATGGTGAACCTTGGCACCCCAGATGTTTTGAAACTACATTTCCCATGATGGTCATACACTCTGCAGTGTAGTTGAGCATAATGGGAAATGTAGTTCCAAAAGATCTGGGGTGCCCAGGTTCGCAATCACTGTCCTAGGCCCTTGAACAGTTCTACACGTCCCAAGGCTACTTTGAAACTTAAGGCCCCTTTCACACGGGACGGATCTGTGTTGATCCGCCCCGTGTTTATCCGCAGCTCAGCGGGGATCGCTTCGTTTTCCCCAGCTGAGCAGGCAGATGACAGTGCGGGACCCGCACACTGTGCAGGGACCGCCCTGTCAGATCTCCGCTCTCCCCTATGGGGGATCGGAGGAACACGGACCGTCTGTCCGTGTTCTTCCGATCCGCTCTGCAGACGGATAGAAAAATAGGATTTTCTTCCGTCCGCAGAATCGGACGAGAGCGGAGCCGGACAACATCGGGTGTTAGCGGATGTACATCCGCTGACACCCGCTATCCCATAGGGATGCATGTATGTCCGTATTTCATCCGAAAACGGATGGATGAAATACGGACATACGGTCCGCATGTGTGAAAGGGGCCTCAGGCAGAACTTCACCCAAATGGGGAAGTTCTGTTTTTCTTCCCCTTCCCCCCTCCTCTATTGTATTAGGTATTTTATTTTGGGGGGAGTGGTCACCTAGGCTTGACAGGTACCCACTCCTACTTTGATTGCTTAGATGACAGGAGCAAGAATACAATATTTGTAGCTGCTGACTGAATTTTTATACAAACTGACTAAAGCTCCTCTTTAATGTGAAATTCCAGCTTTTACCTAACTAGCCCTAAAACTGCCTCCTGACCCTTTCTACCACTTATGCTAACTAACCTGTATAAGAAAGATATATCTACTTATCTATTCTCAGGCTGCTTTGGTCCAGTCTCGTGATATCCTCTGTGTCAGCCAGTGGCAGCTGCAGGGAAGAGGAGAGATCACTCCAACAACAGCTGGAATGCCTGGGAGCTTTGACATCAACCACAGGCCTATTAGGGAAACAGTGACCCATATACAGTATAATTGAAAAGTGTTGTTTTTTTTTTTTGTTTTTTTTATATATATATAACATCACATCACATAGTAAGGGGAATAGGCCAAAACTGTAACATACAGGCTGGGAGTGCAGTTCTGCTGCCTGCATGCTTCTTCTGGGTCACATAATGGGTAGTGAAGCCTGGGTGAGGATGGTAGCCCTGGACCTGGCCCCTTTAATAGAAAGTCAGTGATGGCAGCTCAGAGATATCCTGACAGATGCCCTTTAAAAAGTGGATTCTACCACAATGATGGGTAACGAAACATGCTACTTTTCCATAAGGAGCAACCAAAATCTCTTCCTTTGATGTTAAAAACAGGCCATGTCTCTGGACACGCAAGACATCCTGTTCTCAGCCAGGAGCAATGGGAGCATGGGTGAAGCAATGTTACGTTAAAATAAGTAACCCTCCACTGTCCTGCAGCTGTGGTTTCTCATCTCTGTGCCTTTCCAGTTCCTTTTTAAATGTATTTATTTATTACAGGTACTTACAGTGGGGATGGAAAGTATTCAGACCCCCTTACATTTTTCACTCTTTGTTATATTGCAGCCATTTGCTAAAATCATTTAGGTTCATTTTTTTTTCCTCATTAATGTACACACAGCACCCCATACTGACAGAAAAACACAGAATTGTTGACATTTTTGCAGATTTATTAAAAAAGAAAAACTGAAATATTACATGGTCCTAAGTATTCAGACCCTTTGCTGTGACACTCATATATTTAACTCAGGTGCTGTCCATTTCTTCTGATCATCCTTCAGATGGTTCTACACCTTCATTTGAGTCCAGCTGCGTTTGATTATACTGATTGGACTTAATTAGGAAAGCCACACACCTGTCTATATTAGACCTTACGGCTCGATTCACACAGGGGCAACACGACTTCAACGCGACTTTGCAACGCGACTTCAACGCGACTTGTGGATCCGACTTTGCCCTGCGACATGTGTCCGACTTTCAATGAACGGGGATCCGACTTGGATCCCCGCCACTGTGTTTGGTATGAATCTTTAGGGGGAACTCTGCGCCAAATTTTAAATAAAAAACCGGCATGGGTTCCCCCTCCAGGAGCATACCAGGCCCTTGGGTCTGGTATGGACCTTGAGGGGAACCCCCTACGCCGAAAAAAAAACGTGGGGGGACCCCCCCAATCCATACCAGACCCTTATCCGAGCACGCAGCCCGGCCGGACAGGAATGGGAGTGGGGACAAGCGAGCGCCCCCCCCCTCCTGAACCGTACCAGGCCGCATGCCCTCAACATGGGGGGTTGGTGCCTTGGGGGAGGGGGCGCGTTGCGGGCCCCCCCCCCAAAGCACCTTGTCCCCATGTTGATGAGGACAAGGGCCTCTTCCCGACAACCCTGGCCGTTGGTTGTCGGGGTCTGCGGGCGGAGGGCTTATCAGAATCCGGGAGCCCCCTTTAATAAGGGGGCCCCCAGATCCCGGCCCCCCACCCTATGTGAATGAGTATGGGGTACATCGTACCCCTACCCATTCACCTAGGGAAAAAGTGTCAATTTAAAAAAAAACACTACATAGATTTTTAAAGTATTTTATTAGACAGCTCCGGGGGTCTTCTTCCGACTTCGGGGGTCTCTCCGGTTCTTCTCCACGCTCTCCGGATCTTCCTCCGGGCTCCTCCGCTCTCTTCTGCCGCTCTTTTGCTAAAGCGGAGGAGCCCGGTCTTCCGTCTTCTGCCCTCTCCTCTTCTTCTGATGTTGACACGACGCTCTCTCCGGCTAGAATGCTCTCTGTGCGCTCCGCTCTGACTTATATAGGCGGTGACCCCGCCCCCTTATGCCGTCACAGTCCCTGGGCATGCTGGGACTATGACTGCATAAGGGGGCGTGGTCATTGGGTGGTGACCACGCCCCCTAAAACGTCACAGTCCCAGCATGCCCAGGGACTGTGACGGCATAAGGGGGCGTGGTCACCACCTATATAAGTCAGAGCGGAGCGCTCAGAGTGCATTCCAGCCCCAGAGAGCGTCGTGTCAACATCAGGAGAAGAGGGCAGAAGGCAGAAGATTGAAGACCGGGCTCCTTCGCTATAGCAAAAGAGCGGCAAAAGAGCAGAAAATAGCGGAGGAGCCCGGCAGAAGATCCAGAGAGCGCGGAGAAGAACCGGAGAGACCCCCGAAGAGAAGAAGGCAGCAGACCGGGCTCCTCCGCTATAGCAAAAGAGCGGCAAAAGAGCAGAAAATAGCGGAGGAGCCCGGCAGAAGACCCGGAGAGCGCGGAGAAGAACCGGAGAGACCCCGAAGTCGGAAGAAGACCCCCGGAGCTGTCTAATAAATTACTTTAAAAATCTGTGTAGTGTTTTTTTTTTAAATTGACACTTTCCCTAGGTGAATGGGTAGGGGTTCGATGTACCCCATACTCATTCACATAGGGTGGGGGGCCAGGATCTGGGGGCCCTCTTATTAAAGGGGGCTCCCGGATTCCGATAAGCCCACAGACCCCGACAACCAACGGCCAGGGTTGTCGGGAAGAGGCCCTTGTCCTCATCAACATGGGGACAAGGTGCTTTGGGGTGGGGGGGGCCGCAGCGCGCCCCCCTTCCCCAAGGCACCAACCCCCCCATGTTGAGGGCATGTGGCCTGGTACGGTTCAGGATGGGGGGGGGCGCTGGCTCGTCCCCCACCCCCACCCCCATTCCTGTCCGGCCGGGCTGCGTGCTCGGATAAGGGTCTGGTATGGATTGGGGGACCCCCCACGCCGCCTTTTCGGCATAGGGGGTTCCCTTCAAGGTCCATACCAGACCCAAGGGCCTGGTATGCTCTTGGAGGGGGAACCCATGCCGGATTTTTATTTAAAATTTGGCGCGGAGTTCCCCCTCAAGATCATCTGAGCACAAGTCGCATGCCGAAGTCGGATCATGCGAGACGGCGATCCGACTTTGATCCGACTTCAATGATAGTCAATAGGCTGAAGTCGGATCAAAGTCGGATCAAAGTAGTACAGGGAGTACGCTCTGAAGTCGGAGCGACTTCAGTAGTGTCTATTAAGACGCTCCCATTCACTTAAATGTGAATCTCTTTCTGGGGCGACTTGAGGGCGTACAAGTCGGATCCCAAGTCGTCCCAGTGTGAACCGACCCTACAGCTCACAGTGCATGTCAGAGCAAATGAGAATCATGAGGTCAAATGAACTGTCTAAAGAGCTCAGAGACAGAATTGTGGCAAGGCACTGATCTGGCTAAGGTTACAAAAAAATTCTGCTGCACTTAAGGTTCCTAAGAGCACAGTGGCCTCCATAATCCTTAAATGGAAGACGTTTGGGACGACCAGAACCCTTCCTAGAGCTGGCCATCTGGCCAAACTGAGCTATCGGGGGAGAAGAGCCTTGGTGAGAGAGATTCAGTCGGGAGACGGGAGATGGGAGAAAGTTGTAGAAAGTCAACCATCACTGCAGCCCTCCACCAGTCGGGGCTTTATGGCAGAGTGGTCCAACGGAAGCCTAGCCTTTCCTCAGTGCAAGACACATGAAAGCCCGCATGGAGTTTGCTAAAAAACACCTGAAGGACTCCAAGATGGTGAGAAATAAGATTCTTTAGTCTGATGAGACCAAGATAGAACTTTTTGGCCTTAATTCTAAGCGGTATGTGTGGAGAAAACCAGGCACTGCTCATCACCTGTCCAAAACAGTCCCAACAGTGAAGCATGGTGGTGGCAGCATCATGCTGTGGGGGTGTTTTTCAGCTGCAGGGAGAGGGCAACTGGTGCAATCGAAGGAAAGATGAATGCGGCCAAGTACAGGGATATCCTGGACGAAAACCTTCTCCAGAGTGCCCAGGACCTCAGACTGGGCCGAAGGTTTACCTTCCAACAAGACAATGACCCTAAGCACACAGCTAAAATAATGAAGGAGTGGCTTCACAACAACTCCATGACTGTTCTTGAATGGCCCAGCCAGAGCCTTGACTTAAACCCAATTGAGCATCTCTAGAGACCTAAAAATGGCTGTTCACCAACGTTTACCATCCAACCTGACAGAACTGGAGAGGATCTGCAAGGAGGAATGGCAGAGGATCCCCGAATCCAGGTGTGAAAAACTTGTTGCATCTTTCCCAAAAAGACTCATGGCTGTATTAGATCAAAAGGGTGCTTCTACTAAATACTGAGCAAAGGGTCTGAATACTTAGGACCATGTGATATTTCAGTTTTTCTTTTTTAATAAATCTGCAAAAATGTCAACAATTCTGTGTTTTTCTGTCAATATGGGGTGCTGTGTGTACATTAATGAGGAAGAAAATGAACTTAAATGATTTTAACAAATGGCTGCAATATAACAAAGAGTGTAAAATTTAAGGGGGTCTGAATACTTTCCGTCCCCACTGTATATAGTGCTGTCAATTTATGCAGCAGTCCCTGCCCTCAAGGAGCTTACAATCTAAGGCCCCTAACTAATCAAAGGTCCCCAATATTTCGCCCCTTCTTAATGTGTTAGTAAACTCGGTTTTACCACTTGTTCCTACAGATAAGCCTATAATAAGGCTTACCTGTAGGTACTGTGAATATCTCCTAAACTTGCACTGCTTAGGAGATATTCACACTGCATGCAGCTGGTGACGTCACCGATGCATGCGCTCTGAAGGTCCGGCATACCATGCCAGACCTTCAGAGCCCATGCCGCAAACGGCAGCTCCCGTGCGCATGCGCGGTAGTGACATCATCGCACCCTGGCCACGAACTCGGAAGGAAGACTGGGTGAAGATGGAAGCCCTGTCAGTGGTGACAGGGCACTGCTGAAAGGCTTCGTTTTAAGGTAAGTCTCTCATACTGGGCTAGAATGCAATGCATACTAGCACATTATTACATTGCCGTGCAGGGGACATTTTTTTTTTTTTCTAAACTGCGGTTTATAACCCCTTGGTTATCCTCCACCTCAACTTGTGCAACTTCATTCTCCCTTCTTCTATTGCAACTGGCAAAAGGAGATGGTCAAAGACTGTGAACGTGATATAGGATTTCTGGAGGCTGGAGACATTCTTCTAAACACAGTCATAAATTGAGACCAGATTATATGAAACTGCTAGAGATCGCTGCCATTACAGTCCCTTTGCAAATCAATACTATCACATGTGCGCTCTTACAACCCCCTTAAAAATGACTTGTTTCGCATTTGATATTTCTCTAGAAAAATCTATTTGAAAAGATCAGAGGAAAAAAAAACATGAAATAACCATAGGGATGGACAGCTGAGAAAAATGAAACAGTGCGAAAAAAATAAAGCAAACAATTTAATTACTAAAAGCAAGTTTACGTATTTTCCTTTACTAGTCTCATATTAGTAAGCACTAAAACAAAGATTGCAATTTGCAGGGACCTCCAGGGCCACACAAAAAGTTAAAGAACTGCATGTGGCCCCTGAGCCATAGGTTGGGTATCAGGGTGATAAAACATTTACTGCAGTTTTTTTTTTTTTTTTCTTTTTAACCAATTCCCCAAAGTTGCTCTCTCTGTTAGTTTCCAGTAAGTCGCGTAGACAGCCCATTCACTGAAGAACCTCTGCTCGTCCAACATTATATGTAATGACACTGGAGTTGCCCACCTAAATTCCAGCACTGGAGTGCAGAGAAGCATTCCACTGGCTGTCTTTTAGGACCATGGATTAAATCTGGTCATGCACTAATTGAAATTCATCCGATTCAGCAGGGACTAGCGGAATTTCCATCAGTGTGTGTGGCAGTCCCATTTTACAGAGGTAATTTGTGTGATCACCTTCTGTCAAAGGGACATGTACTGTATGTCCCACTGTTAGAACACAATGTCCAGGTGGGGAGATTTTCTCCAGGCACTTACCGTAATTTGTGTGGATGACGTTGCACTGTGAGCAGATGTGCCTAGCCTCGGGACCCCGGCACAGACCTTCGTCAGATCTGCACACGCACACGTTTTTTTTTTGTGCATGTGCAGAGGGCTCAGCTAAGAAGGTCCCAGGTCTCTTTTTGTATGAGCCAACGTAGGGAAACTCAGCATGTGTACAAGGCTCTGCTAGATCGCAGATCCTTTCAGACTGTCGAAGATGGTGGTGACAGTTGGGGGGAGTGCAGCATTAAGGGGGCTATCTCAAATAGTGTACTGTGTACTATGGAGAGCAGTAACACACCCAACAGTAGCTCTAATCTTACCTGACTCTATTCAAAATTATTAAAAAAGTTATTGATTTAACATACACTTCAAAACAGGTATTAAACCCAAAAACAAAAATGTACAGCAAAATTAATCTTTCTCTCAATCAAAAAATGTTTTATTTATTTTTTAACAGACATAAAAGTGGTTCTGAAGGCTGAATTTTCTTTACCTTGATGCATTCTCTGCAGCCCCCCCCCACCTTATACATACCTGAGCTCAATCTTGATCCAGTGCTGTGCACAAGAGCTCTCTTGGCTATCTCCCTCCTCAAAGGCTCAATGAAATGTAATGATATCGATAGATATTCAGCCATCATTTTTTATTTGATTTTAATGTGACAACAATAAAATCTAACTTTTTATTAGATGGTTGTATTTTGAGTAGGAGCCTTAAAGAGGTTGTAAACTCTGTTATACCACTTTTACCTACAGGTAAGCCTATAATAAGGCTTACCTTTAGGTACCGTGAGTATCTCCTAAACTTGCACAGTTTAGGAGATATTCAGTATATGTGCTGCTGCCAACATTATTGGCGCATGTGCACTGAAGAAACGGGCCTCTGGTGCCATTTCTTCAGTAGCCGTGCCATGACCGGTAGCTCCCACGCACACGTGCGGGAGTGACGCCATCGCCGCTCCAGCCAATCAGAGCGCTGGAGCCGCGAACCCGGAAGTAACTCTGGAGGAAGATGTCGGCCACGTACTTGGAGTGGCGTTGCAGGTTCAGGACATTGTTCTGAGGTAAGTATTTCATAATGAGCTAGTATGCGATGCATACTAGCTCATTATGCCTTTGTCTTGCAGGGTTTGTTTTTTTGTTTTTGTTTTTTCTGAGGTTTACAAGCTCTTTAAAGGTCCCATACACCCATAACATGTTTTCTGTTTAAGCATAATTTATGGGACGTTAGCACCGATTTCAGTCTCAAGTCACGCTCAATGTATTCTATATTACTAAAACAGGAAGTGTGTTACTGGCAGGATCACTAGATGAAATAAAGGGAAAAATGCCTAAATAAGGAAAACTAATGCAACCACCACATTGGTAAGTTGCTGTATATTACATTTTTAGTTTTGGTTGTAGCACCCTACTAGGTAGCCTACCAGGGGAGCAGGGATCCATTGATAGGGTCTGCTGATGGTGCTCAGGTGCTGCTCATGTTGTCTGAGCAGCACTTGAGCACAAATAGGACGGGGCATTTTGGACAGTGGGAGGAAACCTGACAAGTGAGAGCATAGGCATAGTTACAGCCCTGGCCATTGGCAAAGGAAAGTGCCTCGGTGCATGCTGGGGGACTGTATATATGCCAAGGGCACATGTGTTCGGGGTCTTCGGCTGGAGAGCGGGGTCCCGGAGGGAAGGGGTATCAGCCCCTCCTCTGTGCAGGCTGCCATGCGGCCTCAGGTGGTTGATCTGAGTAAAGCTGCAACCCTGATGTCCTGCAAAGCAGACTGGTAGGGAGAGCTTCAAGGCAGCTTGAATTGCGCTAGTAATGCAACCAATACTGTTGCAGTAAATCTCTTTATAGATATCTGATCAGTAGATACATACCTGCACACTGTATAGGTATTTTGCCACAAAATAAAACAGAGTTACAGAAAATGAAACAGTCAAGTGCCTAATAGACTGCAAACAGTTCCATTGCTTAGTGCTATTTTTAAAATGATAGGGCACAAACAAACCACAAAACAAGAAAATTTGAAAACTACAAGAGCATGCCGAAAATTCCACCAATTACAATTAGTGCACATCAGCCAAGAAACACAGTCACAAATGTTCAGACACATTCCCAAATCCAACCAAACATATCCGCTTAACCAGTTGTTCAAGAAGAAAATAGCAAACAAGAATGAGGTAGAGGAACCACGTTTTTTAGTTTATTCAGTAAAAGAGAAAAATGAAAAATAAATATGAAAAGTGCGCTGCCCATAGCAGCCAATAGGAATATAGCATCAATGAAAGGTGATTTGTCATTGGTTGCTATAGGTAGCCACTCATTCCTCTCTTCCCCAACTTCCTTCTTCTCCAATATGACACGGAGAGAAGAACCATTGCTACTGGAAGAAATGCAGTGGACTCTATACCTGACCACACATGGCACAATCTAGTTGCACAATCAGAATTAGATCAACCTTTCTTAACCTTTTTACCTTTCACCCTGAAACCCTTGAAATTATTTTTACATCATGGGGATCAACTGCTAAAACCTATTCATATGGGGGTCAGTGGGAAAATGCCCCTTTGCATTGCTAGTTAGAATGCCACCCTCAAAGATAGCTAAAAAGATCAATGGTGTCATGCCGTTGCCTAATGGTATAAGCCCTGGAATTAGGCAGGTCCTATCAAATGGGAGGTCAGTCATCTACAGCAAAGGGAACCCCTAGCAACCTCTGAAGGAAGCCCAGGGTTTCATGGAACCCTGGCTGAAAATAGCTGATCTAGATCATAGTGTACACCTCCCAAAGAACTATAAGCAAAACTTTTTTTCTCATTTTGGATGGAGTAAAGACAGGTTATAACCTCTGTCAGATTTTTGTCATCTGTGTCCCATTGTTGAGATTTCTCTTCACTTTCTCTCTCATAGCCTTAACAGGAAGTGAGAGGAAATCCCACAAAGTAAGGATTCCCTTGGGGCCCCCCAGGTCACCAGAACTAGTGTCCACATTGGAAGATTTTCCCCTTTATTACTTCTCTGGGGATGCCCCAAAATTTGGGATTTTCTTTTACTTTCACTTTCAATGATAATGGTAAACAGGACAAATTAAGAGGGTGAATCTCCCTAATGGGGGCACAGACAGCAATAAAAACCTAACAGGGGTTCTCACCGCTCACCATTCTATCCAAAACAAAAAGTTTTGCCTTTAGTTATACTTTATTAAACACAGGATGAGCAGTAACTGGAAAGGCTGAAATAGCTTTCGTGAGATCAGGGCAAAGCCGGAGGGTAGGCAGGAAAGGCGACCAGCTTTTCTCTAGGAGGGACATGATAAAAAGGGCAAGACCTGCAACCAATGCTGAAGTAATTCGCGGCTCATGGGGGTAAGTGGGTGGTGCTAAAAGACTTTGTCCCAGCACTGCATTAGATAGACACAGATTGTAAAGTTGGCTGTCGCTTTATTTCATTTGTTTTTCTTACATTTTAATTAAAAAACATTTTCATTTCTGTGCTGTTCAATCTAAGCTGAGTGCATTTCATTATTGCATTGTAACATATGAGGTCAGGTTAAAACAGTTGTAAAGGCACACATTTTATATCTACCCACTCTGTGCAAAGGCATTGCACAGAGAGGTCCCTTCCTCTTCTGGGGTCCCCTGCTGGTGCTCTCGTCTTCTTTGAGTACCCCCATTGCAAGCTGTGTGCTATGGAGGCATTAGTGCGGGCGTGCTCCCAAGCTGGGCTGTATGCGTCCATAAACACACACAGCAAGGCTCAGTCCTGCCCCCTGCTCAATCCTCACTCCTTCTATAATTCCCACTGCTGTCTTTGTGTCCTGTGAGCAGCAGGAGAGAGAGCAGCACTGCTGCAGACGGCACAGCCTTGCGTGGACTAAGGATCCAGGTATTAGGGGGCTAGGGAGAGCCGATATTGGATTTTTTTTTTTTTTTTTTACCTTAATGCAGAGAATGCCTTATGCCTTATGTCTTATGCCTTTAGAACCACTTTAAGGTTCATTTTTTTCTACCAGTCTGTATAAGGGCTAGGCTCACACTTCTGCAGGCGTAGGACTGCGGGTAAATCGCATGCTTTTCCACACTAAAAAGTTGCTGCTGTTAGCAGATGTGGGGGGGTGCCATTATTTTTATAGGCACCCTTACGCGCTGTGTAGGGGTGCCTATAAAAATGCATTTTCAAAAAAAGCATTTTCTAAAGATGCATTTTCTCATGCTGGGAGCCGCATAGCACTATTCAAATGAATGGGCTTCTGTGTCCATGCAAACGTGGCTGCTGGAAAACGACAATAGTGTGAAACTAGCCTAATATAAACATGTGATGTGTTATATATGTTATTATGCAGAGGAGAACAGTACATTTTTATTATTAAAGAAAATATATATATATATATATATATATACACACACATATATATATATACACACACATATATATATATACACACACACACACACACTGGGGGTTATTTACGAAAGGCAAATCCACTTTGCACTACAAGTGCACTGCTGTAGATCTGAGGGGGACATGCAAGGAAAATAAAAAACAGCATTTTAGCTTGCACATGATTGGATGATAAAATCAGCAGAGCTTCCCCTCATTTCAGATCTTCCCCTCAGATCTACAGCGACTGCACTTCCAAGTGCACTTGCAGTGCACTTGTAGTGCAAAGTGGATTTGCCTTTCCTAAATAACCCCCAGTATCTCACAAAAGTGAGTACACCCCTCACATTTTTGTAAATATTTTATTATATCTTTTCATGAGACAACACTGAAGAAATGACACTTTGCTACAATGTAAAGTAGTGAGTGTACAGCTTGTATAACAGTGTAAATTTGCTGTCCCCTCAAAATACCTCAACACACAGCCATTAATGTCTAAACCATTGGCAACAAAAGTGAGTACACCCCTGAATGAAAATAACCAAATTGGGCCCAATTAGCCAATTTCCCTCCCCGATGTCATGTGATTCGTTTGTGTTACAAGGTCTCAGGTGTGAATGGGGAGCAGGTGTGTTAAATTTGGTGTTATCATTCTCACCTTCTCATACTGGTCACTGGAAGTTCAACATGGCACCTCAAGGCAACGAACTCTGTGAGGATCTGAAAAAAAAGAATTGTTGCTCTACATAAAGATGGCCTAGGCTATAAGAAGATTGCCAAGACCCTGAAACTGAGCTGCATCACGGTGGCCAAGACCATATAGCAGTTTAACAGGACAGGTTCCACTAAGAAACAGGCCTCGCCATGGTCTACCAAAGAAGAGTGCATGTGCTCAGCGTCATATCCAAAGGTTGTCTTTGGGAAATAGACATATGAGTGCTGCCAGTATTGCTGCAGAGGTTGAAAGGGTGGGGGGGTCAGCCTGTCAGTGCTCAGACCATACGCCACACACTGCATCAAATTGGTCTGCATGACTGTCATCCCAGAGGGAAGCCTCTTCTAAAGATAATGCACAAGAAAGACCGCAAACAGTTTGCTGAAGACAAGCAGACTAAGGACATGGATTATTGGAATCATGTCCTGTGGTCTGATGAGACCAAGGTAAACTTATTTGGTTCAGATGGTGTCAAGCGTGTGGCGGCAACTAGGTGAGGAGTACAAAGACAAGTGTCTTGCCTACAGTCAAGCATGGTGGTGGGAATGTCATGGTCTGGGGCTGCATGAGTGCTGCCGCCACTGGGGAGCTACAGTTTATTGAGGGAACCATGAATGGCAACATGTACTGTGACATACTGAAGCAGAGCATGATCCCCTCCCTTTGGAGACTGGGCCGAAGAGCAGTATGATGACATGATAACGACCCCAAACACACCTCCAAGACGACCACTGCCTTGCTAAAGAAGCTGAGGGTAAAGGTCATAGATTGGCCAAGCATGTCTGCAGACCTAAATCCTATTGAGCATCTGTGGGGCATCCTCAAACGGAAGGTGGAGGAGAGCAAGGTCTCTAACATCTATCAGCTCCGTAATGTCGTCATGGAGGAGGACTCCAGTGGCAACCTATGAAGTTCTGGTGAACTCCATGCCCAAGAGGGTTAAGGCAGTGCTGGAAAATAATGGTGGCCACACAAAATATTGACACCCAAGTTGGACAGTTTCAATTACGGGTGTACTCACTTTTGTTGCCAGCGGTTTATACATTAATGGCTGTGTGTTGAGTTATTTTGAGGGGACAGCAAATTTATACTGTTATACAAGCTGTACACTCACTACTTTACATTGTAGCAAAGTGTCATTTCTTCAGTGTTGTCACATGAAAAGATATAATAACATTTTTACAAAAATGTGAAGGGTGTACTCACTTTTGTGAGATACTGTATATATACTGTATACACACACACACATAAATATATACATTACACATGACCAAATATCAAATATAATACAAAAAAAAAAATACAAAATACAAAAAAAATTACAAAAAGTGACATGTTATAAAAACAAAGAAAAGGTCCTATTATAGGCAAAATAGTACAGAAGCCTCCTATCTCATCTGCAATTCTTCTGCTCAGATGTTTTGCTGAGATTGATGCTACTTCTGTGGATCTTGTATAATACTAGGGAGCTGAAGATTTGCTACTTCTGTCACAAGCTTTTGAGACACAAATTTTGCTTGACTTTCAAATTACACTATGAAAACATGTAGGAAACTGTTCATTATCTGTACCAAAAAATACAGGACTAGCAAGGTCCATCCAACCTCCAATCAGCAAACACAACAAATAATCAAAGACCACAACCAAAGACTGAGCAGCGCTAAGGTTGAAAATGCAATGATAAAAATTCAAACCAGGTTCTCAGTGAGAGAGCCTTGTGTAATTGTTGGTTCTGTAGATAGGGAAGGAATACAAACCCCAGAATGATGCACAAGAGCTACAGGTTATTAACACCATAGATGAACTATATTGTATATACAATATTGATGCATTATAAAATAATGAGAATGAAATGGATTATGTCAATAAATAGCTCAGGAAACTTACCAAGTTGGAGTTTGTGGCGTTGGAGTCGTCCTCAGGGAAGGGGATATAGACAGCTAAGGCCACACAGTTGGCAAAAATAGTCAGCAAAATAATGATTTCAAAGGGTCTGTGGAAAGGGTTAAGGCCATACACTGACACAAATATATCAGGTAAACATTTTAAATCAACAGCATGATAGCAAGTTTGCCATAACTAGGTCAGCCATTAAAAATTTGTTAAAGGAGAACTATGGCCAAAGCTCTTTTGGCCATACTTCTTATGTGGGTCACAGGAGTGCAGTGTTCAGACCAAACCAAAAATCATCATTAGTGGTAGCAACTGTAAAATTTTGGAGTTCTCATGACTTTCTGCACCAGTGGCAATGGTCACAGAACATATAGAGGGAGGGCAAATCTCCCCAGGAGGGCAGATAGACTGCAATAAAATCCAAACAGTGGTTCTAACACTTCTAGGTTCAAAGAAAATAGCTTTAGATACATTTTTAAACCAAAACAAAGAGCAGAATTATATCCCAGAGAAGAGTGGTGGTTAAAAATAACCTAGACACTGACTGTGAAGGATGGATGTACAAGGCGGGAAATTTAAAACTGATGATCATGGATTTTGAGCATCTTGCCCTTTTTGACAATTCAGAGCTCAGGCTAGACCAAAATATCATGCTGATTGGTCCTAGTCACTGCTGCCACTGGATGGTGCAACGTTAATTGGGATTTCTGCTGACAAAAACCATCTACCAAAATGGATGAGGCAATTCATGCCAAGACCCTCCTCTCGCATCAGTGTCAGGCACACGTGCCAGAATAAGCATGACAGTCCCCCTAGGTTACAGTTAAACCTCCTATGTGTCCGGCACCACCACTGCAGCTTCTCTAAGGGTCTGCAAACCTAAATCACAACTTTTAGAACTAATAACATTCACAGACACTGTACATAGATGAAAGTTGTGGGAGTTAATTTTCTGTACACAGGTAAATTCCTGGTCAATAAACAATATAAAAGCATCAGGAGCACTTTATAATAGGAATGACAAATGAGACTGTAGGCAGAAATAAAATAAAGCCTTTGTTATCTGGAGCCTTGGATCCGTCCCCCTCCATCCCTCATCCTGAGGCACTCTCAATCTAGCATTACTGATTTACTGTTGGTGTGTGAGGGATAATACAATGTCAGAGACTGCTGCTAAACTTTCTGAAACACATACAAAAAGCCATGCTCTAATCTTGAGCACGATCCTGTAGAGTAGACGATATCATGAAAACCAGCACCCTGCAGAATCCAACACTTTCCAAGGAGGTCAAGCAGATTTTGGAAAAAGAAAGAGGGGAAAAAAATCTCAAATAGAACTCCAGACAAAAACAAGATAAAATGGAATAGTCCAACAAAACCAGCTATTGATGCAACATTCCCCTTCAATCCAGAGATTTCCACTGCACAGTACTTTTTTCTGCCACTGTGTGTCCTCAGACTGATGACCAGCATCATTCAACCTCCTCTGAGGTCATCCTAGAGTAGACCCACACC
Organism: Aquarana catesbeiana; assembly: GCF_042186555.1. Lineage (NCBI taxonomy): Eukaryota > Metazoa > Chordata > Amphibia > Anura > Ranidae > Aquarana > Aquarana catesbeiana. Next base: position 548,642,210 of record NC_133326.1, read on the forward strand.
ATGGCTGTGGCTGGACAGTGAAAGGTGAAGCCGTACAGTGATGAGGTCATATCTCTGTCACTCTGCTTTCTCCTTCTTTCAGCAAGTATCTTATCAGCACATAAACTGACTGGCTTCTTGTTTTGTTTCTTCTTGTCACACTCAGCCCTGCTGCACAGGGACTGCAAGATCAAATTCAGTACTCATCTTCCTTGTGTTTAGAAAATACATTTTATGATGTATTAGACCTGGTTCACGCCTATGCAGGTTGCAGTTTGCATACACCAGGTGCATTTTGGGTTTTTCAATACACGTTTTTGATCCATTGAAGTCTATGGGAACAAAAACCAGAAAAAAGTCCTTGCCCTTTCCATAAAATGCATACAGTAGATGTGAACGTGACCAATAGGAAACCATGTTAACTGTAGTGTGTTTCTGCAAAACTGAAAAACGCACTAAAAAATGAATAGGTGTGATCCAGGCCCTAATGAGGACAGAGCTGCATTATTTTATGTCCTTTATATCTGCCTGGAGTTCAGTTTTATGATTTACTTCCCATGAAAACAATAAAAATGCAATTTTTTTAAATTTAATTTAAAAAATATATTAAAGTACATCCAAAGCCTTTGAAAGATCAATTTAAATGATTTCCCCTCACTTCCTGTGTCACTAGGATAGGAAGTGAGAGAAAATCATTCAAATTGGTCACAGGCAGTAAAAAACAATATAAAACCCTAACAGTGGTTTCAACCCCTCCCTACTCTTTACATAAATCTACAAAAAGGTTTGTATAGAGATATACTTTAAAATTGAAGTAGAACTAAAGGCAGTTTTTTAACCCCTTTTATAACCCCTATCAGTTTATTTTTTGCCATCTGTGTCCCATTGTAGAGATTACTCTTCACTTCCTGTCCCACAGGCAAAAAAGGAAGTGATAGAAAGTCCCTTCAAATTGAGGGAGTCCCTGGTGTCCCCATCGGAAGATTTCTCTTTATTCCTGTTCTATCTGGTGACAACTCAGAATTTGGGATTTTCTTTCACTTTTACTTATAAAGGTAACCATAACAAATAAAGAAGGTGAATCTCCACAATGGGGGCATGGGCAGCAATAAAAAACTGACAGCGGTTCTAATCCCTCTACACTCTAATCAAAAAGTTTAGCCTTTAGTTCCACTTTAGGAGTATAATGTTTTCCTCAGAAACGGTAGCATGATTGATGACTTTAAATACACTGGTTTACTATATCCCTGGCAGCAAATAAATGAACAGGTTGACACATGAAAGAACATACAAAGGATACTTCCATTCTACGATGCTGATGCAGGCTCTGCGGATGGGGTTTTTCAGGGTGAGGCAGAGTAGCGCCCGTGGGGGCCGTGTCGCTGTTGTGGCTCCCTGTTTTTTTTGCTTGCTGTACTGCTGCCTTTTCCTCTGCGTAGAACTGACCGTGGATATGGTGGCATTGGCAGCGCTGCCCATTAACTTGGCCTGACGGGCGGCATCGATGGCAGCTTGCCAGGAGAGGGCAGCACCTGGGGTGGGGATATGCTCTGTGGCAAGGCCAGGGGTGGAGTTCATGGTGCCCAATGCCGGAAGAGGGTTTGTGTAGTTAGAGCCTGGAAAGGGAACAGAAGACAAGAAGGTTACATTACGGATTATACCAGATTATTATTACTATATATTATTCATGTCTGTAGGAAATACCAAGATGTCCCTGTGATATCCTTCCACTGATTGCTCATCAGCTGGACAAGGTTGATTCCACAAAAATATATATCTCTCTTTTATCCCCTCAAAAAAAGAACTTTCTTTACAAAGTCAGTCTTGATTCTTGGGCAAGTAATGTGATAAGGTAAAGGATACGTTTTGAGTGGGAAAAAATGTCTGGATAACAGTTCTACATTCTTTTTCCTATAGACCAGGGGTCTCCAAACTTTCCAAACAAAGGGCCAGTTTACTGTTCTTAAGACTTTGGGGGGCCAAACTGTGGACCCCTTTCACACTGGAGCGGTTTTTAGGTGCTTTAGCGCTAGAAATAGCCTCTGCAAAGCACCTGAAAACCACCTCCCATTCATTGCAGTGTGTCTTTTCACACTGGGGTGGTACGCTTGCGAGACATTACAAAAAGTCCTGCAAGCAGCATCTTTGGGGTGGGTTGGGAGCACCGTATTTAGCGCTGCCAAAATGCCCTGCCCATTGCAATGAACGGGCAGCATTTCCAAAGCGCCTGAAAAGTGTGAAAAGTGCCGTAAAACTGGAGTTTTTACCCTTTTTTTGGGGTAAAAAACGCCCAGCTAACAGCCGAAAAGCAGTGCAAAACAGCGCTGAAGCGCCACAAAAACGAGCAACACATTAGCACTAAAGGTCGGCACTGTCAGTATGAAAGTAGCCTAAACAATTCCCCATCTTTGGTATCAGTAGGAGCAATAGTGCTCCATTTTTTGTGTCAGCAGGAGCAATAGTGCCCCATTGTTGGTGTTAGTGGGAGGAATTGTGCCCCATTGTTGGTGTCAGTGGGAGCAATAGTGCCCCATTGTTGGTGTCAGTGGCAGGAATTATACTTCAAGGGCCGGATAAAGGCAAGCAAAGGGCCATATCCGCCACCTCGGCAATAGTTTGGAGACCATTGCTATAGAAAAAACTTCTATTGGTAGGATCTTATTTATTGATGTAAACAATAAATTCTGTTCATCTTTATAGATTACAATATCAAAAAAGTTTATTTTCGTTTAGTGATATAAGAAAAACAGACAGGGGTGTTTCTAACACTTCCACACTCCATCCAAAAACTTTAAACAGCTGAACTCCAGCCTTCCCTTTAGTCTTGCACAGTTGTACAGGCTCCTCTCCTCTACTGAAATAGCTTACTCTGATTTCACTGCACACTGTGGACTTCTCACAATGTGCATTAATAGCTTAAGCACATAAAATATTGCCCACCTCATTTCCTGGCTGGAGGACTTACAGAATTATCTAGCACTTTCCCACCCAGCCTGAGTGTCCTTGGTCCATTCATTCATTGGATTTCATTTCCTTCAATCATAGATGCTCGGCAGCACATGTGGATGTTACTTTGTGCAGTCTGTAAGGAAATGAAGCCTATCCAGAATGGCCCACTCCTCCAGACTGACCCCAACCTATAATGTAACTTTGATATTTGCATAACTCCTCCCAAGAACAAGCCCACTGCTTGAATGAGGGCTGGGGGCTCTTGAGAGAAGTACTGAGGAAGGGTGCAGTGATGGTTTCAGGAAGCTATATACTGCACCCTGCTGGTCACTCCCACCAGTTATGATCTGCTATCATTGCATAGAGAAGCAAAGAGGCCAAGTTAGGACATCACTGGGTCCAAAATAGGTTATGGAATGAAAACAAAAAGGTCATATTTAAAAATGTTATTGACACATTGATAAAGGGAGTAAGGAGGAACCAGGGTAGAGAAAATAGAGATTAAACTTCAGCTTTAAGATGTATCTAAAGTCAAGGTTTATTTTTGGGTGGAGTGTGGAAAGGTTAGAACCTCAGTTGAATTTTATTGCTGTCCCCCCTTGATGGTGAGACAGCCATATGTGAGTATAAAGAGGTTGACTGGGCAATCTAAGCATAGCCAAAATTTAGACTGTGTAGTAACAGGGCAAGGATAGGGAGGATCTCATTGGTTGCCTTGAGCAGGATAGACTGTCAAAGACAACTCTTGAGGTCAGCTGGTGTTCAGGGGCTGAGTGTGTTGGGCATTGTTTTTAGCTGTTGTTCTGTAACCGAGCTGATGAAACGCACGCTCTAATTATGGAGGCGATAGTAAAAACATGTTTACAAGACTGTAATGATAGTAACTGACAGCACATCAAGCACAAGTTTAATACGAGGACAGACAAGCACCCCTGGGATACTGTCATATTAACACGACGTTCCAAACGCTGTCAGGTTTTTCCAATCCAAAATTTTTATTTTTTTACATTTTTACAAACAGTCCCAAAAAAATAACTGACAGCTCAGAATTCTCACGGATTCATCACCATGACAACACTGAGCCGGCCGTGATGACAGTACAGGATGGTTTATAGCAGTGTACTTACTGGTGATGTTTACTTGATAAAATTATGAAATGATACATAATTACTGTGGGGGACAGGAGCAATGATCGGCATGTTGGTCACTATTTAGGGAGGGTATGATATGAAGGGAGGGGAACACACACTAGGCTAGAAGGATTTAAACTGAAAGCAAAACTTGTTTTTTCATTTAGGATAGAGTAAGAGAGGGTTATAACCCCTGTCAGATCGTTCTTTTTATGCCAACTGTGTCCCATTGCGAAGATTTCCCTTTATTTCCTGTTCTATAACCACAACAGGAAGTGAGAGGAAATCACAAGCACTAGTATTCTCATTGAAGGATTTCCCCTATTTTTCTGTTCTGGTGACAATCAAAATGTGCGATTTACTTTCACTTTAGGTGACTAGGACAAGTACAAAGGCTGAATCTATCTAAACAGGGACAGAGACAGCAATACAACAGGTGTTTAATCCCTTTCCACATCTAAAACTAAGAAAGTTTTGCCTTCAGTTATACTTTAAATCACGTCAGCATTACTAAAGTGCGTAATTTCATGGAGTAAAACAGGCAAACACAAAAACTCTGGTTTATCAGGTAGATTATGGGTATTTCAAATCATTCAGGAATGGCACAGTAGTAATATATATATAATTAAAAATTCAAGTTGCGCTGATTGATGGTTGATAATCTGGAATAATGCCTTAAATTTGTGACACATACACAAATTTAGAATTATATAAGTAACCTGTGGAAAAAAATAATGAATACCCGTAAATATTACAAAATAATGCAATTGGTGAAAGAGTCACTGATTAATCCTTGACGGATAAAGAACCAAAAAAGTCCATGTGTTGAAAATGGTACATCAATGTGTTCCACCACGGTGGCACACGAACAAACACCTCAGAAAAAGTGAAAAGAAAAATAGGATAGTGCCTCCACCTCTGCACGCACTGCCGCTTACCAGCTGTAAATGATCTCCTGTTATGGGAGATCGGATGCGCTTGTGGCTTATTACCCCGCCTCGGGTCTCTGTGCTGTGCACCAATACTGCCAGCGTTCTCACCAATGGATAGCCTCATACACAAATGTATTCATTAGGTCCCCATGGAAAGATAATAAAGGCTTGCATAAATCGTTATTTTATTTGATTAAAAAGAACGAAATTCCACTTACAATTAAGTTGTATAAAAACAGCATTTGGAATCGAGCCGGCCGGCTCTCGATAGCAGCCCGTTGCTTCCGGGACCTGCGTACATGTGGTTACGTCAGCATCTCACTCCTCCCTACGTACGTTTCGTCACACCTGATGTCGTCTTGGGGCCTTATATCAGGGCTTGACAAATTTGCTAGAAGCCAGCTAAAAAAGGTTAGGAGCTATTTTTTTCTAACAACAAAGCTTTTTTTCAACAAAAAAAGGCCAGCTTCTGTCGGACTGGTCGCCATACACACGGGCCAAATGTTGTCCGGTTTTTATTGAACCGGCTGATGCAGCCAGCATTTGGCCTGTGTGTACAAGGCTTGACAGTGTGATGGGCAGCAGCTCACTAGGAAAGAACAGTGCAGAAAGGAGGGGGCAATAGGAGATCCAGTGATGCAGTGACTCATGCCCCCTTAGGCCCCTTTTACACGGGAGCCTCCACTTACCGGAATCCGCTGGCTCAGTGGGGGATCGCTCCGCTGATCCCTGCTAAGCAGGCAGATAACAGGTCCGTGTCCGCTCCGCTTTCCTCTATGGGGCAATCGGATGGCAATGGACCATCTGTCTGTTTCCAACCAATCTGATCTGCCGGACAGATGAAATATAGGACCCCCATCCATCTATTTTTGGTGGACTGGATCAGATTGGATGGTGGCGGGTATCAGAGGAGACTGGAGGGGTCCGATCAGGTCCGCCTGAGAAAAACTGACAGGCGGACCTGATCAGACAGCCCATGTGAAAGGGGCCTTCGGCTGTGTGGATGTGACATGACAGGGAGAGAGTGCAAAACTGAATAGAATGAAAAAGAATAAAAATAAATTTTAATGAAAAAAAAAAATAAATAAAAAACTGTTTCTATCTTTGTGTGTAAATGGAACTAAAGCTGTTCCAACCAGCTGCCCCACACTCCCTGTCCACTCACCGTTAAGGACAGGGCGGCAGATTAAACCCAACACCTTCAACCTCTTCCCAGCTGTCAAATTGGTAAGGAGATTTCGGAGGTGGGGGGGCAGTAAGAGCAGGCAGGAGAAGCCCTCAGCTCCATCAGTGAATGCTTGTCACAGCCCCGGCCACCAGAAGAGGGAGCCAGTTCCCCCGCCAATGTAAGCATTGTAAGGGAATGCCCTCAGTCAACATAGCAAGCGCTGCATCTCGCTCCAGCAGGCCGCAAAGACGCGGCCTCAATTACTGGTCGGCGCATCATCTCAGTCCGCGCTGGGGTTTGTCGAGCTCTGATTATATATATATATATATATATATATATATATATATATATATTGTACATCTATAGATAGATTGGGGTGTCCCCCTTAGTAGATAGAGACACCTGGACAAATAGAGAGGACAACTCTCCCCAGGGGTGACATGGACATCAATAAAAACCTGACAGGGATTCTAAACCCCTTCCACACTCTGTCCAAAACTAAACTTTGACTTCAGATACACCCTAAAGCAGAACTCCAGCTAATTATTATTTTGTTCCCATGCAGTAGGGCTGCGCCCACACTGCATGGGTTAACTGCTGGTTTTTGTCTAGGGGATTGGAGAACAGGGATATACTTACCTAATCCTCTGATCCCTGCAGCTACTGACAGCCTCCGCTGGGAACTGTTCTTGATGTCAGCGCCCATAGACCTGCTCTGGACATGAATCGCGCGGGAAGCACCGTTTACCGCTGGAACGGAGGATCGGGTGAGTATAAGGCTTTCTGGCCGCCCCTTGACAAAACGAGCAGTTAACCTATGGGGACAATCCTTATTTTAGACCCATTGATGTCATCACTGGATCTCTGTACTTCTCTACACAATACATAGTACATAGCGTCCTAAAAACATTATAGCACCCTGCCTCAATTCTTCTTTCAAGAGCCCTTCTTGGAAGGAGTTACACAAACATCAAAATGCCTTGATGTGTGGATGTCAGTCTGGAGGTGTGGGCGTTTCTAGACAGGCTACATTTGCAAAGGTAATGCCCACATGTGATGCTGAGCCTCTATGATTGAAGGAACTGACATTTAATTAATGAAAGTAGAAAGCTTTTTTTTTACAATGTCATTGACACATTGCTAAAGTGAGTAAGGGACAGTCAGGCTGGGAAGGAACAAGCTAGAATACGTTCTCCAGCCAGGAAATGCTCTGTCTGATTTTCTGCAGCTTCTAATGCACATTATGAGAAGCTCACAGTGTGCAGTGGAATCAAAGTATGACATTTCAGTACAGGAGAGGAGCTTGTGCAACTGTGCAAGACTGAAGGGAAGTTCAGATTTCAATTGTGATCTGATGGTCTACTCTCATGTTTCTTTTTTTAACACAGCAGAGAGCTGCGGGGCATCTTCTGAGATCCCAGCATTTCGTGTCTCCCTCATCGCAGGCCTGCTTTCTGTCTTCCCACCACCGTCAGGTGGACAGGCAATGCATCGCTGAGCCACTAAGCAGGACATTAGCCTGCCGCCACTCTGTCACTGCATCCCGTTTGATCCAGCTCCAGCAGGCAGCTCGCTGTCACTCCTAAGAAGGTAAAAGTGAGGCTGCTTTGTATTCTGAGCGGACGCACATCAGCAGGCTTTGGGCAGGCTTCCTTCTTGTTTTTCTCTTTTGGTACTGTGGCTAAAAATAACCCCCATATTGAGGATACTGACAGGAATGCAAAACGTGTAAGCATTGGAAAAAGCGCAAATATTTATTCCTGTGCGCTGAGACGCAGTCCAGGTCTTGTCGTCAGGCCTTGTACTGCTGGAGAAGAGTGACAGAATCAGAGGTGATAAAGAACCACAAAGCCAAGGTGGGGCAACCGGCTGCGATATGAAATCTGCAGTGGGAGACATATGTAGGATGTTGCTTGTATTTCTGAAAATACTATCTGTCTGGCTGTCGCTATCTGCAATATCTCACTAACCCAGGACAAGCATGGAACAATTACGTCTTGGAGGGAATAGACAGAACATCTCATCTCTCTGAGTGAATCCGTGACTTGCAAAGAAATGGCACCAAAGTGATACATGATATCCAGAAAACAAGCAATCTTAGAAGGCCAGGGGAGCAATGGTACCCTCAATATTCCATTAATGACAAGTTTACATTAAAAGGAAATTTCAGGAAAAAGCTAAATACTTTTTTGCATATCTGTCCATCCAGTCCTGAGATTTACACAGCACTGACACACAACACAGTACTGTCTGGCTGAACAGGAGACCTGATTTATCTATCCGGAAGTTCAATAAAGTGATTTAAAGGATCAAATGTAATTTTTAAAATATAACTAACATGTTTCACTTACCTGCTCTTGCCACATACAGCATGACCGTGCATGGAGCCGCAGAACGGGGAGATGACTATGTAAACAAGGCATTTCCCCATTCTGCCTAGTGATGTCAGTGGTAGCCCCCCGTTAGAATCACTCTCTAGGACACACTTAACCCCTTGATCGCCCCCTAGTGTTTAACCCCTTCCCTGCCAGTGTCATTTACACAGTAATCAGTGCATTTTTATAGCACTGATCGCTGTATAAATAACAATGGTCCCAAAATAGTGTCAAAAGTGTCCAATGTGTCCACCATAACGTCGCAGTCACGATAAAACTCGCTGATCGCTGCCATTACTAACAAAAAAAATGAATAATAAAAGTGCCATAAAACTATCCCCTATTTTGTAGAAGCTATAACTTTTGCACAAACTAATCAATATACGCTTATTGCGATTTTTTTACTAAAAATATGTAGGTTGAAAAAGAGAACAGTGCAGCGCTGGACTAGTAATCAAGTGAATAAATATGTGATTAAACATATATGAAGTGTTATGACCAAAGGATTATTAATCAATTGAAATCAAACTACAATAATAAGAAGCCACAAGTGGCAGACATGAAGTTCCCGGGTGAGAGGTGAGTCTGGAGGAAATAGAGAGGAGACATTGCTGGAACTTGGCAGCAGAGGAGGAATCTGCGGTTCATCATTGCCTGACCTCTTTGGGAGGAAGCATTGGAAGAGCTTCAGGGAGCATTCCCTCTATACAGGTGCCCCCGCTACTGCTGATTAACTGCTGAAGAAGGAGACCGGCAGGATAACCCACTACCCACTACCCTCCACTACTAAGCCTGTATTGACCCCCCTGAGTAAGGGCGGTAGCAGGCTCTCTGGTAAGCCTCCAACTTTTTTCCCCATCTGGTGGCAGGCTATACTAGTGGCGAATCACGTGACTTCGAACTTCGCTTTGGCTTATCTGTGGATTTGAATTTTTTACACATACAAACTTTCTCTCCCTTTTTTTTCATTATATTTATGAACTTTATTTTAATTGTTGGTATTTATATATACCATTCACATATTTTGTATGGTATAACTTCTCACTAGTTAACCATTTGTATTTGTGTTTTATCAACTATACATGATATAGGGTATGCTTTATCACTAGTTAATATCACTTGTGGCTACTTATTATTGTAGTTTGATTTCAATTGATTAATAATCCTTTGGTCATAACACGTCATATATATTTAATCACATATTTATTCACTTGATTACTAGTCCACCGCTGCACTGTTCTCTTTTTCAACTTTCTTTATGTGCCCTTGTATTGGGGTTATAGTGTTCAGCTGCAGGACCTCCTTCACGGTTTCTTCTATTTTTATCACCGTTTTTGCTTATCACCTAGCGCAATTCTTTTTATCTTTTACTAAAAATATGTAGAAGAATACATATTGGCCTAAACTGAGCAAAAAATTAGTTTTTTTATTTATTTTTGGGGGATATTTATTATAGCAAAAAGTAAAAAATATTGCTTTTTTTCAAAATTGTGGCTCTTTTTTGTTTATAGCGCAAAAAATAAAAACCACAGAAATGATCAAATACCACCAAAAGAAAGCTCTATTTGTGGGAAAAAAAGGTCATCAATTTTGTTTTGGTGTAACGTCGCACGGCCACGCAATTGTCAGTTAAAGCACCGCCGTGCTGAATCACAGAAAGTGCTCTGGTCAGGAAGGGGGTAAAATCTTCCGGGGCTGAATGAACAGAATGCATTAAAGTGATTGTAAAGTTTTCTTTTTTGTTTAAATAACAAATGTGTTAAACTTACCTGCTCTGTTGCAGCGGATTTGCACAGAGCAGCCCAGATCCTCCTCTTCTCAGGTCCCTCTTCTGTGTTCTTGGCCCCCCCCTCCTATCGATTGCCCCCACAGCGAGCAGCTTGCTATGGGGGGACCCGAGCCGAGTCACAGCTTCCGGTGTCCATTCAGACATGAAGCCGCGACCCGTCCCCGCCCTTCTCTCTCCTGATTGGCTAACTTACTTTGATTGATAGCAGCAGGAGCCAATAGTGCTGCTGCTGTCTCTCAGCCAATCAAGAGGGAGAGTCTCAGACGGCCTGAGACACTCGAGGACATCGCTGGACAGAGATGGGGCTCAGGTAAGTATTAGAAGGGGGGCTGAGAGGAGCTGCTGCACACAGAAGGCTTTTTATCTTAATGCATTGACTGCATTAAGTTAAAAAACCTTCTGACTTTACAACCCCTTTTAAGGTAAAAAGCCTCCTTTATAACCACTTTAACACTTAGGAAATATGTCACTTTCCAAGCCTGTGATTGTACTGGATGTCCTCAGTTTGATGGCCACCATCATTCATTCCACTTCCTCGTAGCCCAAGTCATGCTAGACCCACCCCAGCTTGTGACTGGGCAGTGAAAGGAGGAGCAGAATAGTGAAGAGCTAATTTCTCTGTCACTCTGCTCTCCTTCCATTAGCGATTAGCTTGTTACTTGTTAGCACATGAGCACTGCAGCACAGCTAACTGGCTCCTTGTGCTGCTTTGGCCTCTCCCAGTCATATCATGTTTTATTGTGCAAAAAAGCTTACAACCAAAATGGTCCTATCATAGGTGTTATATGTGTGTGTGAAGACAGAAAGACAACATAATGATTTTGCATTGTAGCAAGAAATTAACCACATGCCGACTGGGCCATAGCCGAAAGACGGCTACAGCGCTTATTCATGGACGTCCTCCCAGAATCCCGCTCTCGCGTGCCCCCTGGGGCGCGCACCCGAGAACATCCTCTGGACCCGGCGCATCACGGATCACGGTAAACGGCCGCTAGTCGCGGCCATTTACCATGTGATCGCTCCGTCAAATGACGGAGCGATCACATGTAGACAAACCGGCGTCATGTCACGGGGGATCGGATGGCAGCAGCGCTGTGGGCTGGATGTGTAGTCTGTGACAATTGCAGTCACATCCATCCATCTATGCTCAGCCATCCCTCCATACTCTAATACCCTGCAATGCCCTGCAATACCCCACAATACTCCGCAATACTCTGCAATACCCCGCAATACTCCGCAATACCCCGCAATACCCCGCAATACTCTGCAATACCCCGCAATACTCTGCAATACCCCGAAATACTCTGCAATACCTCGCAATACTCTGCAATACCCCACAATACTCTGCAATACTCTGCCATACCCCGCCATACTCTGCAATACCCAGCCATACCCTGCAATACCCAGCCATACTCTGCAATACTCGGTTATACCCAGCCATACTCTGCCATAGACAGTCATACTCGGCAATACCCTGCAATACCTAGCCATGCTCTGCCATGCTGAGCCATACTCGGCCTCTGTATGTGGCCAGGCTGTGGAAGTCTCACACATGTGGTATCGCCGTACTCAGGAGGAGTAGCATAACCTATTTTGGGGTGTCACTTTTGGTATGTACATGCTATGTGTTAGAAATATTGTATAAATGGACAACATTGTGTTAAAAAAAAAATGCGTTTTAACCACTTCCCACCCGCCAGCCATCATATGACGTCCATGACTTTGTGCGGCGATATCTGAATAATGCCTGCAGCTACAGGCATCATTCCGATATCAGCTTTTTCAGCGGGCGATTCCCTACACCGTAAGAATGATCATAGCGGCTGTTCCACTGCTTGATCATTCTTACGGGAGGCGAGAGGGGACCCCCCCCTCCAGTGCTTCTACCGACTCACCGCTGTGATCGAAGCAAGGATCGTTTTTTTTTTATTTATTTCAGGCTTCCCAGCCTAGAGGTGGGATGTGGGGTCTTATTGACCCCATATCTCACTGTAAAGAGGACCTGTCATGCCATATTCCTATTACAAGGGATGTTTACATTCCTTGTAATAGGAATAAAAGTGATCAAAAAAAATTTTGGGGGGAAAAAGTGTCAAACTAAAATAAATAAAGTAAAATGAACAATAATAAAAAAAAAATTTTTAAAGCGCCCCTGTCTGTGTGCTCGCATGCAGAAGTAAACGCATACGTACAGTAAGTCCTGCCCACATATGAAAATGGTGTGCAAACCACACATGTGAGGTATCGCTGCGATCGGCAGAGCGAGAGCAATCATTTTGGCCCTAGACCTCCTTTGTAACTCAAAACATGTAACCAGTAAAAAATTTTAAAGCGTCGCCTATGGGGATTTTTAAGTAGCGAAGTTTGGCGCCATTCCACGAGCATGTGCAATATTGAAGGGTGACATGTTAGGTATCTATTTACTCGGCGTAACTTCATCTTTCACATTATGCAAAAACATTGGGCTAATTTTACTGTTTTGTTTTTTTTTAAAGTACAAAACTGTTTTTTTTCCAAAAAAAAGCGTTCAAGAAATTGCTGCACAAATCGTGCGAGATAAAAAGGTGCAACAACCGCCATTGTATTCTCTAGGGTCTTTGCTAAAAAAAAAACATATATATGTTTTGGGGTTCTATGTAATTTTCTATCAAATAAATGATGATTTTTACATGTAGAAGAAAAATGTCAGAATTGGCCTGGGTGCTCCAGAACGCCTGAAGGTGCTCCCTGCATGTTGGGCCTCTGTATGTGGCCATGCTGTGTAAAAATCTCACACATGTGGTATCGCCATACTCGGAAGTAATAGCAGAATGTGTTTTGGGGTGTAATTTGTGGTATGCATATGCTGTGTGTGAGAAATAACCTGCTAATATGACAATTTTGTGAAAAAAAAATAAAAAAAAAATCTTGCAAATCAATTGCAAAGAATTGTGGGAAAAAATGACAACTTCAAAAAAACTCACCATGCATCTTTCTAAATACCTAAATGTCTTCTTTCCAAAAAGGGTCATTTGGGGGGGTATTTGTACTTTTCTGGCATGTTAGGGTCTCAAGAAATGAGGTGTGATCAATTTTCAGATATTGGAATCATAGCTTTTGGACTCTATAACTTTCACAAAGACCAAATAATATACACCAATTTGTGCTTATTTTTACCAAAGATATGTAGCAGTATTGGCCAAAATTTACGAAGAAAAGTTACTAATTTGCTAAATTGTATAACAGAAACAAAGAAAAATTCATTTTTTAACCAAATTTTCAGTCTTTTTTCTTTTATAGCGCAAAAAATAAAAAACCCAACAGTGATTAAATACCACCAAAAGAAAGCTCTATTTGTGTGAAAAAAAGTAAAAAAAAATCATATGGGTACAGTGTATGACTGAGTATTTGTCATTCAAAATGTGAGAGCAGTGAAAGCTGAAAATTGGTCTGGTTAGGAAGGGGGTTTAAATGGCCAGTGGTCAAGTGGTTAAAATACTATTTAATGAAAAACCTTTTAAAACTGAATTCCAGCCTTCCCTTGCACAGTTGTACAGGCTTCTCTCCTGTATTTAAATAGCTAAGAGCCCTTGCACACTGGGGCGGGGGGCGGCGTCGGCGGTAAAACGCTGCTATTATTAGCGGCGTTTTACCGTCGGTATGCGGCCGCTAGCGGGGCGGTTTTACCCCCGCTAGCGGCCGAGAAAGGGTTAAATACCACCGCAAAGCGCCTCTGCAGAGGCGCTTTGCCAGCGGTATAGCCGCGCCGTCCCATTGATTTCAATGGGCAGGAGCGGTAAAGGAGCGGTATACACACCACTCCTTCACCGCTCCGAAGATGCTGCTAGCAGGACTTTTTTTACCGTCCTGCCAGCGCATCGCTCCAGTGTGCAAGCCCTCTGGGCTTTCACACTGGAATGAAAGCAGCGGCACTTTCGGGGCGGTTTGCAGGCGCTATTATTAGCGCAATAGCGCCTGCAAACCGCCCCAGTGTGCAAGGGCTCTTACTCTGATTTCACTTCACACTGATCTTCTCACAAAGTGCATTAGAAGCTGCAACAAGTTAGATAGAGCCTGCCTAATTTCCTGAGGATGCAGTAACAATGGAAAAGTTTTAACTAAAGTGGTCCTAAAGCCTTAAGTTTTTTACTTAATGCATCTGACGCATTAAAGTGATTGTAAACTACCACCTTGTAATATAACCCATTATGTTTAAAATAGAATTGAAAGGCAAAACATTTGTGCATAGATATAAAAAAACAAAACAAAAAAATGTGAAATACCTTTTTTTTTCTAAGTGATCACATTCCCTCTGTTCTTAGCTGCATAAGAGTTGGGGGAGGTGAAGCACCAGTACGCAGTACACAGAAGCACAGTACACCAGTTGGGTTTACATACTCTTTATCCGCTTAAGATTTTACCCCCTTCCTGACCCAGAGCACTTTTTACAATTTGGCACTGCATCGTTTTAATTGACAATTACGCAGTCGTTCGACGCTGTACCCAAACTAAATTTGCGTCCTTTTTTTCCCACAAATAGAGCTTTCTTTTGGTGGTATTTGATCACCTATGCGGTTTTATTTTTTGCACTAAAAACAAAAAAAATAGCGACAATTTTGAAAAAAAAAAACAATATTTTTTACTTTTTGCAATAATAAACATCCCCAAATTTAAAAAAATATATAATTTCTTCATCAGTTTAGGCCAATATTTATTCTTCTACATATTTTTGGTAAAAAAAAATCGCAATAAATGTATATTGAATCCTTTGCGCAAAAGTTATAGCGTCTGCAAACTAAGGGACAGTTTTATGGCATTTTTAATATTTTTTTTTTCTTACTGGTAATGGCGGTGATCTGCGATTTTTAGCGGTATTGCAACACTGCGACGGACAGATCGGAGACTTTTGTCACTTTTTTGGGACCATTGGCATTTATACAGCAATCAGTGCTATAAAAATGCACTGATTACTGAGTGAATGTCACTGGCAGGGAAGGGGTTAACACTAGGGGGCGATCAAGGGGTTTATTGTATATTCCCTCACTGTGTTATAACTGTGTGGGGATAGGATTGACTAGGAGAGGAGACATATAGGAGAGGAGACATATCGTTTCCCCCCCACGGATGCCCAAAAAAGGGATTTCGCCCAGGAGAGCCATTGTGCCGCTGTATATCTGCGTGACATGGTCGGAAACCGGTTAAGGTAAAAAAAACCTTTTGGTATCAGCTCCCCCCCCCCCCCCCAAATACTTACCTGGCTCCTCTTTCGAAACAGTGCTGCACTCCCTCTCACTCTCCCCACAGGCACAGAACCGTTGGCTCCTGCTGCTGTCAATCAAATCCTGTAAGGAAGAAGTGGGGAACGGGGCCAAGCCATGTTGTGTGTGTCTGTGGATACACAGAGCCCGACAAAGGAGTGAGCCCTCATCTCTGCTCCCATGCATAGCAATTGCTTGCTATTGGGAGCAGACACAGAAGAGAAGTCAAGAGCGCAAGAGGGAGGCCACAGAAAAGGGGGTTCAATACCACTGCACAGAACAGGTGAGTATAACATATTTATTTTAATAAAAAGAAAAAAATGTGGCTTTAATAACACTTAAAAAGTTGTATTAACTTGTTGACGGAGAGGAACCTCTGAAAGACAACAGGCAAACCAGCATTTGACATTTATTTTATATGAAGTCAGATTCTCACTCTCTATCCACTAACATGTTCCTTCTCTGCCTTCTCACATTGGTGTCTTCTATCCTCAAATTATCCTTACTCTACCCCTCCTCTCTACCATGCAGCATGCGCATTTAACCCTCACTCCTACCCTCTCCTTACTACTCCAGCCATCATCTCCTGAGTTTGCTGCACGCACATGCTGACATAAACACCAGGGCCGTTAGACACGTGCGCTCATGCACATCCCACTCCCATCTTGAATTCCTTACTCTCCTCCTTCTCCTAGTCTCAGGTGACATTTCTCCTAATCCTGGTCTGCCATTTTCCAACTTTAAACCACATATCCAATACCCCTCCTCCTCTGGCAACCACCGCAATCTACTCAATTTAATTCCTATCCCCCTGCTTCCTCAAAGCAGCCCACCAATCTCATGCGCCCTTTGGAACGCCTGCTCCATCTGTAACAAGCTGACATCTGTGCACGACCTTTTCATCTCTCATGGCTTTAACATACTTGCCATAACTGAAACTTGGCTTCAAAATTTTGATTCAGCTTCTCGTGCTGCTCTCTCCCATGGTGGCCTCCATTGGACTCACTCCCCCAGACACACCGGACAGAAAGGAGGTGGAGTTGGATTCCTTCTATCCCCACAAAGCACCTTCCAAGTCCTTTCTATCCCTCTCTCTCTATCCCTCTCTTCTTTCGAGATGCACTGCATTTGTCTGTTTTCTTCCATTTCTCTGAGGATTGCAGCAATTTATCGGCCTCCTGGACTTCACTGCCTGGCTACCCTACTTTCTCTCCTCTGAAATACCCACTATCATTCTTGGTGACTTCAACATTCCCGTCAATGTTACCAGCCCTGCTACAGCTCAACTTGTCAACTTAACATCATCTTTTGACCTAACCCAATGGACACATACTTCCACTCACTCCAATGGTAATACCCTCAACCTTGTATTCTCCCATCTCTGCAATCCTGGCAACCTCACCAACACCCCCTTTCCTCACTCTGATCACAACCTCATCAGTTTCACTGTAGCCTTGCCTCCAACTACCCATCCTTCCAAGCAGCGAACGAATACTTGTAGGAACCTTTGCCACTTTAGCCCTTCTCTTTTCTATTCTTCTACTGACCACCTATATGACATAATCTCTCCCTTGTCCTGTCCTGATCTGTCCACCTCTGTCTACAACAATTCACTCTCATCATCACTGGATGCACTTGCTCCTCTAACCACATGCAGAATCAGGCCCACCGACCGTTACAACCCTGGCAAACTGACAACACTAGAAATGTCAAGAGACATTGCCGTGCTCTTGAAAGACTGTGGCGTAAAACCAAAAGCCTGCGGGACTTCACTCTATATAAATCTGTCCTTCTAAAATACAATTCCTGCCTCCATGCTGACAAACAAGCCTACTTTGTCTCTCTTATTTATACTTTGTCATTCAGTCCCGTCGACTCTTCTCAACCTTTAACTCTCTGCTTCGTCCAATCACTTCAAAGGCAAGATTGATGCAATTCTGTGCTTCCCCACTCAACATACCTTGCCTAACAGCACATTCAACACTCTCCTCTTTTGAACTGGCTACTACTGAAGAGGTTACAAAACTTTTCTCAGATGACCACCTAACCAATTGTCCCCAGGATGCTGTTCCCTCACAACTAGTACGGTCACCCTCTTCTTCTATTCTATGCTCCCTCAGACACATCTTCAATCTCTCCCTCTCTAGTGGCACCTTCCCCTCTAAAACATGCGCAGATCACCTCCATACTTAAAAAGCCCTCACTGGACCCCACCAACCTAAACAACTTAAGACCCATCTCATTGCTCCCATTCACCTTTAGACTTCTAGAACGCTTAGTCTACAACCATCTTAGCTCCTACCTCAGTGAAAATAACCTTCTTGACCCCTTATAGTCCGGCTTTCCCTCACAACACTCCACGGAAACTGCCTTACTAAAACTCAACAAAGATTTACTAACTGCTAAAACCCAATGGCCACTACTCCCTACTCCTACTGCTTGACCTCTCTGCAGCCTTTGATAGTGTTGACCACCCGCTCCTCCTCAATAAACTCCATTCCCTTGGACTCCAAGATTCTGCTCTATCCTGGTTCTCTGCCTACCTTTCACAGCGTTCCTTCAGTGTTGCCTACAACTCTGTCTCCTCCTCTCCATTGCCCCTTTCTGTGGAGGTCCCCCAAGGCTCTGTTCTTGGACCCCTTCTCTTCTCTATCTACACCTCCTCCCTTGGTCACTTTATAACCTCCCATGGATTCCAATACCACTTATACGCCGATGACACCCAAATCTATCTGTCTACTCCTCACCTCACTCCTTCAGTCTCCTCTTGCATTACTAACTTACTAACTGACATATCAACATGGATGTCGCACCACTTCCTTAAACTAAATCTCTCTAAAACTGAGCTATTTCATCAATGACTTTTCCATCAAAATCAACAATGCAACCATCAGTCCCTCCCCTCAACCCAGGGTACTAGGTGTAATCCTAGACTCTGACTTGTCCTTTCAGCCTCAAATCCAATCATTGTCAAAAGTTTGTAGACTTCACCTCTGTAACATCTCTAAAATTCACCCCTATTTAACAAATTAAATCACCAAGCTCCTCATTCACTCCCTTGTTATCTCTCCCCTTGACTATTGCAACTCCCTTCTCACTGGCCTACCTCTCCATAGGCTATCTCCTCTTCAGTTTATCATGAATGCTGCTGCCAGGCTTATCCACCTTACCCACCGTTCAGCGTCTGCCAACCCTCTCCTCCAATCCCTACACTGGCTCCCAATCACACAGCGAGTGAAATTCAAAATACTAACCACACCATACAAAGCCATTCACAACTTTGCCCCGAGCTACATCGCCAGTCTTGTCTCCAAATATCACCCAAACCATCCTCTCCGATCCTCCCAAGACATCCTCCTCTCAAGCACCCTCATCCCCTCCTCCCATGCTCGTCTCCAGGATTTCTCCAGAGCCTCTCCTATCCTCTGGAACTCGCTACCTCAACCTGTCTGGCTAACCCCTACTCCTGCTACCTTCAGGCAATCCCTGAAAACTCATCTCTTCAGGGAAGCCTATCACACCTCCAGCAAATCTTTTACCACTTCCATCAGCTCATTGCCCACAGTTACAACCTTTTGTACCACCTGCCCCACCCTATTAGATTGTAAGCTCTTCTGAGCAGGGCCCTCTTAATCCTCTTGTATTTTATTGTATTATAACTGTATTGTCTCCCTTTTTATATTGTAAAACGCTGCGTAAACTTTTGGCGTTATATAAATCCTGAATAATAATAATAATACTAATATACCGTACCTGTGGGATCCCCCTAGAAGCTGGAAATCACTGTAGTAGTCACTGCTATTTCCATGCTGCATTCAGAACAAAGGAGATCACCTCTCCACCTCATCCGATCAGAGAATGTTTTGCATTCAGTGAGAAAATGCAAGCCATTCTCTGAATGGTGCCCATGACGAGTGGCCAACTTCCTGTGCTCAAAATGCAGCCAGGCAGTGGGACCCGAAAGCTACTGGAGATCACTGTATTAGCTGTGTCAACTACAGTGATTTCCAGCTTCCAGGGGGATTCCACAGGAAAGGTAAATTATTGCTACATTGTTGAAGCTGGACCAATGTAACTATGTAAAAAATGGCATACCTAGAATTCTTCTTTAAAGCGGAGGTCCGCCCACCGCTGCAAAAATTAAAAGCCAGTAGCTACACATACTGCAGATGCTGGGTTTTAATAATAGGACACTGGCCTGTCCTGGAGTCCAGCGATGTCAGCACCGCAGCTGATGTTTGTCAGGTGCTGCTGCCGCCATGGCGGGTAAGGGAACCCGGCAGTGTAGTCTTACGGCTTCACGCCGGGAACCCTACTGCACATGCACGAGGCTCTGCTCCTCTCTCCTATTGGCCCGGCTGCAGGGGAAGGATGAGGGAGCTGAACGGTGACGTCAACGGCCACGGCTGTGGCTCCCGGAGGTGGGGACAGGTATCCGCAAACCCCCCCCAGAAGGTGCCAAGTGTGGCACCGGAGAGGGGGAGGAGACAAATTAGCAGAAGTTCCACTTTTGGGTGGAACTCCGCTTTAAGGGTTAGGGTTGCAACATCTACAAGTTTTATATAAGTACCTGAAATAGAAAAAAAAAAAAAGTTTTAAATTGCTGTTTGTGTCCAATTAGGGAGTTCTTGTCTCATTGCCTGTCCTCCAGGGTAGAAAGTGAAGAGAGCATCCCCAGCAGAAGCCACAAAACAGCAATAAAAACCTGGCAAGAGTTCTATACTGCCCTACTCTACTCTAAACAAAAATTGCTGACATTGTACTGATTTTGTGCAACCTAGACACAATCAATCACCCAACAAAACACAGACCGACTAAACAGTGAACCCTTCCCTCATCCATATGACATGCTTATTGGAAACCTAAAATCACCTGCAGAAATTTGATTTGGACATACTAGCAGTCAGTCAGTCACTGTCAGTAACTGCCAATTTTATTCTTGACTTTTGAAAGCTATTCTGGCGGTGTTTGAGCCCACGTTCAGATTGGGCCAATTTGGCATGCGATTTTACATGTCGAATCACATGCCAAATCGGATCCTATTTCCGCAATGGCACCTTCCGAATCGGTGCAATGCCGACTTTGCGGCGCCAAGCCATTTTCCAAAAGTAGTTCCTGGACTACTTTTGGCAACTTCAGGGGCGATTTGAATAGACATCTGTACATAAACCCGCACATATGTCTGTCAAATTGCCCCCGAATTTGGACTGAAATGCCGGTTTGAAATCATGCGAGTTCAGCTGAAGATCCTAGATCAGCCTCCTGCTGCAGCCTCTCACTTTGTGACTTGATATAGGCCTTAGATGGTTCGAATCTCGGGTAGTTCAGCAGAGATTCAAGCCATCTATGGGCAGGCTGATTGTACCCAATTTGATCCATTGATCAACTTGGGTACAACAAGCATGCTGGATTTTTACATGTGATTATTGCCAGTAGCTATAGCCGCTGAACAAATAGAACCTCAAATATTTGGATTTTAAAGGCAATATAAACAAAAAAAAGAAAAGTTGTAAAAAAAATTAATTATTAATACAAAAAAAATCCTAAAAGCAGTAATCCTATGGATAAAGCCATAAAACCAAAGGTAATGAAAATTGGATACATAGATATACATGTACATTACAGTGGAAAGTGGCAAATTTCAACTACAGTTCAACAAAGAGACCATAATACAACATAGCTCTAGGTGGTAGGTAGTTAAAGATTCCGACGCGTTTCGAAAAAGTGCATATAAATTCTTCATCAGGGACAAAAAACAATAGCGTAATATAATTGTCGTTGTATCATCATTTTTCTTTGTCTTTTTCCTTGACCAAGTACATATACCAATGAGAGGGGGGGACTGGAACAAAATACTTCTACAGTCGTTCTGGGTTATTCTCTTCTCCTTAGGCGGTCCTCTCTTGGGGATCTCGCCCATTCTTCTGTCAATGATTATGTAGGGTTAGGACCATCTTGAATAAACCTATGGGGGTTTAATTTGTTTATTTCATTATTCTTCTTCTTCTTCTTCATATAGTGGATGTTCCCTTGCTGGGTTTTTTTTTTTACATCAGGGGCCTACAATACTGGATGTGATCTAGAATGATATTTACTTTGTATATATTTATTTAACATTGTTTATTATGTTATGTCTTTCAGGATTGGGATCTTCCTCTGTCCAGGCATCTACCTTCGTTGGTCACCACCACATTCCCGGCACACGTAGGCCCCCATGTGGTTTATATGGGGGCTTCTTCTGGGTGGCCCTTAGTAGCGGCACTTCATGCCGCTCCTTGGGCTTTTTTCAGGGGGTTCTATTAGTGTGTCGGGGGATTTCGTTTTCCCTGGGGTTCAGGCACCTCACTAGATGTGCATTATTCTGGTATTTTTTGGTACCCTGTCCCTCGACTCAATATTTTGTTGGGTCCTCACCGTTTTATGTTCACAGGTAGCTTGATTGTCAGGCAATTTGGCCTGATTTATATGCCTCTGCCAGCTCCAGGATGGATCACACCTTCCTGCTCAGCGGAGGTGGTGGTCCTATTCTGTTGAGAGTTGGCCAGCCCAGCACAGGTATATATACATGGGGGGGAGGGTTTACTTCGTGGTCACCTGCGTGATCGCGCGGTGGCCCCTTCCCCTCCAGCTGTGTTTGGTATTCCGGCCCTGTGACCATCCGACCTCGGGCGCGGGTTTTCACTTCCGCCCGACGAGCGGCAGCGTTGTCGCCTTGGTGACAGCGCTGCTGCCTCTTTTCCGGCGGGGTGGCTCCACAGCGCTTGAGTCCATTTCTGTGCGTCGGGCCATCGTGCGTCTTTACGCCAGCTTTTTCAACTTGTCCCAGCCGACCACCGTAATCAGTGACGCAGCAGCTTTGTCCAGGTGACGTCACGTTTTGCCGCCTTTTGGGCCACTTCCGGGGATATTTAAGGAAGAAGCCAAGAGCCTAGGGGATGTCAGCTCCATCTATTTGAGTTGAACAACAAACAGGGAGACCGCTGTTCATATCTTCAGGGGGCCTACTCTTTGCTGGACTAGAGCCGGTGGTGGCGTGGATATCCAGACTCGAGCACCCCTATTTTTGTGCTCTATTTAAGTCCTTGTTATGCTCTTGATTTTTGCGTTTGCCTCTCTAGCCCCCCCTTTTTTTTCTTTTTGGGGTTGCTAGTTTGACTTATTTATTTTGATTCAAGTCAATTTTTACTTATTTATTATTTTTTTGTTATAGGCCCCTTTTCCCATTCCCCCTAGATTTTGGGGTATGGGATCCAAAATGGTGGAGCCCTTTGGGATTTGACGTCCTTGTTGAGTGTTTCACTTTTGGGCCCCTTAATGCGGTAGAAGGCCTATACTGATTTCGGTGGATTTCCTGAGATGGAGGAGCTTTCCTTTCTAGGATCAACATTTTGATATGTGTTTTCTAATAGGCATTATGGATACGCCAAATAATGTTTTGAGTATGTCTGCATTTCATGTATTGATATCATACTCTGTATTTTCAGAAAGTGGTTTTTGTCCCTGATGAAGAATTTATATGCACTTTTTCTAAATGATGGTCTCTTTGTTGAATTGTAGTTGAAATTTGCCACTTTGCACTGTTATGTACATGTATATTTATGTATCCAATTTTCATTACCTTTGGTTTATTCCATAGGATTACTGCTTTTAGGATTTTTTTTGTATTAATAAATAGTTTTTTTATACAACTTTTCTTTTTTTGTTTATATTGCCTTTAAAATCCCAATATTTGAGGTTCTATTTGTTTCGTATACTAAGGGATGATGGCAATAACATGCCAGTCTGCATGAGCCTAATCAGTAGCTATAGCCGCTAGCAACAATCACTGTGTTCTCCCGGCAGGGATGGCTCCTTGCGCCCTTCCACCAGAAAAACACAATAGTTCCGACTGTGTTGATGGGGGAATCAAGCACTTTTTTTTCCTGCATAACATGGTTACAGGAAAAAAAAATTGTCTATGGCCTGCCTTACAGTGTTGCAGACTGGTGACATCATCTCTGCCTAGGCAAAGCCACTGAAATATTAATGAAAGGTAGCGCTTTTCTGAAAATATGATACTATTGCTGTATACTGTATTGTAAATGCCAGGAATGTATGCAGGCGGACTTGTCAAGTTACCTACAGGTCCACTATTATTTTTTAAAATTTTAATTCTTTTTTTAGTACCCTGTATTAGAGCTCTCCTTCAGTGTTGCTTGTATATAAATATGATGCACTGTGCTATTTATATATTGTAATATTTGGTGTGAGCAATGACAAGTATGTGAATTATATGGTTTATAAGCCTCTGCTTACACAAAGCAATTAATCTCATCCGACATTGATTTTCTGCTGCTAAAAACAAATGGCTGGGACAATGACGTTGGGATGCAGACTTTGAACTTTGCTTTACCATGCAGGGTGCTCGCTCTTCCGCCTTCATAAAGAAATGTAATAATAAAGAGTAAATATAGACCTGGAGCAACACGTTGTGTGCTCTCCATTAAATATTCTTTCCTTGTGGCCAATCGTAAGCTCTCTGGGCTCAAATCACCAACCAGTTCTACAACATCAATAGCCATGCAGCTGCTTTGTGTCCTACAAACAAATATTTCAGTTTTTAGTAGATGATGGATAGTTAAATCACCTGACAGTTTCTTATCTCTTGGGAACCTTATGGGTAAGATCTTAGAGGGGCGCCCACCATCCCAGTGCTCATTTCCTGGGTCTGCACACCTGCTGTGCATATTATGAAGGGTTCCCACCGTCTTTGTTGGGTCTCAGGTCTGCACCCCTGCTGTTCCCATTATGAGGTGTTACCACCATTCATGCACCAAGTTCCTGGGTCTTCACACCTGGGAACTCTGCTGAGAAGGGAAGGCTGAGAACATTGTTTTAAAATTCAGTTCAACTCACAGAAGTGACAAGGACACAGCGTCTCTGGCAGGATGGACAGGTATTTTATGTACTTGCTAAAAATGTTCTTGGCCTGAAAAAAGGAAACAAATGCAGCCACCACATTTAAGGACTGATAAACTGAAAATATATTACATTAAAGGAGAAGTCCAGCCAAAGCTCATTTGGCTGCGCTTCTAATATGGATCACAGGAGTGCAATTAGTTTGGCACTCCTGTGACCCGTTTTCAGCGTCATCCTGACAATGGCATCATCCCGACAATGACGTCACAAAAATCAGTCCAGGCACAGCGTCATCCCAACAATGGAGGTCTGGATCCGCCAGGTGTCTGGACTGATACCCATCCAGTCCCCGCCCCTCCACAGCTCAGCGCTCCAGTGAGCGATGAGGAGCAGAGGGGCGAGCTGTTGATTGACTGTAAGCAGCTTTCTGCTCGGGGTGCCTTGAGAACCAAGCCATCAGTGATGTTCGATCGCTCGGTTCTCAGTGCAGAGGCGCCCGATGCTGCGTCCCCACCGACGTAAGTAAGAAACCGGAAAAAAAAAATCCTATACTTCTCTTTAAACATTCTAACTTTTTAGAAAGTTGCAAAAACAAAAGATCAATAATGATAACAAAATACAAAAATAACCCAGTTTGGTAGTCAGTAGGTTTTTTTTTTCTGGATAGTGCAAGAGCGAGGGATGGTAAACATATGTCAGGTATTTAATGCTGTCTGTGTGTCCACTGGGGAGGATTCGCTCTTTTTATTTTTCCTGGTCGCCATTGTCACTGGGAGAGAAAATGATGGGAAATCCAAAAGCTCTGAGGTGTCACTATGCTCTAGTGACACCTCAGAGCTTTTGGATTTGCTCAAAAAGAGAAAATCCTCCAACTGGGACAACTGTTTCATTTCACATCTAACAAGGGAATTCTGTTTCCTCCTATTCTGTCATTGATACGCCTAAAGGACAGGAAGCCATGAGAAATCTCCCCAGCAGGGATAGGGCTTTAACCTTTTTTTAACCTAAAAAAAAAAAAAAAAAAAAAGAATATTTCCTATTAAATACCATAATTTTCCTCTCCTGATGAACTCCATGGCAGCATATGTTCAGGTAGCTACGCCCTCGCTCCTACCCCATAGGACCCCATCCCCTTAAATTTTGAGGTGTAACTAGCCTGCTCATGACACTGAAAGGGTACTTATGTTGCCATGGAGTTCATCAGGAAAGAAAAGTTACAGTAAGTATTTGATAGTGTGGAAAACGAAAAATTTCCAAATACTTACCATAATTTTTCTTTCCTGATGAAGTTCATTGAAGCATAGCCACCTTCCCAGTGTTATGAGTAGGCTAGTTACTCCTAAAAAAATTTTTTGGAGTGGGATTCTATTGGGTAGAAGCAAGGGCAGAGCTACCAGAATGTAGGAAATTTTGATAGATGATTTTGTTTTTCTGACTGACTCCATGGCAGTACACTGTAGGTTCAGCAACCAACTAGCCAAAAAAAACAAGGGTTGGATGGCAAAAAAGTAAGTTTTCAATCAAAGCTCTAAACCCACAGAAACCTTAGGCTAAAAATTACCAGGATAAAGAAGCTAGCTGTCATGGTTATGCAGTAATGTGTGTCTGTCAGCTCAGCTTTCGTTCTGTGTTCACCTTTAGAGGCCAGCCACCCTCACCTAACTGTTTAAATAATCTTCCCTCAGCATAGCTCCACCCTGGTCTCTAATTAGGAACACTATATTAACCTGGGCATTGCAAGCCAACCTTGCTGGTCAACCATTATGTGTTAGCTTTCATGTGTACATGCTGTGTTTCCTGCGTCTGATTCCAGTTACCGACCTTGGCCTGTTCTCCACTATCCCTGTCTGCTTGTGACCCTGACCTTTGGCGTGTTATGTTTATCCTTGTCTGCTAGTTGCCCCAACATTTGGCTTATCCCTTACTTTCCTTGTTGTTCCAGCCTGCTGCCCCCTACCTCTTCTCCTGTAGTCTACCGTGAGCGTGAGCTGTGAGACCCTGGGGGCCACGACCTGGAGCCAGACTGCAGTCCATCCTCACCACTAGAGGCTCTGGTGAACACCTGCTGGCTCTTAGACTCCGTGCCCTGGGGAATCTATGCTCTAGCTCCCAGTGGGATCTGTGTTAGTGTTCCAGTAGACCTGCTTCATGAACCTCCCAGGGTTCAATCCGCAGCAGTCAGTCCTAGGGTCCACTACCTTAGCAGTGCACTCCTGACTTCCACGGAGTGCATCTGTCACCTGGTCTCAGGTGAACTGACGCTAGCTTTACACCACAGTAAGCCAGAACAGCCTTAGTGGAGAACCATGTCATCACCCCACAACTGTTCCTGGCACCCTGTTCAAGGGAGCCCACAAAGTCTACACACTTCTGGTTGAGTGTGTTGTCACTGCTTCCATAGGAAACAAGTCTTAAGCCCTATAAGTCAGACGGCTAGCTGGCACAATCCATCCAGCGATGATTCTGGATGATATCACCTTCCCTCTGGTTCTGCTAGAGAGTTTCAAAGAGATGAACTAAATCTCTAAACAAAGCTGCAGCTTGTGAGCAAGCTTGGAGTATCTCAATATCCAGGGCGTGGAGCCAGTTATTTATAGTGGTCTTGCATGTGAGGAGAATAATACTTTTTGTTCTCATAACGTTGCGAAGCCACTTCAGATTGCATCCCAGTAAGGGTATATATAAACACTATCTGGACTATGTAGAATGCCAAAAAAGGGTCCCTCATAGCCTACAGCCCAGATCTTGGTAAACTTCCTGGCTGAGGAAAAAGCCTTTAAACAGGCTTCCTTCGTGACTAAACCTTTATTCAAGACTGGACTGAAAGTGATCCCATTTGGAGCTGCAGGCCATCATAGGGTTCCTTGTAGCCTATGGCCCTGATCCTGGCAAACATCCTGGCTGAGGATATAGCCCTTCATGGCTCAGTCCTTACTCCAACTGGACTAAAGGAGATCTCACCTGGAGTTGCAGGCCACCAACTGATCCATCATAGCTTATGGCCCAGATCCTGGCAAACTTCCTGCCTGAGGAAAATAAAAACTACCTTCATGGAGTCAGCCTTTACTCAAAACTGGGCTGACAGCGACCCATCTGGCTGCCATAGGGTCCTAAAGGCCTTGATCCTGGCTAAATTCCTGGCTGATGATATAGCCTTTAGAAAGACTGTCTTCATGGCTCAGTCCTTACTCCAACTGGACTGAAGGTGATCCCACCTGAAGCTGCAGGCCACCAAAGGATGCCTCGTAGCCTAATGCCCTGATCTTGGTTTCAAACTTCCTGGCTGATGTGATAGCCCTTAGAGAGGCTGTTTTCATGGCTCAGTTTTTACTCAAGCTGGACTGACAAGAGATCTCATCTGGAGCTGGCAAGGAAGTTCACCGCAAGTAGTAAATCTCTTTGGATATGACAGGGAGTGAAGAGATCTGCCATCTAAGAAAGCCTAGGATCAGTAGAAGTCGAGCATGTACTTGACCAGAGGACTGAAGCAAAGGAAAACAAAGCAGTCTGAATTGAACAACCTTTATTCAAATTGTGTTCTAAGATTTATAGATATATACTTAAGAGAAAAACAGGCTGATTAGTCTTTTCCTCTCAGGAGGAAAAACTGGAAAAGAGATGAACAAGGGTGGAGTAATGCACCCTGTGACAGAAGATCTCATCTGAAAGGACTGGGTTCGGAAAACTGGGTATTAAAAGCAGGAACCAAGGCCTGCTTGGCCATTGGGGAATTACTGTAATGATTGCCATTGTCCTTAGCAATAGACCTACAACACTGTATATGGACCGGACTGGAGGAAAAGCATACAGCTTGTGAGACCTTTCCTTTGTCACAGCATCCACTCCCAGGGCTTGCTGGCCCAGACTGTTTGGGAAAAGACCTTCCAACTTGCAATAATGACCTGCAAGCAAATCTAACTCTGAAATCTTGCCCAGAGATTAAATCCACTGGAAGGAACCTGGATGTAGGAACCACTTGTTGCCCAACTGGGCCACAAAATATGGAACCCTTCCAGAAGTTCTGAATCTAGACTCGCTGAAATGTTAAAGAGATTCCTCTCTACCCAGGTCACAATCATCTCTAACTATCTCAGTAGACTGACCCTGCAGGCTTCGACTTGCCCCTTGATGTAGTATACCACTGTCATGTAGTTCAGCCTCATTAAGACTAAAGAGCCTACTGTCCAGTGGAGAAAGGTACAGGAAACATATAAGGACTGGCCAGTCCGGAATGTTCAACACAACTTCCCTAACAGTGAAGTTCCACTGACCATAGTTCTGCAGCACAGAAGATTTACTACTGTGCCAGCACCCAAGACTTCCTCTGATTGTTTTGGAGATATGTATAGCTTGGTGCATGTCCAATGTTGGACAAGAACCCTTCTGACAAGGAGCCTGCTTCACTGAGCCCACTTTAGTATAGGGATGGGAGAGACCATGGGACGGATCATCATCAGGCTTTGAGATGCTGACAAGTGAAGACAGCAAAGCCAGGATAACCCCATGCCCTACCACTGGTATGCTCTAGCAGCAAAAAATAATGTATTCTGAACCATGATGAATTGTGCTGTCAGACACACAAGGACTTGTGTAGGGGTCCCTTTTTTGAAACACTAATCAGCCAACCTCCTGTAGGGTTCCGAGAACTTCCTCTGTGTTATTGAAGAGGATCTCTGTCTTGAGACGGAGTAGATAGAGAATCCAACCAACAGACATGTAAACTGCATAATGTCTTTACCCATGTAGAAACAGAGGCACAGTATGTCAGAAAACAGACAGCTCTGGGGAGTCGGAAATAAGCATCACTGTTAATAATACTCGTCCTAAAAAAACGAATCTGCTGAGATTAGTATTGCCATCCCCTGAGATGGTAAGATTTGATGTTGGTTAGCAGAACTTGTCTATTATTGCCAGAACAAGGGGGTTCCTCCTGTGACAATCAGAGGCTTGAGGGTAACTGATTGTCCAAACATGTCCTGAAGATCAAAGCATCCAAGACCCCTCCCATCAGAAGAGGAGCAACCAAGTACCCATAAAATATGAATGGGGAGCACAACCTGAAAAACGACCAAGAGGAATCCCATCTTCCTGAAAGTGGAGCTCCTTGCTGACTTCCTGGATGAGGACTCTCTCTTTTTCCACTTGTTCCTGGACTCCAAACTGGGACTGCAGGAGCAAACCTCTTCAGGGTTAATTAGGCACTGACTTGTTAACTGCAGTCTTCTTTCACTGGACAGACATCTACTCTGGAGGTCAGACTAAACACAATCTCAGCTCTTTTCTATCAATTGAAGCTTGTCCCTGAAGAGGGCAGTTTCATATCTTGCATTTGAAGAGAGGCAGGTTTATGGACCACAATTCCCAGGTGATATATCTTTTAAAGGTCAAGATCAACACATAAAGTTACCACCAGAGGACATGGCAACCCCTAAGGACACATCTAATAACCATGATTGAGCATACCCCTGAAGGACACAGCATCCTTCAATGGCAACTCCATGCATCTGGCTAATCTCATGAAGACCACGTCAACCAAATAGGTGACTCATTATGCCGGAAACCGGTTTCCTCAAAAGTGCAGATCTGTTATCCTGCAGTGCAGGTAGAAGTATCCTTGATGGGGTTGAACTGATGAACCAAGTGCTGCAAGTGCTGACCACTAAGCCACTCTGCTGCTCTGTCCTTTTTTTTTTTTTTCCAATTTGCACCATTCTCCTATAATAAGCTTCTAGCTTAGATATCATAGGAAAAAACTACAACACACCCTGCTGGAAGTGTTAAAAATACTTGCACTGCAGGTACATCTGCAGGATCTTATATTTTAGGCATCCTCACAACCTCACAAAAGGGTGGTACAAAAAAAACCTGCATATACAGTATCTCACAAAAGTGAGTACACCCCTCACATTTTTGTAAATATTTTATTATATCTTTTCATGTGAAAACACTGAAAAAATGACACTCTGCTACAATGTAAAGTAGTGAGTGTACAGCTTGTATAATAGTGTAAATTTGCTATCCCCTCAAAATAACTCAACACAGCCATTAATGTCTAAACCGCTGGCAACAAAAGTGAGTACATCCCTAAGTGAAAATGTTCAAATTGGGCCCAATTAGCCATTTTCCCTCCCCGGTGTCATGTGACTTGTTAGCGTCACAAGTTCTAAGGTGTGAATGGGGAGCAGGTGTGTTCAATTTGGTGTTATCGCTCTCACCCTCTCATACTGGTCACTGGAAGTTCAACATGGCACCTCACGGCAAAGAACTCTGAGGATCTGAAAAAAAGAATTGTTGCTCTACATAAAGATGGCCTAGGCTATTAGAAGATTGCCAAGACCCTGAAACTGAGCTGCAGCACGGTGGCCAAGACCATATAGCGGTTTAACAGGACAGGTTCCACTCAGAACAGGCCTCACCATGGTCGACCAAAGAAGCTGAGTGCACGTACTCAGCGTAATATCCATAGGTTGTCTTTGGGAAATAGACGTATGAGTGCTGCCAGCATTGCTGCAGAGGTTGAAAGGGTGGTGGGTTAGCCTGCCAGTTCTCAGACCATATACCGCACACTGCATCAAATTGGTCTGCATGACTGTCGTCCCAGAAGGAAGCCTCTTCTAAAGAT
Source organism: Aquarana catesbeiana (assembly GCF_042186555.1). Taxonomy (NCBI): domain Eukaryota; kingdom Metazoa; phylum Chordata; class Amphibia; order Anura; family Ranidae; genus Aquarana; species Aquarana catesbeiana. The sequence goes on from NC_133326.1 coordinate 548,673,289, forward strand.
GATGCACAAGAAAGCCCGCAAACAGTTTGCTGAAGACAAGCAGACTAAGGATATGGTTTACTGGAACCATGTCCTGTGGTCTGATGAGATCAGGATAAACTTATTTGGTTCAGATAGTCAAGTATGTGTGGCGGAAACCAGGTGAGGAGTACAAAGACAAGTGTGTCTTGCCTCCAGTCAAGCATGGTGGTGGGAGTGTCATGGTCTGGGGCTGCATGAGTGCTGCCGGCACTGGGGAGCTACAGTTCATTGAGGGAACCATAATTGCCAACATGAACTGTGACAAACTCAGTGGCGGTGCGTCCATAAAGGGCGCAGGAGCGCCGCCCCCTCTCTCCTGGCACCCCTCTATCACCATAAATAGATTCATGCATTGCATGAATCTATCAATGGTCACTGCTGACACCTCCTATTCAGGTGTCCGGCCCCTTTTCAAGCGCCAGGCACCTGAATTACATCGGCGGGGGTGTTTTTTGGAAGCACCTGATTAGAGCCGTAGCCGTTGCTGTTCACTCAGCTGTGTGTTAGCAAAGCGAAGGAACTTGCTTTGCTAACACTGAACCGCCTCTCAAGTGCTCGGTTCTGTTACCTGTCACCTGATTGGCTGAAACGTCAGGCGCTGTGATTGGATGCCCGATAGAGAGGACGGAAGAAGACATCGAGGAGCATGCAGGACACTGCCGCTGACCTGCTGCGAGACAGGTAAGTGCCGGGCGATGCACACTGGCAGCATTTGATGGGGCACAGTAGCGGCTATTGATGGGAACACTGGCAGCATTTGATGGGGCACAGTAGTGGCAATTGATGGGCACACTGGCAGCAATTGGTGGGTACAGTAGCTGCGTTTGATGACACAGTGGCTGCGCTTGATGGCACAGTGGCTGTGCTTGATGGGCAGAGTGGCTGCGTTTGATGGGCACAGTGGCTGCGTTTGATGGGCACAGTGGCTGCGTTTGATGGGCACAGTGGCTTCGTTTAATGGGCACAGTGGCTGCGTTTCATGGCACAGTGGCTGCGTTTGATGGCACAGTGGCTGTGTTTGATAGGCACAGTGGCTGCGTTTGATGGGTGCGGTGGCTGCTTTTGATGGGCACAGTGGCTGCGTTTGGCACAGTGACGGCAATTGATGGGCACAGTAGCTGCGTTTGATGGCACAGTGGCTGCAATTGATGTTTTTTTTTTTTTTTCAGTTTGTTTGTGCCCCCCCCCCAACATTTTGAGCACTAGCCGCCACTGGACATACTGAAGCAGAGCATGATCCCCTCTCTCCAGAGACTGGGCCGCAGGGAAGTATTCCAACATAACGACCCCAAACACACCTCCAAGATGCCCACTGCCTTGCTAAGGAAGCTGAAGGTAAAGGGGATGGACTGGCCAAGCATGTCTCTAGACCTAAACCCTATTGAGCATCTGTGGGTCATCTTCAAATGGAAGGGGGAGGAGTGCAAGGTCTCTAACATCCACCAGATCTGTGATGTGATCATGGAGGAGTGGAAGAGGACTCCAGTGGCAACCTGTGAAGCTCTGGCAAACTCCATGCCCAAGAGGGTTAGGGCAGTGCTGGAAAATAATGGTGGCCACACAAAATATTGACACTTTGGACCCAATTTGGACATTTTCCCTTAAGGGTGTACTCACTTTTGTTGCCAGCGGTTTAGACATTAATGACACATTAACGATGTGTTGATTTATTTTGAGGGGACAGCAAATTTACACTGTTATACAAGCTGTATGCTCACTGCTTTACATTGTAGCAAAGTGTAATTTCTTCACTGTTTTTACATGGAAAGTTATAATAAAATATTTACAAAAATGTGAGGGGTGTACTCACTTTTGTGAGATACTGTACATCATCCTCATCTTCCCCAAAATAACTGTTTGAAGAAGGTTAATTGGTCTAAGAAGGATCTGAGACCAGTTCACTGGATCTGGAAGGAAAAAGCTAGACATTGTCAGAGCAGAGGATCCTTGCACAGGGAGAGTGGAAACAAACTTCTTTAGGCTTCACGTACACATAGACTAGGTTGACCGCCAGGAAAAAGCAAAATGTGGCAAAATTGCAGCGCGTTTTTTTTTTTTTTCGTGTTTTGCGGCCGGCGGTCAAAACGTTCCTATTATCAACGCCATTCTTCTGTGTTCAGGAGGGGGGGGGGGGGGGGTGAACCTAATCTAACTGCAGCAGCTTCTAAACTCTTGAAAAAGTCTATGGACACTGTAACTTGATTTACTAAAACTGGAGAGTGCAAATGTGGTGCAGCTCTGCATAGAAACCAATCAGCTTCTAACTTCAGCTTGTTCAATTAAGCTTTGACAAAAAAACTTGGAAGCTAATTGATTTCTATGCAGAGCTACACAGATTTTGCACTCTCCAATTTTAGTAAATCAACTCCATAGGCTTTTATGGAGTTGAGTTTAGGAGCAAAGAAAACGCCAAAAGCTCCTAAACTCAAGTTTAGAAGCTGTGGTGTACATGAGCCCTTATATTGTCTTGGCTACTTGTGACAACCTGTTGGTAGTAGTCATCTTCCTTCCTGGTTGCTTGAATAAAGCCAGAATTTATACAGGGTTTTGCCTGCCAACTCAACGCACAAGCAAAACGTGCCTAGTTTAAGATGTGCATGATGCATGCAGATCTGGAGGTGCTTAATGGACAGAGCCTATTAGTTAGCTTCCCATACACCTGAAAGAAAAAAACCTGAGAAAATGCCCCCTTACTGTCTTGGCGCTTGTCAAAGACAGGTATCTGCTCCCCCCTCCCCCCCCCCTGAAGGGTGCCAAATGAGGCACCAGAGGAGGGGGGGCACACAGGCTTATACCTAATAATCACTAGTATCTTTAACCACTTCAGCCCCGGAAGATTTGGCTGCTCAATGACCAGGCCAATTGCGTGGTCGTGCGACGCTGTACCCAAACAAAATTGATGTCCTTTTTTCCCCACAAATAGAGCTTTCTTTTGGTGGCATTTGATCATCTCTGCGGTTTTTATTTTTTGCGCTATAAACATCAAAAATGAGCGACAATTTTGAAAAAAACACAATATTTTGTACTTTTTGCTGTAATAAATAGCCCCAATTTTTTTTTTAAAAAGCTAATTTTTTCCTCAGTTTAGGCCGATATGTATTCTTCTGCATATTTTTGGTAATAAAAATCGCAAAAAGTGTATATTGATTGGTTTACGCAAAAGTTATAGCGTCTACAAAATAGGGAATAGATTTATGACATTTTTATTATTATTATTTTTTTACTAGTAATGGCAGCGATCTGCGATTTTTATTGAGACTGTGACATTAAGTGACATTATGGCGGACACATCGGACACATTTTTGGGTCGATTGACAATTATACTGCGATCAGTGCTATAAAAATGAACTGATTTATAAATGTCACTGGCAGGGAAGGGGTTAACACTACAGGGCGATCAAGGGTTAACTGTGTTCCCTATGTGTGTGTTCTAACTGTGGGGGATGGGACTGACTATAGGAGATGAGATTGTGGTTCCCAGCAAGTAGGAGCTCACGATCTCTCTCTCCTCTCCTCACAGAACTGGGATGTGTGTGTTTACACACACACGTCCCTGTTCTGCCTCTCGTGCCCGCGATCCATTGTGGCCGCCGGTCACGAGCATCAGCACCCCTGCTGTGCAGCGTGCGAGCACGCGCCTGCTACCGCTTAAAGAGAATGACGTACAGCTACGACGGTTCGCAGGATCGTGTCCACCTGCCGCAGTATAATGACGGATGTCCACAAAGGACTAAGCTGAAAAAAATGAGATCAGCACATCAGAAAGTCCCAGTTTGCATTGGACCCACGTGGCGAAGAAAGAGCAGAGACCTCAAGACATTAAGTAAGAGACATGAGATTGAAGTGACAGGCACAAGCTGTTAGCTCCCCCACCCCGCCGCCGATATAGCCCACATGAATATTGCTCAGAGTCAATTGAATCTCGCCTGTCTGAAAGCCCACACAATCTCTAAGAATGACAAGGAGGAAGGCAGAGATCCGTCTTAATGTCTATAGAACAAATAAATGATGTTGCTTATGATCACAAATACACAATGCACCGTGAAACATGAAACAAGGAAGGGTTCCACCCATGTCACAATAACACTTTTGCTGCAGGCAACGCAATTGTAGGCGCAAGTGCATAGAGATGGACACAGATTGCGATACAAGAGTTTCAGAGTTGATCCTAGTTATTACTTCATCTGTTATAGATGGCCAATACTCAAAACAATGTCTACAGATCATCTTCTAATTAGTCTTTTTATCAAAACTTAACAATCATATTTGGTTATTATTTGATGTATTTTAGCCAACAGACATAAACCACTCTCGCAAGATCACTGACTGGAATGAAAGTTAGCTGCACATTCACTAGTTATCCATAGGAGAGATTCTACTAGCACTGCCAAGAAAACTTTTCCAGTTTAATTCAGGCTTGACTCTATCATGATTCTAGGAAAGGAGAGTACTGCCTGGGAACACACGATAAGATTATTGGACAAAGGATCGTCCGTTTTGTTTTTTGCATGGTAGTCTCATGAAAAAAAAGGTTACTAAAGTTACGAAATTTCTCATACCACAGAATACAAATTCAGAAGAGATTGTATTGCATTGTATTTTCGGACAATTGTACTGATTAAACGAAAACCGCACTGGTATCATATGAGAAACATTTTTGTGCTTGTCCCACTGGATAATTTTGCATTAATTATCGTGATCTGCTCTTGAAAGCTGTGTACTAATGATCAGATTAGTGTACAATCGCTTTGAAAGCGGTATTTTTCCATACAATTTTATTTTTCAATAATTTTTATTGAAAGTTTTTTCAAATTAAATTCTAAAAATTGTATATACACTATAAACATACATCAAGGTGGAATGGGTATTGTGAGAAAAAAATTTAGATATATTCCAGCAAGCAAACCTTATAGAATATTTTGCTCAAAAGGCTACATCATATAAACAATGAAAGAAAGACAAAAAAAAAGAAAACAGGAGCATGTCAGAGCCACGAAAGAATAAAATAGAGAAGTGGCCCCATGGGATTGTCACCCCTAACACCCATTTGTATTATAGATATATTTTACTCTTAATCATGGATGTCGTTAAGCCGGGGCTATTGAGGCTGAAGCCCCGAATGTGGGGCCAATAGCCCCGAGTGTCTGAGCGCCAGAGAAAGGGAGAGAAAATAGGTCAGCCAGAAAGCAGAGGCAGAGCCGCCGTTTACCTATGTGATTTGGTATTTTGCGGTGCCTCCCACTGCATGACTGACAGGCGGAGTGATATGCCTGAGGTACGCAGCAGGAGGTTAGAAGAATGTCGGAGCGGCGACGCCCTCTTCTCCCTCACTCTCAACCTCCCAGAGTCACGCTGGAGGCCATGGTGGCTGTGACTGGGACAGTCACAGAATGGAGATTACAGAAAAAAAAAAAGGTGTGTGTTTCTCTCAGTCTCTGTGTTTCTGTCTGTCTTTCTCTCTCTCTCTCTCTCTCTCTCTGGGGCACAGTGGCTTCATTTGACAGGGCACAGTGGCTGCAATAGATGGCACAGTGGCTGCAATGGATGGCACAGTGGCTGAAATGGACGAGGCACAGTGGCTGCAATGGACGAGGCACAGTGGCTGCAATGGACGGGGCACAGTGGCTGCAATAGACAGGCAGGTAAGTCAGTGTGTGTCAGGTAGGTCAGTGTATGTCGGGTAGGTCAGTGTGTGTCAGATAGGTAGATCAGTGTATGTCAAGTAGGTCAGTGTATGTAAGCCAGATAGGTCAGGGTAGGTCAGTTTGGGTCAGGTAGATCAGTGTGTGTCAGGTAGGTTAGTACGTGTCAGCCCCCCCCCCCCGGTGCCGAGCTCTGACTTCGGGCTGAAGCCCCTGGTCTTTTTGCCACCTAGCAATGCCCCTGCTCTTAATAGAGGGCTATGGTGATTGTTAAGTACATGAATCTCTTTGGCTGCTTTGCTGGTTCTTTCTGTTTTGTGTTTCAGGTGACAAGCTGCTTGCTGTTGCTAGGAAGATTTACCTTTAGCTGCTGAGCACTGGATTGGTGACAAATCCTTTGGCAGGAAATACCTAGCCAATGAGGGTAACCCTTTACTTATATCCTCTCCTGTCACTGGGCGGAGTCAACATTTACCTCAGGTCTCTCAGCTGGACTCACCTCTGGATTCTTCCCAGGTTTCCTTTTGGATCTTTTGACCTGCTCTCCCACCCTCCCTCCCCTTTGTTATTTCCCCTCGTCGCAGTCCCTCTTTATGTGGGTAATGTCGCCCACTTTGTGGGTGGACAGTGGTTGGTACGCTGTTACTTGATTGGTATAAGATATTGCTGCTTGAGTCTTAGTGACTAAGCATGTTGGTCTGTTATTGATTAACAACAGTTCTGATTGATATTGAAGGTCTATCTTTTTGGGTAACGTTGCCCACTTTGTGGGTGGACAGTGGTTGGTAAACTGTTATTTGGTTGGTAAAAGATATTGCTGCTTGAGTCTTAGTCTTATGCCGCGTACACACGGTCGGACTTTTCGTCTACAAAAGTCCGACAGCCTGTCCGACAGACTTCCGGCGGACTTGCAGCAGACTTTCTAACGAACGGACTTGCCTACACACGACCACACAAAAGTCCGACGGATTCGTACGTGATGACGTACACCGGACTAAAATAAGGAAGTTCATAGCCAGTAGCCAATAGCTGCCCTAGCATGGGTTTTTGTCCGTCGGACTAGCACACAGACGAGCGGATTTCGGGGTCCGTCATAGTTACGACGTAAAGATTTGAAGCATGTTTCAAATCTAAAGTCCGTCGGATTTGAGGCTGAAAAAGTCTGCTGAAAGTCCGGAGAAGCCCACACACGATCGGATTACCAGCCAGCTTTAGTCCGTCGGCGTCCGTTGGACTTTTGTAGACGAAAAGTCCGACCGTGTGTACGCGGCATTAGTCTTTCACACTGGGGCGGTGGGGGCGTTGGTGGTAAAACGCCGCTATTTTTAGCGGCGTTTTACCATTGTTTTAGCGGCGGCATTCGCCCGCTAGTGGGGCAGTTTTAACCCCCGCTAGCGGCCAAAAAAGGGTTAAAACCGCCCGCAAAGCGCCATTATGCCGGCGGTATAGCCGAGCTGCCCCATTGATTTCAATGGGCATTAGCAGTGAAGGAGCAGTGTATACACGCTCAAAAGATGCTGTTTGCAGGAGTTTTTTTCCCTCCTGCCAGCGCACCACTCCAGCGTGAAAGCCCTCGGGGCTTTCACACTGGAGAGACAGCAGCGGCAGTTTCAGGTCGGTTTGCAGGCGCTATTTTTAGCGCAATAGCACCTGCAAACTGCCCCAGTGTATAAGGGGCCTAAGTGACTAAGCATGTTGGTCTGTTAGGCTCCATGCACACTAGGAGTAGAAAAAACGTCAGCGTTTAAGCTTTCAAAAAGGGCCATAAAAGACGCAAATTGAGAGCATATTGTACAAAGTTTAGGCGAGTCTTTGCGAGTTTAAGAGCATTTTAGTTTATAGGTGTTTTTTGCACTATACTCCCCTCTGCAAAAGTTTTCTCCCAAAATAAGCATTTCACAGCCTTTTTTTGCTGGGTGGCATTTTGGACAAAAAGAGCAAAGGATATTGTGAGCAGAGATTCCAGAGCCATCAAGAGCCATACCACTCTACTCTTCAATTCTACTCTTCTGAATACTTTGGGTGCTCCAGTTCACGCTATCTCCTCCCAGGATGAATGTTTTATAATTCTGTCTTTATAATCTGGGTGAGATTTATCCCAGAGGTTGGCATGTCCTTGCACAGCTGCAATCAACTGATGTTGTGTGACCTCCCTCCTGGTCATGTCTGAATGGCTCTCTCATAGAAAGATGGAGACGATGGACAGGGTCAAAAGATACTTCCTGTAAAGCCAGGAAATGATGTACAGTGAGATGCACCTGTAAATGCTGGCCACACTGTCATGGTTCCCCCCTCTCTCTTCATATTGACTCCAAAAGAGTGACAAGGAAATCAGAATATACAGTATCTCAAAAAAGTGAGTACAACCCTCACAGCGGTTTAGACATTAATGGCTGTGTGTTGTTATTTTGAAGGGACAGCAAATTTGTTAACTGTTATACAAGCTGTACACTCACTACTTTACATTGTAGCAAACTGTCATTTCAGTGTTGTCACGTGAAAAGATATAATAAAATATTTACAAAAATGTGAGGGGTGTACTCACTTTTTTGAGATACTGTATATTCTGGTTTCCTTGTCGCTCTTTTGGAGTCAATATGAAGAGAGAGGGGGGAACCATGACAGTGTGGCCATGTGGCCAGCATTTACATTTTTCTCAAAAAATTAGAATATCATCAAAAAGTTAATTTATTTCAGCAATTCAATTTAAAAAGTGAAACTCATATATTATATAGATTCATTACACACAGAGTGATATATTTCATGCGTTTCTTTGTTTTAATTTTGATTTTTTGAAAACCCAAAATTCAGTATCTTGGAAAATCTGAATATTACATAAGACCAATAAAAAAAAAGGATTTTAATACAGAAATGTTGGCTTACTGAACAGTATGTCCATGTACAGTATAGTATGCACATAATTCTTGATCGGGACTCCTTTTGCATGAATTACTGCATTAATGCGGCGTGGCATGGGGGCGATCAGCCTGTGGCAGTGACACTGATAAGGTGGTATGGAAGCCCAGGTTGCTTTAGTTTAGCTTTCAACTCATCTGCATTGTTGGGTCTGGTGTCTCTCATCTTCCTCTTGACAATATCCCACAGATTCTCTATGGGGTTTAGGTCAGACGAGTTTGCTGGTGAATCAAGCACAGTGATGCCATAATCATTAAGCCAGGTTTTGGTACTTTTGGCAGTGTGGGCAGGTGCCAAGTGCTGCTGAAAAATGAAATCAGCATCTCCATAAAGCTGGTCAGCAAAGGAAGCATGATTCGCTCTAGAATTTCCTGGTAGAGAGCTGCGCTGACTTTGGACTTGATAAAACACAGTGGACCAACACCAGCAGATGACATGGCTCCCCAAATCATCACTGACTGTGGAAACTTCACACTGGACCTCGTGTAACTTGGATTCTGTGCCTCTCCACTCTTCCTCCAGACACTGGGACCTTGATTTCCAAATGAAATGCAACATTTACTTTGATCCGAAAAGAGGACTTTGGACTACTGAGGAACAGTCCAGTCCTTTTTCTCCTTAGCCCAGGTAAGATGCTTCTGATGTTGTCTCTGGTTCAGGAGTGGCTTGACACAAGGAATGCGACAGTTGTAGCCCATGTCCTGGATACGTCTGTGTGTGTTGGCTGTTGAAGCACTGACACCAGCCGTAGTCCACTCCTTGTGAATCTCCCCCAAATTCTTGAATGGCCTTTGCGTCACAATCTTCTCAAGGCTGCGGTTATCCCTGTTGCTTGTGCACCTTTTTCTACCACGCTTTTTCCTTTCACTCAACTCTCCATTAATATGCCTGGATACAGCACTCTGTGAACAGCCAGCATCTTTAGCAATGACCTTTTGTGACTTAACCTCCTTGTGGGTGGAGAGTATCAATGATTGTTCTCTGGACAACTTTCAAGTCAGCAGTCTTCCCCATGATTGAGTAACCTACTAAACCAGACTGAAAAACCATTTCAAGGCTCATGAAAACTTTACAGGTGTTTAGCTGATTAGAGAGTGACACCATGAGTCTACAATGTTGAACTTTTTCACAATATTCTAATTTTCTGAGATACTGAGTTTTGGGTTTTCACTAGCTGTAAGCCATAATCATCAAAATTAAAAGAAATACTGTATTTATCAGCATATAACATGCACTTTTCCCCCCTGAAACTAGGGGGAAAATCACGGGTGCGTGTTATACGCCAATAGTGTACTACGGAGGGGAAGGAAGGGGGCGAGCGCAGCTGGAATTCACATAGTTGTCATCCCCTGTTTACTCGGCTCTCACGTCACACACACAGTCCCACCTTCGCCACCGGCATTGGACCAGTGTTCTGTCTATCACAGGGGCTGGTCCAATGCCGATGGTGGAGGTGGGACTGTGTGTGTGGCTGCCAACTGAGAGCCGAGTAAACAGGAGATGACGGCTCAGTGATTTCCTGTACTGTTTAGGCTGCATTGATGAGAGATGGTGAGGCTGAAAATGGGCATTAATCAGGCTGCATTGAGGCTGAAAATGGGCATTACTCAGGCTGCATTGAGGCTGCAGATGGGCATTTATCAGGCTGCATTGAGGCTGCAGATGGGCATTGATCAGGCTGCATTGAGGCTGCAGATGGGCATTGATCAGGCTGCATTGATGGGAGATGGGCTGCAGATGGGCATTGATCAGGCTGCATTGGTGGGAGATAGGGAGGCTGCAGATGGGCACTAATCAGGCTGCATTGATGGGCACTGACCCTTATTTTGCTTCAAAGTTGTTTATTTAAAAAATACTTTATATGTACCATCGCTCGTACAATTTTCTGATCGTGTGTATGGGCCATTAGATATAGGAAGGGACACTAGTAGCACAGAGTATTTCTGGAGAGGAGAGTTAGATAGAGGAAGGATCAGAGTTTCCAAGAAGTAAACAGTGGAGAGATGAAGGAGCAGAGTCCTCCATTAGTGCAGAGTATTTCAGAATAGAAAAATTAGAGGAAAGAGCAGAGTCCTTCAGTAGAGCAAAGTTTTTTAAGAGAAAAAAGTTAGATGGAGGAAGCAGCAGAGTCCTCTTGGAGTGAGGAGTATTTCAGCATAGGAGAGTTAGATAGAGGAATACATACAGTCCTCTAGCAGTCCAGAGTCTTAGGAGAGGAGAGTTAGAGGAAAGATGGAGTCCTCCAGCAGCACAGTGGATTTTTGGAGTAGCGTTAGATAGAGGAGAATCAGAGTCCACCATCAGTGCAGAGTATTTCAGGAAAGGAGAATTAATGGAAAAGATTTCAGTCTTCCGAAAAAAGGCCAGTTTTGTTGACATTACATAAAGAACTGCCTTTACTAAGAATAACTTTTGTTTTGTACACTATCCAAGTAACTGTTATGTTATTATTTTCTAGGCCAACATGGCTTTTACTTTATGTCAATCTATATTTTATGGGCTGGATACAGCAGGCAGTTGGCAGTATTTCCCCTGTTTATGCCTACAATTCCCTAGGTAAGCAGACAATGAAAAGAGGGCAAAGCCAAGAGAGAGAGATGTCTTAACAGCTTCTTCCCTCTTCCTTTTCTCCCTCTCGTCTTCTGTTCATTGATCTTCTCATTTCTTTTCATCAGTTACTCACAAGTCCAATGCTTGTCAATCACAATTACACACAGTGTTAGTGCACCTCCATTTATTCGCTTGCTGTTTTAAATGACTGGACAACCAATAGCCTTGGACAATTCTATTTCCTTCTGTAGCCTAATTCTACATTTACCAGTTCTTCCTCCCACTCCTTATCTCTGTGACAACAGGACAAGGAAATACTTAGCAAACACAATGCTCTTCTTTCTTCAATCTCGCATTACTACAGGGCTTCCAGCTACCTTGTGGTTTGCTGGTTATGGGCAAACCTGGTTCTGAGCTTGAAACTCTGCAGGCCAGAGATTCCCATTTCCCCCTAGTAGAATACACGCATATTGTGCAGTGTAGGTCCCCGAGCACTCTTGCGAATAGGGCTGTTACCGATAACAAGCAGGAGATCCAAGAGGTTACTAGCGAGTAGCTGTGGGTGCCAGCCCCATTGAAAGCAATGGAAGTCTGACAGCTCCTGCAGCTAATTGTGGCTGCTCACATGTAATCTCTCATGGAACTATTACCTGCAATGATCAGCCCTGGATGCAGAGAGTCTCCAGGAGCAAAACATATGAGCAGCTGCAATTAGCTGTGGGAGCTGTCAGCCTCCCATCTCTGTTGGGAGAGTCTGCTTTGGGGGTAATTATTGCTGTTAAATTAGTTGATCATTTTGTGGTTTCTCTGTGATATTTAGGCTTCATTCATGCTAGTGAATGGGGCCATTACCGTTTATATGCGGGAGACCCAGCGGGGTTAACGGCGATAAGCTGCAAGCGGCATCCCCACTGAAAGCAAAAAGAGACTGACAAATCCTGCAGCTATGTCACGTCTACCCCAATGCAGGTAGCTGGCTACTGTGTTCTTCACCTATAGCACGCCTACTCAGGTACACGGTTGCCCCCTGGACTTATACACAGTGATGCTATGCCTGGCCACCACGCCAGGGCAGGCGCAAACTGAGCAAAGCAAACAGGTACTTGCAGTATACAGATAGGCAGAGTGGTTCAATGACAGCCAAGGTAAAAGGCAGGCTGAGTTCAGGGAATAGTACAAAATCCGGTCCAAGGTCATACATTGGGAAATCCAAACAAGCAGAACAGGGCAGGCAGACAGACAGGGGTCTTGATCAGGGATTACACACGTAACACCCTCTATCACAAGCATGAGAGTGAGGGTTTGGCTGGCTTATAACAGGCTTGGTCCCCACCCAGAGACAGATCACATTAATCACCTTGCAGGTGGACAGACAGACAGGGAGCGTGTAACAGCCAAAACCCTGGAATAAGGAGCAGTAGCACTAGATGCTCCTGACAAGCTAAATGCAGCTGCTCACACATAATTGCTCAGGGAGACTGTCCAGGGCCAATCTTCACAGGTATTTTCTCCATGAGTGATCGCTAATGGCCCCAGTTGCAAGCATGAATGGGGCCTAAATAACACAGATAAACCACAAATGATCAGCTCACTTGGCAGCAAAATTACCCCTAAAGTAGAATCTCCGAACATTCACAAAATAGCACAGAAAAATCCACAAAGCCAGCACTTCATCCACTAGTGAATAACGAATATGTACATATCGAGTAAAGTGAAGTAAAGGTGCTAATGTGTTTAAGCCCATCCTGGTCTTAGTTGCAGCCTAAAGTGTCCAGCTCACCTACTCTCATAAATACACTCCAAAATTTGTGGAAGAACATCTGGAAGAAGCAGGCTGGAGAACCAATGCCTGGAAACCAGAAGCACATATCAATACTGATCTTGCATGAATACGAAACAAACCAATGTTTTGCAATGCTTTGTGTTGTTCATGGGGGTGACATATCTTCAGTTTCGTTTCATGGTATTGAGAAAGTTACTTTTTTTTTTTTTTACCAGGGCAGTGATCTGCAACAGCTGTAAGCAGGCATGCTGGATCTTCACGCATCAAAGCAGGACACCAAAAGATCTTAACCATCCTTGGGATTTGGATTTGCATATTTAATAGATCTCTTATTCTATTTTGATTGTGTTTCTAAAGGATCCTTGTTGTGTAAACAGTATATTTTCTTGATTATTTTATTTTTTAACTTTTACATTTTGCTTAGTAGACGTATGGGTTACTATCTATATATGTAGAGTCTCAGTATATATTTTGTATTATGGTTTTAACTTTGTCTATATATGATTAATACTGATATGTTCTTCTGGTTCCTAGATATTGGTGTATCATCCTGCCTTTTCCAGATGCTCTTCCACTAATGTGAGAGGGTATTTACAGAAGAAGATGGACCAGAGAGGTTTTACATGAGGCCAGAATTGGCTAAAACGTCTTAGAAGGGGACACCTTTCTTTTTATCTGTTATGTGCAAATAAGGGTTTTACTAGTGGATGGGTGGATAACCACACTCCTAATCATTCAGAAACATATTTTCTCTGCCCGTCTCCAGTCTCACCGAGGTTGCCAGCTGTCATTATGAGGGAGGGAGACTACACAGCAGAAATTTATCAGATGCAGCTCTAACTAAATGCACTAGCTGTAAGGAACCGTGGAAAATGTATATAAACCTCAAATAAATGCTAGCTCTATGAATTTGGCACCGCATTAATATTTTGTGGAGAGCAGTTTCGCTTCCCTGGTTGTCTGGAGTTGGTAACATATCCTGCTATAAATGCTGAAGAATGCTTTTAGAGAAAGATTTTTTAAGGGTGAGTGAAATTAGAGTTGAGGTGACCCACCATCTTCTGGTATCTCTCTAAAAATCCAGCTGCTCTTTATCACACCAGTTGTTGGTTCTGTTTCATCCTACCCCATAATGGGTACAGCAGGTGTGCAGAGACAATAACTCAGCAAAGGCACACTGGTAACCCCTCACAATGGGCACAGCAGCTGCGCAGTCTCTGAAACTCAGCATTAGATCTCACCAATGGAGTAAACTTGTACCGATGAAGGCACTTGCTCTGCCATTTCTGGTCTATTGTGAATTTTTTGTATACTTTACATGCCCAAAAGTTCGTGAACACCTGCCCATCACACCTATATGAGCTTGCTGGACATCCCATTCTAAAACCATGGTCATTAATTTGGAGTTGCCAACCTTTGCGGCTATAACAGTCCCCACTCTTCTGGGAAGGCTTTCCACAAACCGTTGGAGTGGGTCTGGAAATTTGGGCCCATTTGTAGGGCCAGGTACAAATATTGATTGTAAAGACCTGGCTCACAATCTGCATTCCAATCCATGCCGTGTTCAGTAGGATTGAGGTCAGAGTTCTGTGTAGGCTACTTGGGTTCCTCCACACTAAACTTATTAAACCGTGTCTTTATGGAGCTGGCTGTGTGCACTGGGGCACAGTCATGCTGGAACAAAAAAGGACCTTTCCTACAATGTTACCATAATGTTGGAAGCACATGATTGTCTAAAATGGTATTGTATGCTGTAGAAACACCTGAACTCAATCATTTGGAGGGGGAACCACAAACCTTCAGCCATATAATGCATCATGGAGAATGTAACTGAAGGATCTGAGACACACCTGAAACATCAAAGTAAGAACAGAGCTGGGGATTTTGGTAGTGACTGAAATAAATGTTGTGTTGGACTGACACAAAGTAAATTTTATTTTTAACTGATAGAAGTCCATATTTTTATTAGTAGTCCACTCACCTTAGCAAAAATGAAACACTGGAGTTTGATAATAAGCAGTCATTTACTGGATATTATATCACATTAGGACTATTAGAAACACATTTGGAAATTGTTAATAGATACAGATCTTAAAGCGGAGTTCCACCCGAAATATGACTTTTAAGATAAAAATAACCCTAGAATACTCAAGCCTCGTGCAATGTAACAAAGGTATGCTGTAAACTATGCCCAGTTTTCTATCGGTGCAGCATTGTTTTCTTACTTTGTGAAGTTTCTGCACAGCGCAGCCAACTCCAGTGTGGGCATCTGCTGCTACAGTGTCCTTCTTCCTGGATTCTGTGCATGCTGGCCACCCAGCATGCACCTGCCGATCTCACGCATGTGCAGTGCGGTGCAATTTTGGTCAGCCATGCCAAGCTGACCAAGATTTTACATAGATGCTAATGTTAAATGTTATTAAAGCCGTGCGATGCCAAGCTGGACAAGAATTTCCATAGACAAATTTCCATGAAGTCTGTGGCCGCGGCCCCCTAGATGAGGAAGTGAAATAAGATATAGGCAAAAATCAGGCAAGTAAACAGAAAAAAGTCTGGCATGAAAAATGTGGGTGGTACTCCGCTTTAATACAATGGCAGAGCCTCCTTCTTTACTCTAGCAATACTGGAAAATTCCAGACATACGTTAGCATTTTTTTCATGGATATTTAAAGTGACTGTAAGGGTTCATACTTACCTCCACTATGCAGCTCATTTTGCACAGAGTGGCCCCTGAACCTGCTCTTCTGGGGTCCCTCTGTGGCTCTCACGGCTCCTCCCCACATCAGATAACCACCTGGGAGAAGCGCTCCCGAGTCCAGCATTTGGCGTCTATAGAGGCTGAATGCAGGACTCGGCCCCACCCCCCGGCACCCGAGTCATTGGATTTGATTGATAGCAGCGGGAGCCAATAGCTGTGCTGCTATAAATCTATCCAATCAAGAGTCGAGAACCCCGGGCAGAGAGACAGCGCGTCCCAGTGGGTCAAGTTCTAGGGCTCAGGTAAGTAAAGCGGGGGGGCTGGGGGGCCGGTCACTGCCAGGTGTTTTTTCATCTTAATGCATAGGATGCATTAAGGTGAAAAAACAAATAGGTTTACAACCCCTTTAACTAGTCTGTTGGATTTTACAAGAGCTTCACCAGAAGTTTGTTAGCATTTTTTGAAGCATGTGGCAATAATAAAACCTGTCAGCACTTGTAAGGAGCCTTAATGAGCATTTCCTTAGACTACAAAGGAAGGAGAAAACTTATAACGGGAAATTGCTACAGAAGATCTTGAAAATGACCCAAAAAGTACAACAGTGCAAACAGTCCCAGCTGGAAGACATACAAATGCTTATGTCCGGGCATTGTGCTGTGCCAGAGAGGGATAAAGGCAGAATGGGGCCCTAAGCAAGGTAGGAGTTTTGACCCCACATCCATTGTATTGATTTTGAAAATGATTGCATCCCACCTGCCCTGTTTGTACTAGACCCATCAGACAACAACTACCTACTTGTCCATCTTCACCTGCAGAGACAGGCAGGTGCACAATTTTGACCAACTACACTATCCATCTCATTTACTACAGATGCATAAGGGTGGTATAACTGGGCCCCCTGGACATCAACTGGGCCCTAGACTTCTACTTAGGTTGCCTTGTACAGTTAGTAATGCTTGTAAACAGAGCCTAAAATACAGGCCAGTTGCAGAGAAAGAGAGGAATGTGGGGTCATGCATGCTTGTTTTGGGTCCGTAAGGCTGGCCATAGATGGATTGTTTTTTTCCTATCAGCCAGCGGGCTGATCGAAGAAAAAAAAAAGGATTCCCCAATCCACACATGTGAGGTGGATGGCAGAATCCTCCCTGTTGTGCTACTGTATTCTGACAGCAGGGGCTCCTCAACTGTTAGAAAATTCTAATCAGTACTGCAGCCGATTGGCTGCAGGCGCTGATCGAATGAAAACCTTCCAACATTCCCATTCAAGAGCAGCCAATCGTTACACCCCTGCTGAACTGGTAGATGCATCCATCAATGACCAGCTTACAGTGCCTTGAAAAGTATTCAAACCCCTTAAAATATTCCACAATATATAATATTGCAACCAAAAACGTAAATGTATTTTATTCGGATTTTATCTGATAGACCAACACAAAGTGGCACATAATTGTGAAGTGGAAGGAAAATTATAAATGGTTTTTAAATTTTTTTACAAATAAATATCTGAAAAGCGTGGCGTGCATTTGTATTCAGCCTGTCATGGTTATGCAGTAATCTTTGTCAGCTTACCTCTCCTCCATGTGTTCACCTTTAGAGGCCAGCCACTCTCACCTGATGGCTTAAATAATCTTCCCTCAGCATAGCTCCATCTCAGCCTCTAATTAGGAACACTATATTAACCTGTGCATTGCAAGTCAACCTTGCTGATCAACCATTGTGTGTTTAACTTTCGTGTGCTACATGCTGTGTTGCCTACGTCTGATTCCAGTTACCGATCTTGGCCTGTTCTCAACTATCCCTGTCTGCTCGTGTTCCATGTTTATCCTTGTCTGCTAGTCGCCCCGACCTTTGGCGTGTTCTATGTTTATCCTTGTCTGCTAGTCGCCCCGACCTTGGCTTATCCCTTTACTATCCTTGTTGTTCCAACCTGCTGCTTCTTTCTCCTCTTTCTCCTGTATTCTACCGTGAGTGAGACCCTGGGGGCCGTGACCTGGAGCAAGACTGCAGCGCAGTCCATCTTCACCACTAGAGACTCTGGTGAACACCTGCTGGCTCTTAGACTCCGCGCCCTGGGGAATCTATGCCCTAGCTCCCAGTGGGATCTATGTTGATGCTCCAGTAGACCTGCTTCCTGAACCTCCCAATCCGCAGCAGTCAATCCTAGGGTCCACTACCTTAGCGGTGCACTCCTGACTCCTACGGAGTGCATCTATCACCTGGACTCAGGTGACCTGACACAGCCCTCTTTACTCTGATACACCTAACTAAAATCTAGTGGAACCAATTGCCTTGAAAAGTCACCTAATTAGTAAATAGAGTCCACCTGTGTGTAATTTAATCTCAGTATAAATACAGCTGTTCTGTGAAGCCGTCAGAGGTTTGTTAGAGAACCTTAGTGAACAAACAGCATCATGAAGGTCAAGGAACACTCCACACAGGTCGTGGATAAAGTTGTGGAGAAGATTAAAGGGGTTGTGAAGGTAAAAATTTTTTCACCTTAATGCATTCTATGCATTAAGGTGAAAAAACTTCTGACAGAACCGCCGCCCCCAGCCCCCCCGTTTTACTTACCTGACGCCTCGAAAGTCAGCTTCGCGTTCCCGACATCTGTTCCTCCGCTCACCCTGGCCGCTGATTGGCTGCAGTGGATGGATTGAAAGCAGCGCAGCCATTGGCTCGCGCTGCTGTCAATCACATCCGATGACGCGGCGCGCCGGGGGGCGGGGCCGAGTGATACAGCGAGCGGCTATAGCCGCCGGCTGTATCACGGGAGCGCGCCCGCAAGCACTCACCACCGTGCGAGGGAGCTCGCATTAAGGTGGTGAATGCTTGCGGGGAGGAGCTGAAACAGCCGCCGAGGGACCCCAGAAGACGAGGTTCGGGGCCACTCTGTGCAGAACGAGCTGCACAGTGAAGGTAAGTATAACATGTTTGTTATTTTAAAAAAAAAAAAAAACACCTTTACAAACGCTTTAATGCTGGGTTAGGTTATAAAAAAATATCCCAAGCTTTTAACATCTCACGAAGCACTGTTCAATCCATCATCCGAAAATGGAAAGAGTATGGCACAACTGCAAACCTACCAAGACATGGCTGTCCACCTAAACTGACAGGCCAAGCAAGGAGAGCATTAATCAGAGAAGCAGCCAAGAGGACCATGGTAACTCTGTAGGAGCTGCAGAGATCCACAGCTCAGGTGGGAGAATCTCTCCACAGGACAACTATTAGTCTGCTCTCCACAAATCTGGCCTTTATGGAAGAGTGTCAAGAAGAAAGCCATTGTTGAAAGAAAGCCATAACAAGTTCCATTTGCAGTTTGCGAGAAGTCGTGTGGAGGACACAGCAAACATGTGAAAGAAGGTGCTCTGGTCAGATGAGAGCAAAATTTAACTTTTTGACCTAAAAGCAAAGCACTATGTGTGGCGAAAAATTAACACTGCACATCACCCTGAAGACCCCATCCCCACCGTGAAACATGGTGGTGGCAGCAACATGTTGTGGGGATGCTATTCTCCAACAGGAAGCTGTCAGAGTTGATGGGAAGATGGAGGGAGCCAAATACAGGGCAATCTTAGAAGAAAACCTGATATGTCGCATACACACGAGCGGACTTTTCAGCATCAAAGGTCCAACGGTCTTTCCAACGGACTTTCGACAGAGTTACGACGGACTTTCGAACAACCGGACTTGCCCACACACGTACGGACTTGAGTCTGTTCGAAAGTTTGAACGTGATTACGTACGAAGGGACTAGAATAAGGAGGTTCATAGCCAGTAGCCAATAGCAGCCCTTGCGTCCTTTTTTGTCCATCGGACTAGCATACAGACGAACAGATTTTTCGACCGGACTCGAGTCCATCGGAAAGGTTTGAAACATGTTCCAAATCTAAAGTCCGTCTGATTTTCGACAGAAAAAGTCCGCTGAAGGTCCGATGAAGCTCACACACGGTCGGATTGTCGGACGGATTCGTTCCGTCTGACCAATCCAGGTGGAAAAGTCCGGTCGTGTGTACACGACTTTAGAGTCTGCAAAAGACTTGAGACTGGGGCGGAGGTTCAACTTCCAGCAGGACAACGACCCTAAACATACAACCAGAGATACAACGGAATGGTTTAGATCAAAGTATGTTCATGTGTTAGAATTGCCCAGTCAAAGTCCAGACCTAAATCTAATTGAGAATCTGTGGCAAGACTTGAAAATTGCTGTTCACGGATGCTCTAATCCAATCTGACAGAGCTTGAGCTATTTTGCAAAGAAGAATGGGCAAAAATGTCACTCTCTAGATGTGCAAAGCTGGTAGAGACATACCCAAAAAAACTTGCAGATGTAATTGCAGCAAAAGGTGGTTCTACAAAATATTGACTCGGGGGCTGAATACAACTGCACGCCACACTTTTCACATCTTTATTTGTAAAAAATGTTTTAAATCATTTATCATTTTTCCTTCAACTTCACAATTATGTGCGACTTTGTGTTGGTCTATCACAAAAAATCCCAATAAAATACATTTACGTTTTTGGTTGTAAAATGAAAAAAATAGCAAAATTTCAAGGGGTATGAATACTTTCTCAAGGCACTGTAACTCAGTATGTAGTAAGGACAGGGATCAAGATGACAGCTCTGGAGGTTAATACTTCAACAGCTGGTTTAAATCTTTGCATTGCGTGAATGCAAGCGTTAACATGCAGACCAATGCAAAATCTGATAACACGCGCTACATGTGTTGACAGTATAGCAGTACCGCTATTTTGAATAACATTCCAACACACTAAGCCAATGCACATGAATTACAATGCACTGCAACACATCATAGTGCATTACACAGAAATTATGTGACACATTTGTGAATGTTTGATGCACCATGAAAACCTTTGTTTTCAATGGGCTGCCTTAAATCAGCATGCGTATGTGACGTGCATTAACACACTGCACAAATGTAAATGGGCCCTAAAAAAACTAAATATACATTTAAATATACATCCCCTCTACATTATAAAGTGCTATGTAAACTGTTGGCGCTTTATAAATCGTGTATAATAATAATAATAATAAATATAATAATAATAAATATGGAAGCTCCCATATTGGTTCATCACAGGTTCTTGTTAACAATATTTACTCATAAAGCAGTAACGCAGGTGCACTACACTATACAAACATGCATCTCATCTGTAAACCCTCATATATACCCAGTGAAGTTAACAGCCTCAGATGATACACATGGATGGAACAAATCTCAAATTTTTACAAAGTTTTACATGTATATCTGCTGTCTTCAGCTTTATATACTGTTTAGAAAGTGGACTTCCTGTTAGAGTTTTTTCTTCCTGAATCACCTGTGGGTGTGGATTCTTGTCTGTTAGACAGCTGATTGGAGGAAAGGCACACACCCCCTCTTCACATAGGCAGAGACTTGCAGAGCTGTGCTCTGAATATACCAGCTCTCTGCTATTCCATTTATAGCACCCACCCTGACACAAAATTCATCCTGGTTTTATCATAACTTGTCAGATGTTATCATGCTGATAGAAGAATGGAGCAGGAGAAAGCCACAGGGACTTAGGGCTTTGAAGAGAGATAAGAAATCACTGCAGATATATGTGCCAAGTTAAAATTTTGTGAATCGGGTATACATCCACTTTAAAGCGGAGCGCCGCCGAAAAAAAAAATTTTAAAAGTCAGCAGCTACAAGTACTGCAGCTGCTGACTTTTAAAACATGGACACTTACCTGTCCAGGGCGCCCGCGATGTCGGCACCCGAGGCCGAAGTGTCTCTCCGTCCTCGGGTGCTGCCGCCTCCATCTTCGGTAAGGGAATCAGGAAGTGAAGCCGTGCGGCTTCACTTCCCGGTTCCCTACTGCGCATGCGCGAGTCGCGCAGCGCAATACGGATGGTCCCTGCTGCCTCTGGGACCCGTGTGTTTCCCAGCAGGCAGCGGGGAGGGAGCAGGAAGTGGCGTAAATAACCGCAGATTCTGCGGCTATCTATGCCGGAAGTGGGTACAGATACCTGTAATATACAGGTATCTGTACCCCCCTCCCCCCTGAAAGGTGCCAACTGTGTCACCGGAGGGGGGGAGGAATCTGATGAGTGGAAGTTCCACTTTTGGGTGGAACTCCACTTTAAGTATTTTCTAAAATGTTATTGCTGCCTGAATAAACTAGACACGGTGCTGAACTAGAAAAAGATTTATTTTTCTTAATCACTTTTCAAGTATTATCACTTTTCAAGGTTATGCCTGCCTAGGTAATAAACCAAAAAATGGTAGAGAGTGCCCTTGAGACATGTTAAATTCCTTATATCACCATTGATATGGACAGGGAAGCCCCCTTCCCTCCCATGAAACTTTTCTCTTCTCTGAACTTTGGCTAAATGCCCAGGAAAGCATGGAGAGACTTCAGACTGTGCTCACTGTAGATCTCTCACTTTTCAAGTCTGCATGCATAAATTCCTGAAATGTCACAATATACAGCAACAGTGTACAACATAATTTTACAGGAAAGATCTACCTTTTATAATTAAAAAGCCAACCAAGGTTCCAGTTCAGTGATTCTGCCTCAGCTGAGGTAATGTCATCAGCCTGCTGCAGGTAGGTGGAAGCACTTCCTTAGTCCCCTCTTCCCCAATAATCAGTCTGTATCATTGTAACTTTGTAGCAAGTCACAATGTGGGAGGCTGAAGCAGAGGCTGAGCTGTGTCAGACATTTCTGAACACATCCAAGCAACTGCAGACACCAGAATCATGTAAATAATAAACTCTGACCCAGAATTTTAATCCAGGAAGTAGATAGTGACTCTGGATGATTCCTGAACAATGATAGTGCCTTTATTCCTAGAAAGAAAAGTAGATAAAGGCATTGTCAGGTGAGCACTGTAATCTCTGTGAAAGGTAACAGACACATAACTGCGCACAGCGCGTTTAACATGACACAATAAATCTGATGACAGGTCCACTTTAACGATTTCAAGAACTCCTCACTCTTAGACCCCATTCACACAGGGGCAACACGACTTGCAGGTCGCTTCAGCGAGGCGACCTGCAAACGACTGTCTGGGCGACTTGCAAAACGACTTCTGTATAGAAGTCTATGCAAGTCGCCCCAAGTCGCCCCCGAAGTCGTACAGGAACCTTTTTCTAAGTCGGAGCGACTTGCGTCGCTCCCCTTAGAACGGTTCCATAGCACAGAACGGGAGGCGACTTGTCAGGCGACTAGGTCGCCTGACAAGTCGTCCCTGTGTGAGGGAGTCTTTTATTTTTCCACATTGTATCAGTCTTTCCATTCAGAAGGAATCTTCTGTTAATATCCCTTCATTCCTTTACCAAAAATGTTCGGGTTGCAGAAGACTTGTGATTGTATAAACTGACATCCCCCAGTCTGCAAGGCTGTTTACCGTGAGCTACTTTGTAACTGGCACTCTATCCTCGCCACGGGACAGAAAGCTTGTGCATTTGTGCAAGGAACATGAATATTTGTTTACATGAAGGGAGTCTGGGAACAATTACTGAAATCTGACTCACTTTCAGGGAAGGAGCCGAACAACAGCGAGAGTAAACCACGCACTGACGTCAGCCTGCCAAAAGGTGCCCATCTGGAGAGGAGCTCTGCTCAGGATATAAATCAGGGTGTACAGCTGTAAGAAAAAGTCAGTGAACCCTGAGGAATTTTGCTGAATTTCTGCAGGAGTGGCTTTCGAGTTATGGTCTGATCTTCATCTAATATAATCAGAGCCGTCTTTAATATTGATTGGACCCTGGGCAAAAATGTTCTTGGGCCTTTCCTGACACCACAGAAATGTGCTGTCCTTCAGTAGATACACAGCAACCATCAATTGTTAATGACACCCTCACGCATCTGTTGACATGTGCTGTGGCACCGTGTGATTTTGACAAAGGGTTAGGGACTTTCTTCCGCATTTCTAGCGCATAGAGCAACCTATTGAAATGAATCTGGCTGCCCTACATGCTACCTGCATCTTTATCCACCCTGTCAGTACACCCTTGCATCCTAAAACCCCTGCTAACCTCTGCACCCCAAACCTCCCCCATCCTCTCCACTCTAACCCTCCCCCCCTTTAACTCTATCTGCCTCCTCTGCTCATCTTTGCACCCACCTTCCTCACCTCTATACATCCCCTCCTTGCTCACCTGTGCACCCCAAACTGTAATACCTTCTCTGCCTACTTCTGCACACCCCACACTGCCCCCCCCCCCCCCCCTTTACCAATTTGCTTACCTTTGCAGAACAGGCGGATGTTAGGCTTAATGAACACAGTTGCAGGCAGGACTTTCAAGCATGCCTCTTTACCTCCCCAGTGGGCAGCATTCAGTATAGGTGATGGTGGATATGACCTCAGGGGGAAAGATATACATACAAATGCTGCCTTTATCTACCTATCAATGTCGCCCACCGCCGCTATTTAAATATGAATGTTGGTTATTTACATGTAAACACAGGGTCTGCAGGTGAGTACACAACAATAGGGCAGAGCTGGGCAGCATTAGTAGCAGCACTTCACACTGAGATATCGGGACACAGCACAGGACTAACACTTCAAGGGACAAGGGAATTTAAACCAGGATAGTTGGCAAGTATGAGCCAGCTGCTTTGGGCCCCACAGCAATGACAGGGCCCAGGGCAGCTGCCCCTTTTGCCCTGCCTTAAATACAGGTCCTGAATATAATAATAATATGTAGGGCTACTATAGGCAAATATATTATACCCTGGTAACTTTAGGAGATCAATACATGAAATTATAGTATTTTATGTATGAATTCCTCTATTTTGTTTTCTCCACATTAACATGCAGACCAAGCTGTCCAGCATAACTTGTTTACATGGGCAGCAAAGGGAAGGTAAAAACAGGTAGTTGATCCCTCCGATTTATACCTTTTTGAAAAGTGGACAGTCCAACGTATTTAGTAAGAGGCATGGTGAGTTTTTTTGCAGTTGTAATTTTTGTCACAATTTGTTTAAAATCTGATTTTTTTTTTTTTTTTTTTTTACAAAGGTGTCATTTTAACAGGTTATTTCTCACACACAGCAAAGGCATACTTACAATTACATCCCAAAACACATTTTTCAACACCTTCCAAGTATAGGGATACCACATTAGCAAAGACATGCAGTCAGGGGAGGCAGGTGCCATGAACATAAAGAAATTAAATTATATGGACTTCGAGGGTCGTAGCTCGGCGACCTGGGGTCACAGAGACCCCAAATTTGGGGGGTATGTAGCTGAAGCCCTACCCCAAATTTGGGGCTCCTACAACCTACGGGTCCGGAGATACAGGCTCCTTGCGCAGCCTGTCAGAAGATACATACAGAGCGCCCAGTTTAAAGCGAAGTTCCACCCAAAAATGGAACTTCCACTTTTCGGAATCCCCCCCCCTCCGGTGTCACATTTGGCATCTTTCAGGGGGGAGGGGAGAGCAGATACCTGTATAATCCAGGCATTTGCTCCCACTTCCCGGGCATAGATATCCGTGGGTACTGGCAGACATCTATGCCATATCCAATTTGTCCATTGAGCCACCTATTTGAATACAGTTTTTGAAAAGATAGTAAATTACCTTAAAAACAATATATAATAATTATTTGTATATTACTTATGGTAATTAACCCCTTGCCACTCAGGCCAATTCTGAGACTTCTCTCCTAGAAAATTACTCAAAACCCCCAAACATATATTGTTTTAGCAGACACCCTAGGGAATAAAATGGTGGTTGTTGCAACAGCAATTTTTCAAATGCATTTTTTTTTTTAAAGAAACTGTTTCATGAAAAGAAAAAACAAAGTTAGCCAGATTTTTTTGTATACTATGAAAGATGATGTTACGCCAAGTAAATAGATACCTAACATGTCATGCTTTAAAATTGCGCACACACTGGTCTGGTGACACTGGGACTTGTGTAGCGGCCATCAGGAATTTTGTTGCTGGCTTACACTAATCTGGTGACACTGGGGACTAGCATTGTAGCCATCAGGAACACTGCTGCTGACTTGTCTGGTGACACTGGGACTGGTATGGTGACAATCAGGGACACCGTTGCTGGCTTACAGAGGTGTGATGACACTATGACTGGTGATTAAGAACATTGTTGAGTGGCCTGGTGACATTGGAACTGGTGTGGGGGTGATCAGGAAAACTGTTGCTTGCTACACTGGTCTGGTGGGATGGTAATCAGGAACACTGATTCTAGCTACACTGCTCTGGCGAAACTGTGGCTGGTGTGGTGGTGATTGGAGAACTGTGACTGGCTGCAATATTAGGGCTCATTCACATGTAAGGGTGGTGGGCAGTTGGGGTGTTAAAACCTTGCGTTTGAGCCATGGTTTTACTGCCCTTCAACCTGCTATTCCCCTTTAGCTGAAAAGGCAGCAACCGGGAGTGTACACATGCTGTGGCTGCATTGCTTTGCAGCTATGGCAGGAATTAACCCCCTGTACGCCTGCTGATTGCAAATGAATGTGCTTTTTTGCATGTTTTGTTGCGCGGAGCACATGCATTTTTTCCATATCACAGGCTCAGTCTGTATTTAGTATACATAAAATCATATGTAATGTCAGAGTTTCATTTTTTAAAAAATCATTGTGCTGAGGTTTATACAGTATCTCACAAAAGTGAGTACACCCCCTTCACATTTTTGTAAATATTTTATTATATCTTCTCATGTGAAAACCCTGAAAAAATGACACGTTGCTACAATGTAAAGTAGTGAGTGTTCAGCTTGTATAACAGTGTAAATTTGCTGTCCCCTTAAAATAACTCAACACACAACCATTAATGTCTAAACCGCTGGCAACAAAAGACAATCTGGGTTTTGAATCATATGTCCGGGTTTCAGTCCGCCTGAAACCTGGACACAATATTCAGACAGGAATGTGGCTTGGAACAGGGCCTGACAGGAGGGTGAGGGGGCACTATGCATGCCAAATTACTGTTCTTTTTGGAGCGTCCAAAGGTGTCCCAGGGCTAGTACAATCCTACAGTGTATGCTAGAATAAAAATATTTTGCTGTGCGCCGCTAAAATGTTTGGGTTTGGTTTGAAGAAAAAGTGACAACCCCAATATATATATATATATATATATATATATATATATATATATATACATACATGGGGTATACCCCAGTTGAAGTCCTTGCGGACGAAACGCGTCGGGTTCGATATGCTTGCTGAGCCACTACCCACATAGCGCTTTTTACTCTGTCAGTTTTTATTCTGTCCCTGTTTGTTTGGGATTCAGACACATTTTTTAACAATACATTTTTTATGCGGATTTTCACTATGTGGAGGCATTTTTTCCTTCTTTTCTTTTAAGAAATTTTACCTTGGCTAAGAGGATTGGAGATTAAAGCTGATAATTCCAGTACAGCTGCATAACTATGGATGTCCCTAGTGTGTGAATATCTACCTTTGAAGGTCGGTGAGTAATTGTCACAAACTCCCATGTACCTCTCCCTGGATACAGCTCTACATCCATTCCTTCTGGGCTAACTACCTCTACCGAATCTCGGTACAAGCTCACTTGACTCACAGCCCCCTGGCTGGTGAGTTCACCTGTCCGGTAAGGGTATTCCAGCTTCCTTATTACCATCTTGAAGTTTTGATCAATATTGTCCCAGTGTCTACTCCATCTTCGTGCATACTGATCGGGATTCATCTTACATGCATATAGAGGACACTGAAGCTGTTCACATTAGCGTTTGCTACACGTCCATGTGAACTTTATTTTTCCTCTTACTGAGGGTGCCACTCATGGATTTTTTCCAGTTTTAGTCATCTCTATTCATGTTGTGCACAGAACATGTTGGCACCTAGTTTGAGATAACATCAACCTTATATGTCACACTACTCCCATCAATTTTTTTGTACACATTTTTTGATTGTATTCGTTTTATTTTGTGTGAGTTACTATACACAGTCTTCATAAGACACACTTATGATATAATTGGTGTATACAGTTATGTATAATACTATACTCCAGGTAGGGTCATATAATCTTATATTGTCTGGTGACTACCAGGAGGTTATTAATCTATATTGACATCTAGCGATACATATTGCCATATACTTGTTGAATACACCTATTCACTTGTTTATTTATACGGGCGTATCTATAATTAAATTACAGTTATTACTTTTATTACTCACATATATCTTTTTACACTCGTCTTTCTGAGTGTTCCATTAAATTTTTACAGTGCAGTGTACCCCCAGATCCATATTCTGGTTAGGTTTGCACAGTAAAGACATCATTTAGCGCCACATTTTTTCCATTTATCACTTAACATTTTGTCTATTTGTTATGTTGGCTGCTTTCTTTTCAGAGAAGGCGCAGTATTTTCACTTATATATTTTATATATATATATATATATATATATATATATATATATATATATATAGATTGTGGAGAGTCAGCCTAGGGTTTAGAAGGGGTTAACTGAAGAGGGCAGGTACTTCCCCTTCAGACCTGCTTATTGCCAGCTGAGCTGAAAATGTCAGAGAGGAGAAGTGTGTTTGGAGAGAGATGGCTGTTGAGCTATCAAAGCTGAGAGGAGCTTGAAGCTGGAATGACCCCTGTTACCTATGCCTTGATCCTGCTGGGTGAGCTTGCCTGAACTGGGACTTTGCTATGTTATATGCTGTGCTTGGGAGTCTGAGCATTATTTAAAAGGACTGTCTTATACTAATAAGAAGAGTTTTTATGTTGTTTGAACTGCCTATAAAGACAAAGCTTGTCAATTTTCTGTTGCTTTTTGCTGAATAAAGCCTTTTAAGTTGACTGAACTGTCTGAGATGGCTTGTCACCCCCTGATCCCTTACAATATAGATATAGCTATATATATATATATATATATATATATATATATATATATATATATACAGGTCCACTTTACATCATCAGAAGGCAGAATCCCACATTTAGAAGGTTAAAGCTGAAGTTGTCTGTTTATATTTTTCCACGTGATATGCTGCAACTTCTAATGCATGTTGTGAGAAGGTCATAGAGTGCAGTGAATCAGACTAAGCAATATCAGTACTGGAGAGGAGCCTGTATCACTGTGCAAAACTGAAAGAAATATTGGAGTACAGCTTTAATATCGACCTAGAACTAATTTCCCTACTTGAAGAAATCTCCTTATTCTACAGAGCCAACTTTCATTCCTGAAGAATGTTACAAAAGGACCCGAAACAATTGTTTCCCTAAAGTTCAACCAAAGTCGCCTGAGAAAGTTCTGCAGGCCAATGGAAGCATTTTGTGGCCAACGTCTTTCATCTGTAAATAGAACATTTTCATCCTTTGATGCCAGCATCAGGGTCTTGTCTGCAGGGCCAAGCTATGATTCAAGCCTCCTCAGACATTATCACATGTAATAAAAATATCCAGCATTTCTCTGCTGTGATGGGTGTACAAGCTTACATATTTCTGCCATTTACTTTTGTGCTGGCAAAAATAAGTCGGGGGGGAGATGTGTTAGGGGGTACAGAGGTGTACTGGTTGGTACAGAGGTGTGCTGAGGGGGTACAAAAGTTGCTGATGGGTACAGAGGAGTTCTGATGGTGAGTACAGAGGTTTCCTGGGGATACAGAGATGTACAGAGGTGTGCTGGTGGATCCAGAAGTTTGCTGGGGGGCGTGGGGGGGGGGGGGGGGTACAGAAATGTGCTGGTGGGAACGGAGATAATTTTGTGAGGGGAAGTAGAGGTGTGCTGGTGGGTATATATGGGTGCTGGTGGATACAGAGGTGTGCTGTGGGGGGGTATACAGATGTGCTGGTGGATAAAAATGTTGTTGGAGGGTACAGAAGTGTGCTGGTGATACAAAGGTATGTTAGTGGGTACAGAGGTTGCTGGGGAGGAAAGGTGTATTTACAGATAAAGAGGTGTACTAGTGGTACAGAGATGTGTTGGGGAAGGCAATGGTATGCTAGTGGGTACAGAAATGTGCTGGTGGGTGCAAAGATGTGCTAGTAGGTGTAGAGGTTGCTGTGGGGGTACAGAGATGTTGTGAAGAGGAAGGCAAAGGTGTGCTGGTGGGTACAGAGATGTGTTAGTGAGTGCAGAGGTTGCTGGGGGGGTACAGAGATGTGCTAGTCGTAGAAAGGTGTGCTTGGGGCTACAGAGGTGTACTGGTGAGTATAGACGATCCTGGGGGTACAGAGTTGTGCTGGTGAGTATAGATGTTCCTGGGGGGGGTACAGAGGAATCTACGAATAAGCCCTACATGGGTGAAACATGTTAGAGGCGTTTTCCTAATTCGTGGAGAGCCAGCTGAAGCCGTTTTGTAATCACTTGTTTCGTGTTATACTATATTAATGTGCGGTTCTCCGAAACATTTCTGACTTTCAGGTATTTTTTTTTTTTTTTACCTCTCACAGAGATCACATTGCTCCCCTTGATAATGCCTTCATCTGCTATTGTCTTCAGAAGGACAGCACCAGCTTTGTTCAGGCATCATCCAGGGTCACTATCTACTTCCTGGACTGTGTTGTGGGCTCAGAGATGACACAATCATGTAAACCCTGGTGACTTTTTCATGTCAGAAATGTGCTGCATCCTCTTCTCTTTAGGACTTTCTACAAAGTTAAGCCGGCCATAGATGGATCGAATCTTGGCCGATTCAGCAGGGACCAGCCAAGATTCAATACATTTATGGGCAGGCTGGTTGTACTGAAGTCAATCCATCGATCAAGTTCAGTACAACCAGCCTGTCTGATTTTTTTGCATATGGTTACTGCTAATCAAGTTCTGCTGGCAGGGAAGGCTTCTCACTGGCATAACACAATAGTGCTGTGGGAGGGATTCCCCTATCAACACTTCTGGTTAGTGTTGATGGGGAAATCAAGTAATTTTTATTCCCTGCAACCATGTAAATCACATCATCTATGGCTTGCCTTACTAAGAAAAAATCAGGTCCCCTAGCCTGCCAAACAGTGCTGTATTGTGTGGCAGAGCTATATAAATCTCAGGACTGGATGAACAGAAATAAAAATCCTTTGGCAGGTAAAACAGCTGCCTTATATACATTTCATCTGTGTGATTAGCTGTTTACCTGGCGCTCCGCTTTAAATACACACAGTCATCTCACTCCTTGTTTACATCTTATATTGTTTAGGGAATGAGCATACTTTTTGCTCCTCTGGATAATATACACAGATGTGCTGAGATAACATCAGGCAGTCGAGTACTGTGTCTTGCACAGTACACACAAACTGGCTTCTCTGAAAACAAATGTTACGTGTAGATTTTTACTATGTGGCCTGTGTGGCCCCTGCAGACGAGAGCTGGAAATGAGGTCGTTCTGGGACATGATAACAAGGTGTCAAGCCCCCCTCCCCCCCCCTCCTCCTCCATGAGCGCTCAATGCAGTGACAAGTCATCTGAGTTCTCCTGCGCCCATCAACGCCACACCGCCGTCTCAGTTCAACTGGCATACTTTGAATCTCGGACAAAGGCGGGGAGCCACTGGGAGAATTACCCGAGAACAATTAAACAAAATCACAATTTAATACCAGAAGTTCAAATAAGGCCTCTAAATTAATAGGACGCTATTATCCAAAAATTCAAGATACGTGATATGCAATAAATATATATCTGAACTCCAGCCTTCGCTTCTGTCTTGCACAGTTGTACAGGCTCCTCTCATGAAATGAAATAGCTTACTCTGATTTAACTGCACACTGTGAGCTTCTTAGAATGTGCATTAGAAGCTGCAGCAAGTCGGAGCCCCTTTCATTCATTGGATTTGAGATCTTTCAATTGTGGAGGCTTAGCATCACTTGTGGGTATTACCTAGGGTGGTCTGCGAGCATATCTGTCAAGAAACACCCACTCCTCCAGACTGGCATCCGCCCATCAAGACATTTTGATATTTGCATAACTCCTCCCAAAAGCCAGCCCACAGCTTGTATCAAGACTGGGGCTCATCAGAGGAGTACTATGATGTTTTCAGGAAGCTACGTACTGTCAGCCCCTCCCACCAGCCATGACCTGACTGCTTTGCAATGGGAAGTACCGAGACTCAGTGAAGGAATTAGCATAAAATAAAGTTTGTAATGCAAATGAAGAGGGTTATTTAAAAATTTGAGCAACATAGTGATGAGGGGAAGGGAGGAAAAAGGGAAGGCACAACATTAGATTAAAAGTTAAATTGAAAAAACTCTACTCATTCATGTACAGTGCCTTGAAAAAGTATTCATACCCCTTGAAATTTTCCACATTTTGTCATGTTACAACCAAAAATGTAAATGTATTTTATTGGGATTTTATGTGATAGACCAACACAAAGTGGCAAATAATTGTGAAGTGGAAGGAAAATGATAAATGATTTTCAATTTTTTTTTTTTTTTTTTTTTTTACAAATAAATATGTGAAAAGTGTGGCGTGCATTTGTATTCAGCCCCCCTGAATCAATACTTTGTAGGACCACCTTTCACTGCAATTACAGCTGCAAGTCTAATGCTGCGTACACACGGTCGGATTTTCCGACGGAAAATGTGTGATAGGACCTTGTTGTCGGAAATTCCGACCATGTGTGGGCTCCATCACACATTTTCCATTGGATTTTCCGACACACAAAGTTTGAGAGCAGGATATAAAATTTTCCGACAACAAAACCCGTTGTCGGAAATTCCGATCGTGTGTACACAAATCCGATGGACAAAGTGCCATGCATGCTCAGAATAAATAAAGAGATGAAAGCTATTGGCCACTGCTCCGTTTTATAGTCCCGACGTACGTGTTTTACGTCACTGCGTTTAGAACGATCGGATTTTCCGACAACTTTGTGTGACCGTGTGTATGCAAGACAAGTTTGAGCCAACATCCGTCGGAAAAAATCCTAGGATTTTGTTGTCGGAATGTCTGATCAATGTCCGACCGTGTGTACGGGGCATTAGGCTCGATTCACATCTATGAATGTTGCTTTTGAGCGTTTCTGCAGTGTTTTTTTTCGGTGCTTGCTGCGTTTTTGAACAGCGTTTTTGCGTCGTTTTTCGTTTTTTTTTTTTTTTTTTTTTTTTTTTGTTATACTGTATACAGTGTAAAAAAAAAAAAAAAAAAAAAAAAAAAGCCAAACGCTGTACTTGCATTTTTGATGCTGGTCCATTGAATTCTATTACATGCAAAATGCTGCATTTTGCATGGGGGGGTCCCTGACCCTTTCCAAAAGCGCAGAGGCACAAAAATGCATTGATGTGAACATGTTCCATAGGAACCCATGTTAAAAAAATTCCCATGCATTTCTGCAAAATGCATCAAAAAACGCATTAGTGTGAATGGAGCCTTATTGGGTCTCTACCAGCTTTGCACATCTAGAGAGAGTGAACATTTTTGCCCATTTTTTTTCTTTGCAAAATATCTCAAGCTCTGTCAGATTGGATAGAGAGTGTCTGAACAGCAATTTTCAATTCTTGCCACAGATTCTCAATTGGATTTAGGTCTGGACTTTGACTGGGCCATTCTAACACATGAATATGCTTTAACCACTTGCCAACCAGCTGCTGCAGTTATACTGCAGCAGGTTGACTCGGCTGCGTGAATCGCCGTCATTGTACGCCGAGCGCATGCACGGTGATCTGTGGGTGCGCGCGCCCATTCGATAGCGGGGGAGCCAATCAGCGGGTACGGCGGTTTTGATGTCCCCTGACCACCTGCGATCACTCCACAGAGAGGCAGAACTGGGATCTGCCAGTTTAAACAAAGCAGATCCCTGTTCTGTCGGGAGTAGAGTGACATTGTCTGTTCCTAGTGATTAGGTCTCTGTCTCCCTCTCTCCCTCCCTCCCTGTCAGTCCACTCCCCCCACCGTTAGAAAGCACCTCCCTAGGGAACATTTAACCCTTTGATCGCCCCTAGTGTTAACCCCTTCCCTGCCAGTGTCATTTATACAGTAATCAGTGAATTTTTATAGTACTGATCACTGTATAAATGTCACTGGTCCCAAATAAAGTGTCCGTTCTGCCCCGCTAAAAACTGCAGATCACCATTACTAGTAAAAAATAAATAAAAATGCCATAAAGCTATCCCCTATTTTGTAGATGCGATAACTTTTTGCGCAAACCAATCAATATACACTAATTGGGATATTTTTTACCAAAAATATGTAAAATAATACATATTGGCCTAAACTAGGGATGAGCTTTCTGTTCGGGTCGAACATTGGCTGTTCGTCGAAAACTGAACATTATGGGCCGTTCGCGCCAAATTCGAGTGGCATGTAATGGCCCATAATACACTGCGGGAGTGCAGTGCATTGCTGTATGATGATTGGCCAGAGCATACACCATGACCAGCATGCTTTGGCCAATCACAGCGCCCTCAGCTAAGAGAGCCTTAATTATAACGCACATACAGATCCAACTACCTTTAGCTGACCTCCTTGCATTGCAACTCTGCATTAGTCAGTGGTAAATGTTGTATACACTATATACAATCACCTGACACTAGTTAGTTTCCACAATCCATGACTTAACTTCACAGTTCACACAAATACGTTTTAAATTCAAACTGTAGCACTGACGTAAGTCATTTTTTTTTACTAAACTTTAAGAAAAACGTTGAAAGTTAGTTTAACTTTAATTATAAAACTTATCTAGTGTATTGACTGTCAGTCACTTTATAGTAGGCATCACTTTAGCCAGTCACGCAGACATACCAGAGTGTTTACATTTTCTGGAAGCAGACATGATCGCATTTTATTGACGATATACCCTGAAGAACTGAACAGTCAATCCAAAAGCAATCGCCGCCGTCATGGCAACAGCAGAAGCCGATCCACACAGCAAAAATATCACAGCTTATCAGCCTCTAAGGACAACAATGTTAAAAATGCCTACACTTAGCTCACTGAATGATCCCAGTTAACCACATCCATATTTACCATCGCTGTCCAGTGACGTCACGGACATCGACGTCACCGGACTCCTCCCCCCCCCCCCTTCCCTTCGTTAGCAGACGGAGGCACTTAGGGAAGGGGGGAGGTGTCCGGTGACGTCGAAGTCCGTCATGTCACCGGATCTCCGACAGAACTCCCTGAAGACCCGGAAGCCGGCGGAGAGGTGAGTAAAGAATCAAAAGAATTTTGATCGATCAAAAATATTAACGATTAATTGAGGAATGAATCGTTCATTTCCGCAGCCCTAATATATATATTTGGACACAGGCACGATTTTAGATTTTTTCAGGTATTTACCAAAATATATTCAAGCTATAGTTATATAATAGATATGGGCTGAAAGAGCACACTCTCGGGTTTAATTTTGAGGGTATTTACATCCAAATCGGAGAATTTTTTTAGGAATTGCAGCTCTTAAGAATAGCCATCTCCTTTTTTTTTTTTTTTTTTTAAGGGGTCAAAAGTAATTGTACAATTGAATCAAAAGCTGTTTCATGGCCAGGTGTGGGCTACTCCTTCGTTATTTCTTCATCAATTAAGCAGGAAAAAGTTCTGGAGTAAATTTTAAGTGTGGTATTTGCATTTGGAATCTATTGCTGTGAACCCTACATCATGTGTTCAAAGGAGCTGTCCATGCAAGTGAAACGTGCCATTTTAAGGCTTCAAAAACAAAACGAATCCATCAGAGAGATAGCAGCAACATTAGGAGTGGCCAAATCGGGGGCGTGTCCAGGATGGCAGAGGGAGCAGACATGTTTTGTCTGAGCTCCCTAAGACCGGATTAATTTATCCTGATTTACAGGGTGCAAAGCCTAAAATTTATTGCCCAGATTAGATCCCTCCTGGTGGGGAGATCATCCGGGACCATTTTGGGAAGAATCGGCCGGCGGAAACTCCCAAAAGAGGCGACAAGGCCGCGCTCCACGGACTAGGCCGAAGCCGCGGCCTCGCCTAGAAAATCCTGCCCGCGGCCTTGCACGGCTGGCGCGGTCCCAGTCCGGAAGTCTGCAACGGAAGTTCCAGAGGGCTCCCCCTATCCCTTTCTACTCCTGGTGCCTTCCCTGGGTTATGCAAAGAAGGAAGAGTCAGCCCAGATCTCGGAAAAAGGCCACAAAGCCAGACATCCCAGACAAGGCCGGGGCCTCACCTAAGACTCCGGCCAGAATGGAGAACCAGGCCGAAGACCCTGACAGGCTGCCTGCCACGGTGGCTGATTTTAAAGCAGTTCTTCAGGCTATAACCACTTTGACCAGTAAAGTGGACCATATACAGGCGAATGTAGAATTTATTCGGAAGGATTTTGATGCCTTTCGGGGAAGAGTATCTGAGGTGGAGCAACGGGTCTCCCAGGCGGAGGATACGATGCGTGACCATGGGGCCGACATTAATGCACTTAAAGCCAGAGTAAAGACGCTCGAATCCCGTGCAGAAGATGCGGAGAACCGCAATAGAAGAAATAATTTGCGCATATTGGGACTCCCTGAAGGGGCAGAGGGCACGAATCCTACGGCCTTCACGGAACGCCTATTACAACAACTACTTCCTACAGCGCATTTTTCCCCGTTCTTTACTGTGGAAAGAGCCCACCGCATACCCACCACCAGGGGACCCCAGGGGGCACCGCCCCGTACCTTCATTTTTAAGCTCCTTCATTTTCGGGACAGAGATATTGTGATGAGAGAGGCCAGAGCCCAAGGCAAACTCCGCTTTGAAAATGCTAAGCTTCTCATCTTTCTGGATTATTCGCTGGAAATCATTTGATGCTGTTAGAGCGAGGCTTAGTTCCCATCATATTAAATACAGCATGCTCTTTCCGGCCAGGCTGAGGGTGGAAGACGGGGAGTCTGTGCGTTTCTCTGTATCTCCGGAAGAGGCCTCCGCCTTGATCGACACACTCCCGCCCAGATAAGTAGCCTACTTGACCACCCGCTTGAGCGGACTGACATTTCTGCTGTTTCTCTTGTACCGTACCTTTCCCTACCTGTTGGGCTGGATCTTCTTACTGGCTTTTCATACCCTCCACATGTTGTGTTTTTTACTTCGGAACTCTTGAGGGTCAGACAACTAGGCCACGAGAAAAGTTTTTTGAGGCCTCACTACTGCAGAGGTGGCTTCAGGGCTGTATCCTACCTTTCCCTCCCCACCTTTGCACATTCTGGACCCAGGCTCATTATCGACTATGAATAGAAAACAGGTACTTAGCTACCATTACCCCTATGGTAGAAAATACGGCCTTATCCATACAGTGGGAAATCCAACCTCTAACTGCCTTAACCATAAGTGGTTACAGACGTGTCTCCTTTAAAAATTGGGCCAAACAGGGCCTCATGCCCTATACTACCCACTGCCACTCTGTTCTATATCCTTTGGAATGGCCGAAGCATTTGGTTTAACTTTGCAACGTTCATGTTTAAGTCTGTACCCCTGGCGGCTGCCAGGAGACTGTACCTGCTTTTTTATTAATCCGGTCTCCAGCAAGAGACTAGATGTAAGATCTAACTGCTGAACTGCGGATGCCGTTTTGCGCACGTTCTCCCTTCACAGGCGCTTTTGCCTTGGTTCGAAAATGAGATCCTGAGCCTCCCCAAAGTTGGGGTTGGCGGGGTGGGGGGGTTGGTTGGGTTTATTTTGCTATGTTTTGTTCTTGTATTGTTTTTTCACAAGTGATGTAAATATATATGTCACTAGATGTTTGAGATGCCATGTTCTGATCTGTGCGGTGATCCGAGCCTTGCATCTTATTTTGGGTGGAGACCCATGGCATGAAAATGTACTAATACATGATAATGGCTGACTGCACTATTGTCTCGTGGAACACTAGGGGCTTGAACTCTTCTGTAAAACGGTCCTTAGTATTTCAGTTTCTCAAAACTTATCATCTCCAAATATGTATATTACAAGAAACCCATTTGACAGGCAGTAAACTCCTGAGCCTTAGACAGCCCTGGGTAGGGCACCAATATCACTCCACTTACACCAATTATTCTAGAGGGGTCAGCATCTTAATTCATAAGTCTCTACCGTTCAAGCTACTAGCACTGGAACTAGACCCGGAGGGTCGTTTTGTCATCCTTCATGCTATGGTAGACAGATTAGAACTAGTGGTGGTGGGGTTGTATCTGCCTCCCCCGGCCTCTACGAGATTACTTAACCAGCTTGTCTCTAAAATTGCCACTTATGCTACAGACAATGTGGTGATACTGGGAGATTTTAACCTGGCCCCGGACCCTGGGGTGGACAGACTCTCACCCGGTGCCGGCTCCTCTTCAGAGCTGCTCTCCTGGGCGGAGGCTTCCAACCTGACTGATGTGTGGAGATGGCGCAATCCCTCTCGAAGAGCTTACACATGTCACTCGGCTTCTCCCAAGACCCTATCACGCATAGACCTTGCCTACGCGGGGGAATCTGTTCTACCCAGGGTTCGGGATATCACCATTCTCCCCCGTGGAATATCCGACCACGCTCCGCTTGCTTTGAAGCTGTGCGTGTCCTATTCACCGGGCGAGAACCTCTGGAGATTGTCTAGATTCTGGCTGGATGACTCCAGAATATCGGAACCATATAGGGCTGAGGCAGCGCAGTATTGGAGGGATTTGGACCACTCGGTATCTCTGACCACATCTTGGGACACATTTTAAAATCTTCACTAGGTATAAACTACAGTCACATATCCGTAGGATCCGTAAGAATCTGAGAGAGGAGACCCAAAGGGCTGAGGAGAGGGTGGCAGTGCTTGAGGAGGAGTACTCAGAGTCTCGGACTCCAAGTGTACTCTTACTTTCAGGCTGCATTGCGAGATGTTCTCCTACTGCGAACGTCAGCTACTAAGACTAAATTTCTGCATCAGTCCCAAAGAATTTTCGAGCACGGGGAAAAAACTGGTAGTATGCTGGCGTGGCTGGCGAGAGAAAACTCCTCCCCAGTGACTATTTCGACTATTCATGACCTGGACGGGACGATATTAACAGACCCCTCTTCCATTAATGACAGATTTGCATGATTCTACCGGGAACTTTATGCTTCTCGAATGACTTGCACAGATGCCGAACTGACGACATACCTTGACGGGGTGGAGCTCCCTTACCTGACATCCACGTTTAGAGAAGCTTTAGATGGTCCTATTCTTCTAGAGGAACTACAGAAGGCTGTGGCCTCCTTGCAAAATGGTAAAACGCCAGGCCCGGATGGGATACCTGCTGAATTCTTTAAAACTTATGTAGAGGAAATATTACCATCGTTTAGAACAGTGCTGCGACACGCCATGGAGGGGAATTTGTTGCCCCTGACAATGGCTAAGGCAGTTATAGTAGTTATCCTTAAACCAGGCAAACCTCCTGAACAGTGTTCTTCATATCGCCCTATCTCTCTCCTTAACGTGGATGCCAAACTGTTGGCCAAGGTGTTAGCTGGTCGATTGAACACTGATTACGGCACTGGTGCATGCGGACCAGTCTGGATTTATGCCAGGCCGGGGGACCGACCTTAACATCCGACGTCTCCTCACGCATTTGTCTAGAGTGAGCGGGGATGGCCCAGAGGTGGTCGCCTCTTTAGACGCTGAAAAGGCTTTTGATTCGGTTGAGTGGCGCTACCTCTGGGCGGTTCTTCGCAAGTTCGGATTTGGCCTTCGTTTCATTGGCTGGGTCCAGAAGCTATATCACAACCCTACGGCCCGTATACGTACGAATA
The DNA here is from genome assembly GCF_042186555.1 of Aquarana catesbeiana. Classification (NCBI taxonomy): domain Eukaryota; kingdom Metazoa; phylum Chordata; class Amphibia; order Anura; family Ranidae; genus Aquarana; species Aquarana catesbeiana. The sequence continues at coordinate 548,712,488 of NC_133326.1, forward strand.
ACTCGCTGTCCATGCCGTTTCCCCTGTCCAGAGGCACTAGACAGGGCTGCCCACTATCCCCGGGACTATTCGCGTTAGCCATGGAACCCATGGCAGCTCATATTAGATCCGCCTCCTCGGTAAAGGGAATTCAAGTCGGTGTGATCACTGGCAAAATATCATTATACGCCGATGATACCCTCCTTTTTCTTAAAGACATTTCCTCCCTCCCACCGGCGCTACAGATAATAGACGAATTCGGATCGTTCTCGGGAATTAGAGTTAACTGGGGGAAATCTCTCCTTTTTTCACTGAACGCGTTGGGTCACCACTCGCCAACAGGTACCCCCCTAACCTGGACATCTGAATTCAAATATCTAGGAGTGAGGATTGGGACTCCATTATCCTCATATTATGAACTGAACCTTCAACCACTTCTAAAAAATTTTTCACAAAAGTGTATAGCCTGGAAGACCCTTCCCCTATCACCGGTGGGGAGGGTAAATTTAGTTAAAATGGTTTATCTCCCCAAATTCCTATACTTTTTTCGTAATGCCTCATTTTTAGCAAAATTAAAAAGTATAATTTCCTCCTTTTTGTTTGGAGCGGTAGGTCCCCGCGACTGGCCATTACTACCCTTCAGCTGCCCGTCACCCAGGGTGGTCTGTCCCTACCAGATTTTCAGATCTACTTCTGGGCGGCCGTCCTGGTGACGGTCAGATGGTGGTTTTCCCAAATACAGGACAACCCAGCGGTAACATTGGAGGCAGCCATAATGGGCTCATACTCCTCTCTCAGTAACGTGGTGTTCAGGGGGGCGAGATCTCACCCTGGCATCACGGATCTGATGCGTACCACCATTAATATTTGGAATAAAGCCAGGGCCCGCTTTGCCTCCCCCGAGACGTTTTCTCCCCACATTCCTCTTTGGGGTAATCCTAATCTACCGCACTTGAATACTGTACCCGACCCCCAGGTTTGGGCAAAAAAAGGTATAGTTAAACTGAAGCATATAGTTCAGGGGGGTAAGTTGAGGCCCTTTTCTGATCTCAAACATGCCTATTCCTTGCCGGGTTGGATGTTGTTTTGCTACTACCAGCTTCGACATGCGTACAGGAGACAATTCCCAGCACAAATCATATTAAAATCAGACTCTGTGGAGGGACTACTCACAGCCAAGGTCATAGACAAACCTCTCTCCTCCTTATATTTTCATCTGTCCATTGCTCCATTGATAAAACTTAAAAAAACCTATGATAGATGGAGACTGGACATCCCAAATTTGTCAGAGGAGGAGTGGGAGCTCTGTGTGTCATCCTTTGTCACTAATCTGATTTCAGCCAGAGACCGTTTTATGCAGGTCAAGTTCCTCCACAGAGCCTACTACACTCCAAAGCGGTTAACTATTATGAACCCTAACGTCCCGGTGGCCTGTCCTAGATGTGGTCAGAGTTCTGCCACCTTCTTCCATATGGTATGGTCCTGCCCCCGCCTTGGAGACTATTGGTCGGAGATAGCTGATACCCTTAGTCGGGTTACCTCTCTGGAGCTGGGAATAGATCCCAAAATGATGCTGCTCAATGTTTGACCCTAGGGTAAGAGGCAAATATACTAGACTATTTTTAAACTATGCCACATTTTATGCCTGTAGAGATATTCCTCCACTGGGAGGATAATGCCCCGCCCAGGGTAACCTCATGGCGCCTTAAATTGAATTCAGTGCTACCATTATATAAACTTACATATGCTAATCGAAACTGTCCTGCCAAATTTGACAAGATATGGTCGGGATGGATAGATGCGTGGGGCACAGAGGTAGAGGATGATCACCGAGATATTGATATTGGACCTGCACAGCAATAGTATGCCACTATCTTTTATTTTCTGAATGTTCAATCATTATTTGAGCTCTGAGAACTTGGCAGGATGGATGTGATCCTCCCTCGGGCCTCCCCCTTCTCTCCCAGTCCCCGCCTCCCCCTCCTCCTCTCCCCCCGCCCGCCTTCAAGACCTCCTCAAATAGTAATACCGGAAATGGCTACCTTAGATCTCATCTCCTACTGTGATCTACTTCAATAGCTCTGTACATATGTCTCCTGCTTTAAGATTTTGCTCATTCGTTCTGTGACAATCTATGTAACAGTAATTCTGTGAACAATTGTGTATTTACATCGCTTGTATTGTAAAAATTAATTTTCTTGTTAAAAAAAAAAAAAGCTGAAGTCCAGGCAGATATAAGAGACACAAATTAATGCAGTTTTGTAATCTGTTAACAAACATGCATTAATGTGCTTTGCGTCAAGGCAGCCCGCTGCACTGAAAATCAGACGTAACCCTTTTTTTTGTAGTGCACTGCAACACAAAATGAATGATGCCAAAATGCAGCAACGCTGCTCATTTTTGTTTCACTGACCATTCACAGGGTGGGGAGGAGACCTCTAATTAAAAGTAAAACTGCAGCTGAGAAAGATTAGGTCCCTTTCCCTGTCGGGCGGGGCTGTGCTGTGTGTCAGAGCTGTGTAAATCTGAGCACTGGATAGACAGAAATACAAATCCTAAAACCGCTTTCATATATACATTTCATATATACCTCATATTTAGAGGTTTGTCTGGAGTTCAGCTTTAACAATTCAGATTGTTCAGTAGTGGCAAGTTTATTTTTATATCTAACCACGTGCCGACCAGCCGCCGTCATTATACTGCGGCAGGTTGGCGCGAGCCGTCATAGCTGTTCATCGGCTTCTTTAAGCGGGATAGCAGGCGCACTACAGGGGTGCCAATGCTCGTGGCCGTCGGCCGCCAGAGGCAGAACAGGGACGTGTGTGGGTAAAAACAAAAAATCCTTGCTCTGTTCTGAGAGGAGATGCAGATCGTGAGTTCCTAATAACTAGGAACCAAGATCTGTCATCTCCTATAGTCAGTCCCCTCCCCCTACAGTTAGAACACACAATCAGGGAACACAGTTAACCCCTTGATCGCCCCTGGTGTTAATCCCTTCCCTGCCAGTGACATTTATACAGTAATCAGTACATTTTTATAGCACTGATCGCTGTTTAGTTGTCAATCGTCCCAAAAATGTGTCAAAAGTGTCCGATGTGTCCGCCATAATGTCGCAGTCACGATAAAAATCGCTAGTAAAAAAAATAAAAATAAAAATACCATAAATCCTAACCAATCAATATACACTTATTGGGATTTTTTTTATTACCAAAAATATGTAGAAGAATGCATATCGGCCTAAACTGAGAAAACAAATTGCTTTTTTTTTTTTTTTTTTTAATTGGGGATATTTATTATAGCAAAAGGAACAAAGTAGTGTTTTTTTTTTTTTTTCTCAAAATTGACGCTTTTTTTGTTTATAGCGCAAAAAATAAACCACAGATGATCAAATACCACCAAAAGAAAGCTCTATTTATGGGGAAAAAAAGGACGTCAATTTTGTTTGGGTACAGCGTTGCAAGTCCACGCAATTGTCAGTTAAAGCGACGCAGTGCTGTATTGCAAAAAGTGCTCTGGTCATTGAGCAGCCAAATCTTCCGGGGCTGACGTGGTTAAAGCTGCAAACTGCACGTCAAACATTCTCTTCGACCCACAGCAACATTACTAACTGCACCACACTCTATACTAATGATATAGGATAACTTTTTAGTCAAATACATTCCCACCCTCACTGGTGCAGATGAGAAATCTCAAAGTAGTGTACGATATGAGTTTTCCACTGTCAGTGATTTGGCTGCAGCAGACAAATGGAGCGGACCCCGCTCCCGGCATCGTGCGGTTTTTGCCGATCGTTACTCATTGCTGGAGAGATGTTGTAATCGCTGCGGAAAGCTTCAGACGCGGCTCATGATGGAAGATGCATTTGTGTCTCCTGAGCGCACAATAAAATATTTCCTACTGGAAGAAGCCTGCATAATTAATGAGAACAATAAAGAGTTCATACATAGATGATATTTGCCGACATTAATCTTGTATGTATAGGTTTATTTATATACGGGAGCTTCACATGCCATAACATGGAGGGAGGGAGGAGCTGGATATTAAAGAACGAGCTAATTAGAAAACCACAAATCAGCCAGTGAGCTGCTTCTGAACCTTTTACCTAAAATGGAGCAACAATTCAGCAGGCTTTTCACAGTGCTGCTATAACCCTGGATCATATTTGATATGATACAGCATTTACAGAATCATGATGAATTTTTCACAGGCGTCCAATTCAGGGATATTTAGGTAGCAGGGCCATATAACAGAAAGGCAGTATGACAATTAGTGATGTTCAGCAAGTAGGCCATGTCTTGGGGGTTCAGAATAAATGCAAAATATAGAATATACTACCAATTAAAGCTTTTACCCATGGAAGTGCAGCTAATGTGCTGACCAGAGTGTGATCCCCTAATAGATGCTATGTTTTTATCTACACACTACAAAACATCATGATTACAAAGCACAACAAGGCCACAGTTGATCATGGGAGCAGAGGCATTGGGCACAATTCATGAAAGGTTATTGCATTCGTTATGATGGTCACGTGCCCACCTAACGCATTCGATAATGAAAATGTAAATTCACTATTGCTCTTATGCCGTATTTAGCGCAAACGCCAAAAACGCTTGTTAAATACCGCATAAGAAGGCATTAAAGTAAATTCACAATAGGAAATAAATAAGCGCATTCAGTTATTAAGTACTGGTCAAAGCTTGCGATAACTATGTGGTAACTATGGCAATGATCAGACCCCCCCCCCCAGTGACTGGTTTAAAAAATAGAAGGGAAAGTGCAAGCTGGAGCAGGTGTCAGCTAGATTTCAGTGAGGAGTTACATAGGTAAGGTTGAATAAAGACAATAGTCCATCAAGTTCAACCTGTGTAGGTGTACATGTGTCAGTGTCTATAATTTCCCATATCCCTGTATGTTGTGATCTTTAAGATGTACATCCAAGAGTCTCTTAAAAATATCCATACTCCCTGCTGCCACCACTATTTGTGGAAGAGAGTTCCACATCCTTATAGCCCTGACATTGAAGAACCCCCTGCACAGTTTAAGGTTAAACTGCTTCTCCAATCTTATTGTGTGGCCCCGTGTCCTCTTACACTCCTTGAGACTAAAAAGTTTGTTTTCTGTGCTGGGATCGCCATTGTGGTAAATAGCTATCATATCTCCTCTCAAGCGTCATTTCTCCAGCGAGAATAAAGATTATCGTTTTATCTCTGGAGTATATCCCCTTTTTTATGCATGCTAATGTTCTGTCAGCTTTGGTGGCTGCAGCTTGACATTGCATGCTATTGCTCAATCTGTTATCTACTAGGACCCCCAGATCTTTCTCCATCCTTGATTCCCCCAGAGGTTCTCCCTCTAGCAGTTTGCATGCATGTGTTTTGCCCCCGAGTGCATTACCTTACATTTCTCCACATTAAACCTCATTTGCCATGTAGTTGCCCACTCCATTATTTTGTCCAGGTCTTTGTGTAAAATTTCTATATCCTGATGTTATTGCCCTGCATAATTTTGTGTCGTCCGCAAAAACTGAGATTGAGCTATTTTATCCCATCCTCTATATCATTTATGAATAAATTGAATAAAATTGGTCCCAAGACAGAACCCAGGGGTACCCCACTTACTACTCCAGACCAGTCTGAGTGCATGTTATTTACATCAACCTTTGGACACATTCCTGTAACCAGTTTTTTACCCAAGAACAAACCTTATGGTCCATGCGTGCAGACCTCAGCTTGTAAATTTAATCATTTATGGAGGACTGTATCGAATGCTTTTGCAAAATCCAGGTACACTACATCCACAGGCCTTCCCCTGTCTAGATGGCAGCTCACTTCCTCGTAAAATGTTAACAGGTTGGTTTGGTAAGAACGACCCTTCATAAACTCATGCTGGTGACTACTGATATTTTTTCCTTCAGTAAATTTTTGGATATAGTCCCTTCCTTGTCCCCTCCAATATTTACCCACTATTGATGTTAGGCTGACTGGCCTATAGTTTCAAGGGATTTGTCTCTGTCCTTTGGAGAAAAGCCAGTGTGGTACCAATATTCAACAATCAGCTGGTACCAATCCTATCAGTATGCTGTCCGCAAAGATTAGGAACAATGGTCTGACTATAACCTCCACTGAGTTCTCTGAGGATGTAAGCCATCTGGTCCTGGTGATTTATTTTTTATTAAGTTTGTTAAGGCTTTCTTTCACTCCAGCTTCTGTTAGCCACGAGGGTATGTCCTGTGATGTGACACTAATAGTACTGTCGTGGTCGGTATACCCCTCCTTTTCCTGCATAAAAAATGTGTCTCTTGTAGTCATTTTTAGCCATCTTGATTGTGTTCTTACATGTATTTTTGCATTTCTTGTAGTGTTGGAATGCTCATGGTGACCCATCCCCTTTTTATATTGTTTAAAGGCCATTTTTTTCTCTTTACAGCAGGGTTCTGACCGTTTTCAGCACAATGAGCGGAGACGGACCTGGCATCTGCCTGCTCACCGGAGATCAATGGATCGATCCCTGCTGAGTAAGTGGAGTCTGTCAAAACAGATGTGCTCTGTGTGAAAGGGTCCTTAACGAGCGTACACTGCTGGATCAGTTCTGCGATGCTGATACCCTGCAGAAGTTCAGGTTACCTAAGCCACTTATCATGGAGCTCTCTATACCCAACTATACCCACCATAGGGTGCCTTGAGCCCTCAACACAGAGAAGCCTTGCCATACCAGCCATGACTAAGTTGCTGGCCGCCTTAGACTTTTTTTTGGAAAAGCATCATACCAGATGGTAGCTGGAGAGATAGTGGGAATTTCCCAGGCCTCATTTTCCTGTCTCCTCATCCAAGTCTTAACTATACCCATGTTGCGTTTTTTTTTTTTTTTTTTGTTTTTTTGCACCATTTTTTAAGGAGCATATCTAGGAGGTTATCACTCCCTAAATATCCAGGTGGTATGTGATGCCAATCTGATTATCAGGATGCTTGCGACAAATACCACATGAAACCATGCGGTAAGTTAAGGCATACTTCGCAAAGATAATGCATGCGAGTTTTTAAGGGGAGTTTGTTCATGAATTACGTGTGTGTGTGTGTGTGTGTGTGTGTGTGGTTTGTTTTTTTTTTTTTTTTTTTTTTCTTTTGGAACGTTGTGCGTTTATTTTATCACATACTCGGATGCAGTAACATATCACTTAGTGAATTGTGCCCTGTACCCTGACTTGGATCTGCTCAGATACCACATGTATACTGCACGCAGTTCTTAAAGAGATTCTTCAAACTGTTTGAAAAAAAAATTAAAGTCAGCAGCTACAAATACTGTAGCTGCTAACTTTTAATGAAAGGACACTTACCTGTCCAGGTTTTCAGCGGCATCCTCATCCAGGCCAGTTCTTTGCCAGTCTTCAGGCACCGACATGTTAACTATGGGAAGCCAGTTAGACTCCTTGCGGCTTCACACTTGACTTCCCACTGTGTATGTGCAAGCCAGGCTGCGGTTTGTGAATGGTCCTGCAGCCTTCTGGGACCTATTACATGTCCTGTAATCAAATGTCTGACACAGTTCAGCCTCTCATCTTGTGATCTGCTACAAAGGTACAATGTTATAGTCTAATCATGGAGGGAGAGGAGATTGAAGAAATTTTTCTACCTTGCTGCAGCAGACTGATGACATCAGCTCGGCTTGGACAAAGTCACTGACTGGAGGTCATGGATAAATTTTTGATTAAAGTGGGAGCTTTTTTCCGAAAAATTATACAGTTGATGTATATTATGTAATGCCAGGACCGGATCATTATAAAGTTCCTGAAAGGTCCACTTTAGTTGTAGTTCTTCTAGGTGTGCTTGTCTGTTAAAGCGGGAGTCCGGCGACCAATCCTTCTCTTTTTTTTTTTTTTTTTTTTTTTGGTCATTGAGACACTTTGCTAATCCCAAAATAATACTCAGTTTGGGTGTAATATTTCCGCCTCTGTCTGTTTTCGTACTGAAGAATAACTTCAAAAATGTGTTTCCATCTTGCTTGTGGGCATGTGAAGCCCCCAAGCATTGATTTCCGGGATGCGGTGAATGCTGTTCATTCACAGCTTGTTCACGCACTGAATCTTGGGAAGCCTGACACTAAGCTCCCAGGAGAAAGGCAATAAACACGCCTACTCCCATGGGAGGAGAGACAGGAAGTGCCACAATAAAGTACAATATAAAGGTAATTACAGCGATAAAAAAAATTTTCGTGCTGCATTTGAACATCTATGCAATTAACTGAAGGGGGTAAGATTAAGTTAAAAATTTGAGTGGAACCCCGCTTTAAGGTGCAAACAGACCCCTGAGGACTGTCGGACATGTTATGTATGACCTGACTGCTCTTGGGCTCTGCCATCCACTAGCTTAGCCGAATGTCTGTGTTTATGTCAACAGAGAAGAAGGGGGGGTCTCTGGCAGACAGCACTGGCGCCGTGCAAAAGGCTTCTTTAAAAGGACGCAGACTGGAGAATTAATGTCTTCAATGCCTTTATTTTCTAAAAAGGCCAAAAAGACAGAGAGCTGGACCGCTACTGCAGGTAGAGGTTTGACAATCTGGCACATCACACAGCTATGCACACAGCTCTCAGCCTATAAAATAATACAACCTTTTTCAACCAGGGTGTCTTCAGGTTTCTTCAGGGGTGTCTTGGCAAAATGCCTTAAAATTGTATACAAGCCAGCATGTGTATAAATCCTGCCTTTACGTTACACAAACCCACAGGTTTTTGTACTTTTACAACCTTCCAGCCGCAGGTGTCCTAACAACCAAGGACATCAGCAGTTGATAAGCAAGGATACCCAGCATCCTTGTTTGCCCCCCTTCCCCTCTCTATCAGCACTGGGGTCATATTCTATGAGTGAGGGAGAGAAACTAGGGGAGAAGAGAAATTTTGGATCACTAGTCAGTACCAGTATGCAAAGGTGTGTTTGCTTTGGAAGAATAAATAACCTCTAATGTTAGGTGTCCTACGTGTGTGGATGTTGCTGCATTTTGTAAAACTATTAGGGCTCTTTCATACATGCGTTTGAAAATAGGCGGTTGGGTTGCATTTAATGCTTCCCGAATGCCTATCAATGCCACACAGAATTGTTACATAAGGGAGCAGATGGAGGTATTCACACTGCAGTGTTAGCATTGGTGCAAGGAAAAAATAACGTTGCCTGTAGAGTATGTCTGGCATTGACGCTTTGCAAGTGCCTTCATTCACTTCTATTGAAACGCACCACAACTGTAACTTAAAAGCGCATATGGCATTTACAGTGCATTTATAGTGCAGTTGTAAAGTGTCAAAAGTGATAATTTCCCATTCTAGCCTTGTATTAAAAAAAAAAAAAAAAAAAACGCATGGGGCGTTTGAGAAGTTTTGCCTGGCGCAGCATGAACGCCTGTAAAACACGTCCTAAATGCTCATTACCGCTTTTAGGCTGCTTTAAAATTTACGCTTGTGTGAAAAGATATGCCCTTAGTTTCGTTTTTTACATTTTAGACTGGGGTGCCTCAACATTATGCATCATTTTTAAAGGGTGTGTTGACTGAAAAAAAGTTGAGAAACACTGATATAATACGCCACAAAAGATGCAATGTTGATATGTTTACGGTTCTACATAAGCAGACAGATGAAAAAAGTCACTAGCCTTAGAATCGCTTAGATTGCATGAGTCACTCCAGATTCTATGATGTTTGGGGCTAGCGAGAAAGTGATTCCACAGAGGTAAGTGGAAGACTGTTCCTCGTGTCTTGCCGAATTTGAGCTGCACACTGACTTTGCTTCATTTAGATAAAAAGGTAGGGAAGGGTTAAAAAACCCCACTCAGGTTGTTTTTTCCTGTTTGTCCTCCTGGGGGGGGGGGGGGGGGGGATTTCCCTTTTACTAACCTGTTCCAGATACAAAACAAGAAATTAGGGGAAATCTTTCCATGGCAAGAAAATTCCCTTCTTGGAGATTTTTCACAGTCCAGTATTCTCCCTATCGGCTGTCAAAAGCATTAAACAGTACAGTCCAGTGCAGGAAAAATGCAGCATGTTCTACTTTTCTTCTGGAAGTGAAAAGCCCTGGAGCTGACTTCACTGGTGTAAACTATGCTATTGGAAACCATGTAACCTACTTTCCATGCATTTCATGCAGAACATAAACGCACTGGACTGCATGTGGTGTGAACTGGCCCTAAGTGTATGTGATTCATAATATAGTTGAATCATGCAACATATTAATAGAATAACAGTATGGATAAAAAGCGACCAGATTATCAGTTTTGGATGCATATAGTTCAGTGCTTACCAATGCCATAATCATAATTGTATATCATAAATCTCAAGATATTGTCGCTATATATTAGTAGTAGAAATGTTCACTCTGTACCTTTTTAATGCTTTTGACAGTAAATAGGGAGAATACTGGACTTTGGGAAAAGGTAAGGGAACCCGGCAGTGCAGCCTTTTGGCTTCACGGCCGGGTCCCTATTGCGCATGCGCAAAGCGCACTGTGCTCTCGCACTGGCCTGGCAGAAGGGAAGGTAGGAGGAGGGGGCTAACGTACTTCGCCACGGCCCGGTCTCCTGGAAGTGGGGACAGAGTACTTGTAAAAAACAGGTCCCCGCTCCCCCCCCCCTCCCCCTGAAAGGTGCCAAAAGTGGCACCGGAAGGGGGGAGGAATCAGATAAGTGGAAATTCCACTTTTGGGTGGAACTCCGCTTTATTCACAATGGCTTGGTACATACAGTATGTGCCATTTTTTAATATAAGGGAATCATGTGGCATACGGAACTCCTCTTTAACCCTTTCATGACTAAGCCTATTTTTGAAATTTGGTGTTTACAAGTTAAAATCCGTATTTTTTGCTAGAAAATTACTTAGAGTTCCCAAACATTATATATATTTTTTTAGCAGAGAATCTAGAGAATAAAATGGCGATTGTTGCAATATTTTTTATCACACAGTATTTGTGCAGCGGTGTTTTAAACGCAAATTTTTGGAAAAGGGACACTTTCATGAATTTTAAAAAATCCTAACAGTAAAGTTACCCCAATTTTTTTGTATAATGTGAAAGATGATGTTACGCCGAGTAAATAGATACCAAACATGTCACCCTTTTATAATTGCACGCACTCGTGGAATGGCGACAAACTACGGTACCTATGAATTTCCATAGGCGAAGCTTTAAAAATTTTTTACGGTTACCAGGTTTGAGTTAGAGGAGGTTTAGGGCTAGAATTATTGCTCTCGCTCTGACGATCGCGGCGATACCTCACATGTGTGATTTGAACACCGTTTACATATGCGGGCGCGACTTCCGTATGCGTTTTCTTCGCTGCGCGAGCTCGCGGGGACAGGGGCACTTTAAAAAAAATTTTTTTTTTTTTAATTTATTTTTTTTACTTTATAAATTGTGTTTTAAAAAATGTTTTTTTTTTTTTTTTTTTTTTTTTTTTTTCTTTTATTGCTGTCATAAGGAATGTAAACATCCCCTGTGACAGTAATAGGTGGGTGACAGGTAAAAGACCCCCCCCCCCCATCCCTCCTTTACACTTCAAAGTATTCAGATCGCTGAAAACGGCGATTCTGAACACTGTGTACTTTTTTAAATTCGGCGCCATTGGCAGCCGAGTAAACGGGAAGTGACGTCGCTTCCGCGTTTACAACGAGAAGGCTGGAACAAAGCCGCTCACAGCTTCGTTCCAGCCCGCCCCCAGTACCCGATTGGACACCGGGCCTCCCGATCGCACGGGAGGCCCGGTAACAGCGGCGGGAGGGGGGATGTCCCCTCCCGCTCCTCCGGTATAACAACCGAGCGGCTTTTAGCCGCATCGGTTGTTATACTCGGGTAGCCGATCGCCCGCTGTAAACAGTACCAGGATGATGCCTGCAGCTGCGGGCATCATCCCGGTATAACACCGGAAAGCCGAGTACTATAGCCGCGCTGTACGAGTGATTTTTAACCCTTTTTCGGCCGCCAGCGGGGGTTAAAACCGCACCGCTAGCGGCCGAATACAGCTACAAGAGCGACTGTACAGCAGCGCTAAAAATAGCGCTGTTGTACCGCCGACGCCCCCACCGCCCCAGTGTGAAAGGGGCCTAACTGTTCTGGTGACAATTCAAAATTTGGGATGACAATTACTTTAAATTGTTGCTGAAACAGAACAAATAGAGAGGACGAATCTCCCTAACAGGGACAGAAGCAGCAATAAAAACCTGACAGGTGTTCTAATCCCTCTGCACTCTATCCAAAATTAAAAATGTTTTTCCTTTAGTTAGACTTTAAACAGATCTTTTATTTTATGTTATGTTGATACCCTGTCCTGAAGAATAGAGTACTGAGCCCCCGAACCATGTTGGCTTTCTCTTGTTACCTTTTTATCATGTGAATTTTTTTTTTTTTTTCTTTTACGTGTCTTACACTATATATTTGACCCCTTCCTTTACTAAGATTTGTTGCTAGAACATGTGTCCTAATTGGATGATTTCCCCTTTCTTTAGCAATAATTCAAAAACTTTGGATTTCCCATCGCTTTCTGTCCAAGTAACATAGATCACCAGGAGATGGTGAATATTTCCAGCAAGGACAATCAGTTATTAAAAACTTGATAATGGTTCTAACACTCCCCTAATCTATGCATAAAATATTTTGCCTTTACATAAGTATACATATGCCTGTACATATGTACTCATAGCGCTTACCCACACAGGAGCTGCTAGTGCCTGTTTTCTCTGCCAGGACTCTTTAACCTGCTCGGTCCCCATCAACACACCTGGTTATAAGTTACTCACACCTGTGTAACTTAGTGGTTGTTAACCCACTACTATAAAAGCCTCCCATCCCCTCCGTAACATAACAATATAAGTCCCTGTGCTCTATAATAAATATGCTGATCTGTACCTATGAGAGAGAGAGATTTTATAGTAGTTATGAGAGCAGGGGGAGGGGCAGGCACTGACACGAGCAGGGAGGGAGGGGAGTACAGAGCAGGGCTGCGGATGACAGAGGCACGTAAACTGACCACAGTGTCAGGGCTCAGCAGCCATGATAAACTGTGGTCAGTTTACAGAGGGGAGGGTATAGCCAGGCAGGATCAGCCAGGTTTTTTAGGTGATAGAAGTAGCCAAATTACACAGCACAAGCACTGTGCTGTATAACCTGCTTAATGGGAACAGAATCTTCTTCTTTTTTTTTGTTTTGTTTTTTTAGGTTGACAAACACTTTACGCATTAATATTCTACCTCTCTATGATAGTACACAGAAAAAAAAAACATGAGAAACTTGAGAATTAATAAGATGAATGTATTATTTTGAAGGGTAAGCAAAATGCAATGCTCAAAACAAATAAGCAGGACAACAGAATACCTTAGATTAAATGACTGGCTAAGCCCTAACACACTACTCCACACAGTATCAGTAAAAATGTCATAAACTGTGAAAGGATGAATACATACCTCCCAACATTTTGAGATGGGAATGAGGGACACCTACTAGTAAATGTATGTAGGCATAGGACACGCCCCCTTAAAGGAGAATTAACAAAAGGTTAATTAAATCCACAAGGCCTTTTTTTTACTACTACTATTCCTTTATATTTGCTTTTAAAATTTACAAATGCAGCAATTTAGAAATTGGATGAACGGTTTAGCACTGGGAAACACTTTTTGAAGGATAAAAGTGCATTTTATATACAACTATATAGATCAGACCAAAATGAGGGACAAATGAGGGGCAAAGAGGGACATTGCTCCAAATCAGGGACAGTCCCTCCAAATCAGGGACAGTTGGGAGCTATGTGAATAGTTTAAAAGAAACCTCACTGTAGTTCTGTGCTATAGCTACTCAATCAGCGTTCCTGGGTGCACTCAAGGCATGCAGCCCCAATGGCGGGTGGGTGTATGCATCACTGGCAAAGGGGTACCTCTAGTGGTGTCTGAAGTAACTGGCGCCTAATTGTCAAGGGTAGCCGGCTGTCATTGAGGCCCTTCAGTAAGGTGGTGCAAATGTAGCTGTCTTTTTAATGCTGTTCACAAATGATGGCTATTGGGCTGTTAGGTAAGGATCTATCTTTTTTGCATTAACTGTGAGCGGTAAGGGATTAAACTCTGTAGCTCCACTCACCAATTCTGGTATGCAACAGGTCTGGTCCCATGTGCTTGGCGGTCAGTCAGCAAAGCACTCTCAGTCCTTACGATCGGCTCTTTACAATTAGGTCCTCTCTGAGGTAGGTGCACACAGCAACCGGTCTCCCCAATTTAAATTCCAAGGAAAAGCAACACTTTCTGTGTTTCTCGCTCTGGTCCTCCAAGACTCTGTCTTCAGTGTAGGCAAGCACAGCACAGGTCCACTATCGCACTGATTTCCCCTCACTGCCTGCCTGGTGTCCTGCACAGACACCAGCAACAGGTGTGCACTAATTGGCTCCCACACTGTTCTGCCCAGATCCCCACACATTTGCCCAAGAAAAGTTCTCTGTCCTCCTTTTTTGAGAAAAAAGTCCTGGGTGTCCACAGGACAGAATCCTACATTTTACTTCTATTGTGCGGCGCTCCTTTAGGGACTTCCCATGATCCTTGGCACCTGCATAGCAAGTTCCTCCCTCCCCTGATTGGCTCAAACTGCTGCTGTGGTGGAAGAAGATGAAGGAGCAAACGGGGGATTTCTCTCAGAGCCGCTCCAGCAGCATGACAGTAAAGCGAGGGGGGAGAGCTCTGTAGCACAGCCACTCTGTTATAGTGTAGAGGTAGGAGAGAGGGAAGCTTGCAGCTGCACACACTCAGCCTGCAGTACTCAGCTACATTTTTTTTAATGATGTACAACTACAGTGTCCTAGAAGGGATCATGTGGCGTTAGGCCACATGATGGAGATAAGAAGCAGAATTCTTTTGTAGCAGTGGCTAGAAAGAGAGGGTGTTTTTTTTTTTTTTTTTTTTATCCATAACAGGAATGTGATTTGATAATGCTGACTTGTCCCATTGATTCATGTGATGTGTAAATTGTAAGGCTAGATACACTTAAAATTGTTACACTACATTGGTTTCAACACACAGCCACTGAAGTCTGTAATCTTTTTACTCATCATCCACGGTTTTTTCTCTTAGCACATTGCTCAGCTTGGTCTCTATAACTACCTGCCAACAATCACAGCTTTACATAATAGTTGCATTTATATAAGTATGTGCAGTGACTCATCCTTGGCTCTGGTTTTACCCAAGGAAAAGCCTGAAGGATGTGGAGTGGAATCCGGGATTTAAACTGTCCATACATTAGTCATTTTTTTTGTCTGTTCAACCAGTGGGTTGAACAAAAAGAAAGGACTTGATTTCCTCATCCACACACTCAATGAACTCTTCACTTCATTGTAAAAAAATAATAATAATTTTGTCCGGAGCTTCGCTAAAATTTAAAAGCCAAGTGCATCTATACAACCCATATAATTGGGCAATCACCTTCTTCAGGCATCAAGACAAAACGCTGGAGAGAAAAGTCATGGGATTGGTGAAAAAATCTCAGCCTGGAGAAGCAGTGTTCAGGTAGGGCTTGCCATTCAATTCATGTGACCTGTGCCCAGTTACATGACCTTGCCTGAATAAATTCCTGACACGCCACAACATACAGCAACAATATCATTATTCAGAACAAGCTCCAAATGTTATCATTTAAAAAGCCATTCTTGTACTCTAGTCCAGTGATTCTGTTTAAGTTGAGATGATGATGATACTTGTATCTACCTCAATTTGCCTTTACTATGGATCCCATAATGAGCATATGTGAGGAAAAAATGCAATTTTTTTTAAATATATTTAATTTTTAAATTGAAACTGATTAGTATATTTTTTTTGTTTATATTTTTTTTTATAAGCCATATATGTAATTTTCATTTTTTTTAGTCTTTTTTTTTTTTTTTTTTAATGCAAAATTTAATTGCAATTTTTTCAATATATTTAATTTTAAAATTGCAATTGATTATTAGAATTTTTTTGTTATTTTTTTAAAAAGCTGTATGTGTAATTTCATTTTTTTTTTATTAATTTATTTTATCTTTTTTATGCAAATTTTAATTGCAATTTTTTAAATAAATATTTTTAATTAACCCTAACCAGAAACCCTAACTATAACACCCTAATGGAAACCATAACCCTTACCATAACCCTAAACTTGTTCAAGGGGAAAACCCTAACCATAACCCCCTAACCCTAATGGGAAACCATTACACTTACCATAACCCTAAACCTGTTCTTCAAGCGGAAAACCATAACCCCTAACCCTAATGGGAAACCCTAGCCCTATATGAACATATCAAGCAATTCCAAGTTTTTTAAATATTTTTTAATTTGTGAAAGGCTGAAACAGATACCGCAGGTATTGACTCCAGGGCCATGTCCCATTGATCCCCCCATCTATACTTCCAATGTCTTCCGCCCACTTACTTCTGCATTTGAATGCCTCAAATGAGGATGGTGATATGTAGCCTCTGGAGTAGGAATTTCTTCCCTTTCGTCTGGTATCTGGTCACACTCAACTAATGTTGGTAGGGGTATGCCCTCTCCCTTATTGATATGAAAGACCATGAACCCATCGGCCCTTCTGCCGAAGGTCTCTTCACGACCAGAACAGGTTCTGAGAGTATACGGTGTTGTGTGTTCCTCTATACCAAAGATCTCAAAGAATTTAGGCTTAACCAGGGATCTGTTGCTCTGTTCATCTATTTTCATTTTGCTATCATTTTTAAGTTTTATAATGTTAAAAAATAGGGCACCTGTAAAAAAAACGCTTATAAACGAAATTGCGGCAAAACGACGGTACCGCGTTTTGCTGCATTTAGTGGCGTATTGCATCTGAAACGTTGGAAACTTCGGCGTCTGAACTAATTTTTAATTACCTGGAAGTGTTACACATTATTTAGCATTATTTAGCATGCTGCACAAGAAAATATATATCTGACAACGGATCCACTTTAAAAATTTTTAACAGAAAATGACAGCAGCTTTACCACATCCTGGCATAAAATGTTACTAAACATAACATGCTGGGAGTTGTAGTTTAACGACAGAAAACATTTGTGTTCCTCTAGAGTTGTATAAAATGAAACATTCCCAGCCCGATGATGTAAACAAGCTGACCCATCGCTATCTGAAATTGCACTTTAATTTGCTTTCTGTTACTAAAAATACCACGGCAGACACTGACCCCAGGATGACTCAAAATATAATGTCAACGCTCTAGGCCCGCAACACGCAACAAATGATCTAAACATTCCCAAACGACTGATAGTATTTGTAGAGCAAATGATGAACTCCAATCAGACATTAAAGACACCCAAAGGGATTGCTCACACCATTGCATTTTATGTGCACTACAAAGCAGGATCGTTGCAGGCTTAAGCCTCGTACACACGATCGGATTTTCTGCAGGGAATTGTGTGATGACAGACTGTTGGCCTAAAATCCGACTGTTTAGTACGCTCCATCAGACAATTGTTGCCAACTTTCCGCCAACAAATGTTGGATTGGCAGGCTAGTAAACTTTCAGCGGACATCGGTCTGTTGTCAGATTTTTGTATCGTCTGTACACAAGTTCGTCACACAAGTCCAAAGTACAAACACGCATGCGCGGAATCAATGCTCACCAAACACGACATTAGCACAAGGTGCCGAAAGGGTGGCACTCAAGAGCTAAAATTCCTCGTAGTACGTCACTACATTCGTTTTTGTTTGTATTTGCTGACAATTGTGTACCGTTTGTATGCAAGACAAGTTCACGGCACATGCCCTTCAGACAAAAGTCTTGCACTTTGTCTGCGGAAAATCTGATCGTGTGTACGAGGCTTAAGGCTCCATGCACACTGGGCTTAAAAAAATTTCAGTTCCCTTGGCAGAAAAAAGCGCTCATGTGGAGCATTTTTTTTGTACAAGGTTTAGACGCTTTTAAAGCGGAGTGCCACCCAAAAGTGGAACTTCCGCTTTTCCAGTTTCTCCGCCCCTCTGGTGTCACATTTGGCACCTGTCAGGGGGAGCAAATACCTGTCTAATACAGGTATTGTGCTCCCACTTCCGGGCATAGATGTCAGAGCCACCTGCGGGTATCTACGCCACTCCCCCTACCCCCCCCCCCCCCCTGTCTTCTGGGATACACACGTGTCCCAGAACACAGCAGGGACCAGTGGGATAGCGCAGCACGAGTCGCACATGCACAGTAGGGAACCAGCCGCAAGGCTTCACTTCCTGATTCCCTTACCGAGGATGGCAGCAGCACCCAACAGCCGAGGGATAGATCGGCTACGGGTGCCGACATCCTGGGCGCCCTGGACAGGTAAGTGTCCTTATTTTAAAAGTCAACGGCTGCAGTATTTGTAGCTCCTGACTTAAAAAAAAAAAAAAAACGGCGGAACTCCGCTTTTAAGAGAGCTTTGCAGTTTTTTTTTTTTTCTATCAGAAATGCAAAGCAGAAGGGTTTTTTTTCTGCCTCTAAATATGAGCTTAAAATATGCCTGTAATCGTCCTAATGTGCATGGACACATAGGATAACATTGAGCTGCTTCTACAAGCAGAACACAAAACTCCTGTAGTAGCAACAATTTTTATTGTTGTTGTTAAGATGAAAAATACCCCTATCTACGCGATTGTACGATAATCCTATCGTTAGTACAGAGCTTTCGAGAGCCGATCATGACAGTTCATGCAATATTATCCGATCGGACAAACACACAAAAATTTCTTGTAAAGATTTTCGTTTAATCGGTACAGTTGTCATCCGAAAAAAACAATAGAAATACACTACAACACATGACATCACTTCTGATTTTTTATTCTGTCGTACAAGAATTTGTCACTTTAGTAACCTCTCCATCTTTGATATGCGACTAGCATGCAAAAAAAAAAAAAAAAAACGGACGATCTGTCGTCAGATTTTCAGATCGTGTGTACGGACCATAAGGCTCTTAGTAGCTACTAGTGTGTGTGTGTGTGTGTGTGTGTGTGTGTGTGTATGTATGTATGTATGTATGTATATATATTAATTATTAATTTTTTTTTTTTTTTTTTTTTTGCCCCTAGAAGCAAATAATGTTATCCTATGTGTCCATGCACACTATTGTAAGCTAGAGAAGTATTTTAAGCTTCAGCCTCTAGGAGCAAAAAAAAAAAATCAAACATTTTTTTTGGGAGTGATTTGCCAGCAGAAAAAACTTTATCAGAGTCTGGAAGCTCCCTTTAACAATGTGAATGAGTAGCGGTATATTGTACCCCTGTTCACTCACCAAAAAAGTGTCATAAAGTAAATAAAAATACACAAACAGTTTGACAAGTTTTTTTTATTAGAAAAAAAGCAAAAACGATGTCCCCCGGAGTACATCCATTTTCAACTAGAAAATTAATTTCCTGGAGAAAATGAGTGGGAATGCTGAATAGCTGAATTGCTAAAGCTAACTTGATAAATAGGATTAAGATTTCCGCGCTCACAGACCAAGGCTTGCAGCCTCCCCTTGCTCACCCCCGCAGGGATGAGATAGAAAGTGAAGATATGTGTGGGTAGGGGCAAAAGGCGCTACCTATATGGGTACGTATCGGTTATGTATTAGCTATATAGCTCAAAATTACTTGTGTGCTCTCCTAGTAGTGAATAAGTGTGCTTGGGCAACCTGTGTAATAAAGTGTATATATGAGCACCTAAGTCACTGGATTTCAACTGTCATCACCACAGTCACTTCACGCAGGAATTTTTTGAATGAAATATATCTTCAAGATAGAACTTTCACAATATTGATTTTTATCCACAATTTTTTATATATTACAACTGGTATATTTTTGAAACAACGGATCACTTTATATACACATTTTTTTTATATATATATATATATATGTTGGTCACGTTAATTGTGCACAATGGATATTTAGTGGCAATATGTAACCAGTGGATGGCACTGGATGTGGACGGATAAAAGACTCTATATTAGCCACTGTAGGAAGTATAAGAACGAATTGTAAAATAAGGTTAACCCTTTATAGAATAGGAGAGAGTTGTGTGCAGTCATATTTATTTATTTACAATTAATGGTACTGATGATATTTTCTGTCACATTTGTATATACATATACACTTTGGTGGTAAACTGGTTTTCTTGTTACGGGATAATTATCCCATTGGGCATATATACACTTTATTACACGGGTTGCCCAAGCACACTTATTCACTACTAGGAGAGCACACAAGTAATTTTGAGCTATATAGCTAATACATAACCGATACGTACCCATATAGGTAGCGCCACTTGCTCCTACCCACACATATCTTAACTTGATAAATAGCTTAAATCCGTAAGAAAAAGTTGAAGAAGTGAGAATAGTTGGAAAAGTAGGAATGGTTTTAAAATAAACATGAATTTCATTAAAACAGTTTAACACACTAATGTATGAAAGATATGGAATATTTAAAAAGTTTTTTTGAAAACTTTTTGATCATTAATCCCCACACCTAATGAGTGAGAGACAGTGTGAGAGAAACCTTCAAACAAGCCTTAATAAATCCACAGCAGTACATGAAACAGCAACTTCACCGTTAGAGACACACTGCCTTTGTGAACGTATCGGTATAAAATTTATGTTGATAAACTTAAAAATGTGGGCATGTCAGTGATTTAAAAAAGGTTGGCTGTGCGTTTTGTTGGGAAATGTGAAGACTTTTATACAGGACAGTCAAGGGAAGAAAGTGTAGAACTCTTGTCATTTGGAAGCTCAACCAGCCAAAAGTAAAAGGCGTATCACAAAACTGCACGTTGCCTGAAACTAGACAAAGATGCCTACATTTTGATGTATAAATTGTGTATGACAAGTAGATCTTGTGGGCGTGAGAGCAATTTATAGAGAAGGAACTAAGATAATTTTTTTTTTTAAGGCTCTGTTCTCTAGCTATGACATCATCCACTCTAAGCAGCCCAATACACACTCTGTTTAATCGATAACATTTCCTGAAACGATCACTAAACTTAAACATCTTTTTTCACAAAAACTGTAAAAGATATCAAACTGAAAAGATATAGCCAGATAGCTGAATATTTTGTGAACATTTTAAAGTTTGTTTGGCTTCTGTAGGTGAAAGTATGAAGGAGCTGAAACTTTTGGGAGCGGAAGAAGATTTTAAGGATTTGAAGCATGCTCTCATTCACTTAAAAAAAAAAAGCGTTAAAAAGCTTAATTTTAAAAAGTATAAATATTAGGAAAAAAGTTGAAGAAATCCCATCATTGGCTGAAAGAGCTGAACATTTTAAAAGTTGAATGGTTTAAATAGCTGAAAGTATGCAGAAGTTACGCAGATCCAAAAAACGTACGAAATAATACGATTAAAAATAAATAAAAACAAATAACAATAGTGGGACTGCTGAAGCATTCCTACTAATTATGATGAACGCCAGGCCCGGACTCAGGGAAAAAAAAAAAGGTCCATACTCGACACAGACTCCGCCGCAAAATAAACAAAGGGGCCGGGCCACCCAGCGATGTCAACAGGTGACCCCACCCTTTGTGATGTCATCAACCCAGCATGTCCCAGTCAATGATGTCACAAGGGGGCGGGGCCACTTTTTTTCTATTTTGGCGTGGGATTCCCCTTAAAATCAATACCAGACCCAGACCCCCTAAATATTAGCGCTTTTTTTTTTTTTTTTTTTTTTTTTTTTAATCCAGTTACCAATTTAATCTATGACGTTCTTGTGGTACATTATCGTCAATGGTTACACCAGAAAAATGCACTGAATACTCACTAAAAACACAATATGAATTTTAATTGGCACGTTTTTTAGGGTCACATGTCCATATTGCCCATGTGTGTAGGAGGAAAATGCATGTAAAACACATGCATTACATTTTTTACACAATGCATTAAAAACACGCTTTGAGGAAAACGCATGAATGTTTTTCTAACACGATAGTAATAAGGGATCCTTAATGCTGTTCTATATTCATTAACAAATCATAACATATTTTTTTTTTAAAACAAGCAGTGTAATTAACTGAACTTGACCTGGTATTAGTCTCTAGAGAGGCTCCAACAGGGGGATTGTGAAGAGACACAATGAGCCAGTCAGCTCTGCTGCATTGCAAGGAGCATGCTAATGGGAGGAGACAGCGGAAAGAAGATCTCGTCGGTCTCCTGCTTCTCCTTTCACTGTCAAGTCAAAGGCTGGAAAGGCAAAACCTTAAGACCCCATTCACACAGGGGCAACACGACTTGCCGGTCGCCTCAGCGAGGCGACCTGCAAACGAATGGCCGGGCGACTTGCAAAACGACTTCTGCATAGAAGTCTATGCAAGTCGCCCCAAGTCGCCCCCGAAGTCGTACAGGAACCTTTTTCTAAGTCGGAGCGACTTGCGTCGCTCCCCTTAGAACGGCTCCATAGTACAGAACGGGAGGCGACTTGTCAGGCGACTAGGTCGCCTGACAAGTCGTCCCTGTGTGAATGGGGTCTTAAAGTGGAGTTCCAGTCTCCTGTGGAAAAAATAAAAGTTAGCAGCTACAAAAACGTCACTATGGGCATCTTCACTATGGGCACCAAGCTGTGACAGATGGTGGCTTCACAGCCGAGTGCACACTGCGCATGCGTGAATGGTGAATGCAGTCTTCTGGGGCCTGTCACGTGTCCCAGAAAACTGCAGGGGGGGCAGAGATCGCCTAGAAGGTCAGAGCGGGTACCTGTTAAAATCAGGTACCCGCCCCCCCCCCCCCCCCCTTAAAGAGGAACTTCCCCTTTTGGGCGGAGCTCCGCTTTAAGTGTTACTGAACTACCACAGATAAAAATCAAGTCTCCTTCCATGCCAGCCAGGGCTGTGCTGTGTACGTTTCAGGACTGGATAGACAATAAAAATCCAAAGATTCCTCTAAAATGTAATTTCAGTGCAAAGCTTTTTTTTTTTTTTTTTTTTTTTTTTTTTTGTGACAAGAAATCTTCAGTTTGGTAGTGATGAGCTGCCACTGTATCAATCGATTATCTTATTCTCTATTTCTAGAACGAATTTTATAGAAATGAAACAATTATTGGGCGCTATGGCTATGACTGTACTGCTTAATTCAGACTGTATTATTAATGGGAGTTTGTTTAATTTTGCAGGAAAGGTCTGTTTTCATTTTCAGGCTTTTATATTAAAATTAACGCAGCTATAATATTCATGAACCTTTTATGCAGCACTTAAAGCGGCCCATTAAACCAAGAGTCCTCTGCATAATTTACTGCCTGCGTATTGTAAATAAAGCTTATTGTATTGAGCACTAATTTAGTACTGGCTGACAAATTAAACTGGTCTTCAGCTGTCCTACAGAAAAAGTAATGGTGCACACACCTTAAAGCAGATTGTTTCAATATTTTTATTGGAATTCAAAAAGACCGGAACATTTTAGACCGTTTTCAGTGGTGGTGTTTACTATTATCCAAATCCAATGGTTATCAGAATATCTTGTTACCATAAAAATACACTTAAATAAAAATGATTTCGACATGGGGAGGGGGCAGAAGCACAAAATACTGCAGTATAATCTCACCACTAAGGAAAAGGTGGAGACAAACTACTGGTGGGAAATCTCACTATTGTCGGAGGGGTAGAGACACAAACAGGGAAATCTCACCGTTGTGGAAGGGCAGAGACACAAACTACTTCAGAGATATCTCACCACTGGAGCCTCCAAAAGAAATAAGCTGGGAATTTAAGCCAGCAGTGCCAACCCCAAAACTAAAATAATAGTTGTGAGTGGAGTTGGCCTAGTAGGACTATTCAATTTTGAAAATGCTGACCAAACACATAAAAGTTTCTTTTAGGTTTTATATCACAATCAAGAGGTTACTTTAACTAAAATGATAAATCAATATTTTCATTTACATGTCTAGACCAGATTGTGAATTGTATTCAACTAAACCAAAAAGCTACAACCAAAAACCTTTTCAAATCATTTACCCTTAGATTTTTTGGACATTAACAAATCATTGAAAATGGTACCCAGGCAAGCTATTATTTTTCATAGATGTGGTCAGACTGAAATATGTTGAGGCACGTAAAGGGATAAGTGCATTATATTCTCAATTGTATGGCCTGCTGCAACAATTTTAACAATGGTACCTGAGAACTGCAGCCTCCAATCACTTCAATGAAGACCTGTCGGTCAGTCTGTCATGGCGGAGGCCAGACAAGAAGAATGGGCAGGAAAGGATTCTTGTACAAAAAGTTAACTTCTTTAAAGCTTAAAGGAGTTGTAAAGGCAGATTTTTTTTTACCTTAATGCATTTTATGCATTAAGATTAAAAAACCTTCTGTGTGTAGCAGCCTCCCCAGCGCCCCCCAATTACCTACCCGAGCTCATTCTCTCTCCAGCGATGTCCACAATCTCCTCAGCCATCCAGTACACTTCTCCCGATTTGCTGAGACAGAGCAGCGGTGCTATTGGCTCCTGTGGCTGTCAATCAAAGTCAGTCAGCCAATAAGGGGGGGGGGCAGGTCGGGCTCCGTGTTTGAATGGATACAAGGAGCTCTGACTCAGCTTGGGTGACCCCTGTAGCAAGCTGCTGGCTGAGGGGCACTCAAAGGAGGGAGGGGCTAGGAGCAGAAAAGAGGAACCAACTGCACAGAGGTGGTAAGTATAACATGTTTGTTATTTAAAAAAAAAAAACGAGCCTTTACAATCACTTTAACTCCAGGATGAACAAATATTGTCTATATTCAAGAGCTATGTGTTTTGTTATGTTAATCTTGGTGTGCTTTGTATATTTCTCCTAGATATGTGCATTAATCCAAAGTGAAACTTTACCTCTGTGTAGGAGCCTCTGTGACTATCCGGCCTCTTGCATATGATACTCCTGTTCGAGCATCTACTTTTTCCGACGTTAGTTTTTTGTATGTATTTGCACGTATTGACGCACATTTTCACGTATATTTCAGTTGTCTACATTCATGCATATTTGTGCACATGAAGCGTAAATTACTGACCAAAAAAGCTGATTTTTTTTTTTTTTTTTCTAATTTTTTTTCCTACTGTAGAATGCACAGTGCTTGTTTACACGCCTGTGTGCATAGGCACATTACAATTAATGGGCTGTATTTTAGCTCAATAAAAAAAAAAAACTGTACTGAGCTTTTTCAAGCTGCAGTGTGCAAGAGGCATTAAAAAACATATTTACATGAAAGTTTTTGTGCCTGGAGTTCAGCTTTAACCAGGTTCCTGCCATATGACTATAGGGACTGCTCTAGATATGGGTGCGATCTGTCACTCGCTGTGTCCACCGGACACAATGTGTGCTGCCAGTACAAAGTGATCGCTGTGGCCAATAACAGCAGATCACATAACAATTGTACAGAATAAATGGCTTCCATTCATTGTGTACTATTGTGTTGATCTTGATGATTGGTCACAGTGATCCCATGGTACAGACATGGGCAATCACAGCCCATCTGTACCATGTGTAGCTAATCACAATAGTAAACACGGAATGATTCCATTTCATTAAATAAAAATGGGTGTTTATAACATTGATATTCACTATTTTATAAGCAATCATAGTGTGCAAAAAACAAAAATCCTGAACACTTCCCCAGAGTAGTGCAGTGTTACTATAACACTGTATTGATCTGGTTATAGTATTAAAAAAAAATGTATTTTTTTTACATACTGTCACCAGTCAGTGTCTGATCACACCAGTTATATGATGACTTTGTACTACACTGGTAACAGTATGTATAAAAAGAGAGAGAGAGATTGTATCAACCGTTTAGGCTGCTGGTGTAATGGTGTGGGGGGATATTTTCTTGGCACACTTTGGACTCCTTAGTACCAATTGAGCATAATTTTAAACACCACGGCCTACCTGAGTATTGTTGCTGACCATGTCTATCCCTTTATGACTACAGTGTACCACCCATCTTCTGATGGCTACTTCCAGCAGGATAATGCACCATGTCACAAAGCTCAAATCATCTCACCACTGGTTTCTTGAACATGACAATAGAAAAAATAGAGGCTCCCATCATATCATATCGAGCATGGTGGTCCCATCCCCCTTAGTAGAAACAAAGGTGATAACCCCCTAAATTGGGACTTTAAATGGACCACCCACTCGCAAATGTATATAAAAAATATTCTTTATTAGTGTAGAATAAAATACATATAAAAACACATATGATAAAGATGCACAACATGTGCTACATGAAAAATCAATCAGTCAATGTATATATGCAATAGGCGTACAAAGTAAGTGCCCAAATGCCCGACGCATTTCCGGTATATGATGTTCCAATACCTTCGTCAGGGGCCAGGGTTTCAAAAGGTTTAACATTCAAATAGATTCCAATGTGATGATTCCATGTCCAAAATGGGCACTAGAGACCAATCAGTCCATAATGGCACTGCACAACTCGCCACCTGTAGGTGTTGTAAGTATTTGAGTACGTTCTCAGGGTGCACAGTGTCAGCAATATCTAGCTATAAGTAATCTTGGGGTTCAATCCAAGTTCAATTCAGTTAGGTGGGACATAATAGCTGCTTGCAGACAATACTGTTTGGCTAAATAGCCCAGGAAACAATGTCCCAGCGTTCCACCTCTGATAGGACCTATAGGTGTGACAATCCGGCGTGCAGTGTGTAGTTACTGAAGAAGTGCCTTGAACATGACAATGATATCGCTGTACTCCAAAGGCCTCCACAGTCACTGGATATCAATCCAATAGAGCACCTTTGGGATGTGGCGGAACGAGAGATTTGCATCATAGATATGCAGCAGACAAAACTGCATGATGCTATCATGTCAATGTGGACCAAAATCTGAGGAATGTTTCCAACACCTTGTTGAATCTATACCACAAAAAATTAAGGCAGTTCTAAAGTCAAAAGGGGGTACAACCTGGTACTAGCAAGGTGTACCCAATAAAGTGGTGTGTGTGTGTGTGTGTGTGTGTGTATATATATATATATATATATATATATATATATATATATATATATATATATATATATTCTCATAGTTTGGACTCTATAATTTTCCTACAGACTAAATAATATACACTGATTTGTAATGTAGGAGAATACATTTTGGCCTAAATTCATGAAGAACGATTATTTATTTGCACAATTTTATAAAAGAAACAAAGAAAAGTGTGTCATTTCTGTTTATGTAGCAAAAAATAAAGAACCCAGTGGTAAATAAATGGCACCAAAAAAAGCTCTATTTGTGTGAAAAAAATGCTGAAAATTTCAAATGGGTACAGTGTTGCATGACCGCGCAATTGTCATTCAAAGTGTGACCACTCTGAAAGCTGTAAATGGGCCTGGGCAGGAGGGGGGTGAAATGTGCCTGGTATTATATATGAATTACTTCATAGCTCTTACCAGCCTCAGGTCCATGAGGGCAATGCATGCCCCTAGTTCTTGGAGGTTGGTCCCACCTGAGAAGTCCAGTGCCATCTATTGAGACTGCAGAAATTTTTCAAGTGCACAATTTGCCCGATGCTTTTGTTTCAGGTTGTTCCTTAGTGACCTAATTTTTGCTAAATGCAACCTAAAGTGTGTGAAAGTTCTATTTAAAGGCAGCTCTCACCTCCCATTTAGACTTACTGATAACATAGATGAGGCTCTGGGATAATTGGTGATGGGAATGTGAGGCCAAGATAAAAACAAGTTTAAGAATCTCTTCAAATACTGTAGATTATGACAAATGAGGGTTGAATTCTTTCCCGGGAGAGCAAAAATGAAATGTTACTTTTCCGTATAAAGGTACAAAGCCCTGATCAATGGATTTATCCAACTGATGCGTAAAAACAGTAGATGTAAACACAATCACTAAAATCTCATAATAGCTTTACCATGTTAACCACTTTTGCACAGAGGATTTTCATCATAAGAGATATGTCCTAAAAAACTTCAACTACATTTTTAGGACACATCTCTTATGTCCAGCTCCTTCGACCCCCCCCCCCCCCCCCCCCCTCGCTGCTATGACCCACAAAAATACAGCGTAAAATGACACTGGCAGTCTGCAGTGTCATCGAGCTAGCAAAATGAACCTACGTATTATCTTATTGTGTTTACTATTACATTTATATGTAGATCAAATAATGAGTGACCATTCATCTGCATATGACATCACTTAAAGAAACCTTACAAGTTGTTTTTTTTTTTTTTTTTATGTATTCCTATTTAACCTCGTATTAATCCCTAGTTAACTCTAATCAGCACCAATCCTTCCTCACCTTAGCTATTTTTTTCTGCTGGTTTTTTTATTAGTATTTTTTATATACACACAGTGCCTTGAAAAAGTATTCATACCCCCTTGAAGTTTTCCACATTTTGTCATGTTACGACCAAAAACGTAAATGTATTTTATTGGGATTTTATGTGATAGACCAACACAATGTGGGTCATAATTGTGAAGTGGAAGGAAAATGATAAATGGTTTTCAACAACTTTATCCCTGCTCCTTCTGGCGTGTTCCTTGGCCTGCATGATGCTGTTCACTAAGGTTCTCTAACAAACCTCTGAGGGCTTCACAGAACAGCTGTATTTATACTGAGATTAAATTACACACAGGTGGACTCTATTTACTATTAGTTCCACTGGATTTTAGTTAGGAGTATCAGAATAAAGGGGGCTGAATACAAATGCACACCAAACTTTTCAGATGTTTATTTGTAAAAAAAAATTGAAAACCATTTATAATTTTTCTTTCCACTTCACAATTATGTGCACTTTGTGATGGTCTATCACATAAAATCCCAATAAAATACATTTACGTTTTTGGTTGTAACATGACAAAATGTGGAAAATATCAAGGAGTATGAATACTTTTTCAAGGCACTGTATATACAGTATACACAGTGGGTAAAAAAAGTATTGAACACGTCACCATTTTTCTAGGTAAATATATTTCTTAGACCCCTTTCATACTGGGGGCGGCGGGTCCATTAGCAGTAAAGCTTTTCGGCCGCTAGTGGGTCGCTTTCAACCCCTGCTAGCGGCCGAAGAAGGGGTTAAAAGCTCCCATGTTGCGGCGCTTTGGAAGCGCTTTGCATTCATTCCAATGAGCAAGGGTGGTTTAGGAGTGCTGTATACATCGCTACTACACCGCCCCAAAGATGCTGTTTGCAGGAATTTTTTTCCCGTCCTGCAATCGCACCTCCCCAGTGTGAAAGCACTTGGGTTTTCACACTGGGGAGGCATGAGAGGCAGTTTTCAGGTGCTTTACATGCGCTATTTTTAGTGCTAAAACGCCTGAAAACCACCTCCGTGTGAAAGGGGTCTAAAGGTGCTATTGACATTAAAATTTCATCACATGCCATTAACAACCCATGCAATCCATACATACAAAGAAACCAAAACAAATACGTTCAGAAATTAAGTTATGTGTAATAAAATGGAATGACACTGGGAAAAAGTATTGAACACATGAAGAAAGGGAGGTGCAAAAAGGCACGCAAAGCCAAGACACCAGCGGAAATCCATCAGCAATTAGAAAGCAATCCTGCCACTTGTTAGTGCAAATTAATATCAGCTGGTTCAGTCTCAACTGATATCCTATAAAGGTGTCTCATTACCACAGTGTCACACAAGAAACATCTCATGATGGGTAAAAGCAAAAAGATCTCTCAAGACCTTCGCAAACTTATTGTTGCAAAACATACTGATGGCATTGGTTACAGAAGGCTTTATAAACTTATAAATGTTAAAGTAAGCACTGTTGGGGCCATAATCCGGAAGTGGAAAGAACATCATTTCACCATATACCGGCCACGACCAGGAGCTCCTCGCAAGATTTCTGACAGAGAAGTGAAAAGAGTTATCAGAAGAGTTGTCCAAGAGCCAAGGGCCACTTGTGGAGAACTTCAGAAAGACCTGGAATTAGCAGGTACAATTATTTCAAAGAAAGCAATAAGTAATGCACTCAACCTCCATGGCCTGTATGCACGCTCACCATCCAAGACTCCATTGCTGAAGAAAAAGCATGTTGAAGCTTGTTTAAAGTTTGCTGCACAACAGTTAGACAAGCCTGTGAAATACTGAGAGAATATAGTCTGGTCAGAAGAGACCAAAATTGAACTCTTTGGATGCCATAATACACACCATATTTGGAGGTCAACTGGCGCTATACATCACCCCAAAAACACCATACCAACAGTGAAGTTTGGAGGTGGAAACATCTTGGTGCGGGGATGCTTTTCAGCATACGGTGCTGGCAAACTTCATATGCTTGAAGGAAGGATGAATAGAAAAATATACCAGGATAAGATATTCTTGACAAAAATCTGCTGCCACCTTCCAGGACGATGAAGATGAAACGAGTGGATATTTCAGCAGTGTGTGTAATATACAGTCAGGTCCATAAATATTGGGACATCGACACAATTCTAATCTTTTTGACTCTATACACTACCACAATGGATTTGAAATGAAACAAACAAGATGTGTTTTAACTGCAGACTTTCAGCTTTAATTTAAGGGTATTTACATCCAAATCAGGTGAACGGTGTAGGAATTACAACAGTTTGTATATGTGCCTCCCACTTTTTAAGGGACCAAAAGTAATGGGACAGATTAACAATCATCCATCAAACTTTCACTTTTTAATACTTGGTTGCAAATCCTTTGCAGTCAATTACAGCTTGAAGTCTGGAATGCATAGACATCACCAGACGTTGGGTTTCATCCTTGGTGATGCTCTTCAAGGCCTCTACTGCAAATGTCTTCAGTTCCTGCTTAATCTTGGGGCATTTTCCCTTCAGTTTTGTCTTCAGCAAGTGAAATGCATGCTCAATCGGATTCAGGTCAGGTGATTGACTTGGCCATTGCATAACAATCCACTTCTTTCCCTTAAAAAACTCTTTGGTTGCTTTTGCAGTATGCTTCGGGTCATTGTCCATCTGCACTGTGAAGCGCCGTACAATAAGTTGTAGCATTTTGCTGAATATGAGCAGATATTGCCCGAAACACTTCAAAATTCATCCTGCTGCTTTTGTCAGCAGTCACATCATCAATAAATACAAGAGAGCCAGTTCCATTGGCAGCCATACATGCCCACGCCATGACACTACCACCACCGTGCTTCACTGATGAGGTGGTATGCTTTGCATCATGAGCAGTTCCTTTCCTTCTCCATACTCTTCTCTTATCACTCTGGTACAAGTTGATCTTGGTCTAATCTGTCCATAGGATGTTGTTCCAGAACTGTGAAGGCTTTTTTAGATGTTGTTTGGCAAACTCTAATCTGGCCTTCCTGTTTTTGAGGCTCACCAATGGTTTACATCTTGTGGTGAACCCTCTGTATTTACTCTGGTGAAGTCTTCTCTTTATTATTGACTTTGACACATATACACCTACCTCCTGGAGAGTGATCTTGATCTGGCCAACTGTTGTGAAGGGTGTTTTCTTCACCAGGGAAAGAATTCTTCGGTCATCCACCACAGTTGTTTTCTGTGGTATTCCGGGTCTTTTGGTGTTGCTGAGCTCACCGGTGCATTCTTTCTTTCTTTCTTTCTTTTTAAGGATGTTCCAAACAGTTGATTTGGCCACACCTAATGTTTTTGCTATCGCTCTGATGGGTTTGTTTTGTTTTTTCAGCCTAATGATGGCTTGCTTCACTGATGGTGACAGCTCTTTGGATCTCATATTGAGAGTTGACAGCAACAAATTCCAAATGCAAATAGCACACTTGAAATGAACTCTGGACCTTTTTATCTGCTCCTTGTAAATGGGATAATGAGGGAATAACACATACCTGGTCATGGAACAGCTGAGCAGCCAATTGTCCCATTACTTTTGGTCCCTTAAAAAAGTGGGAGGCACATATACAAACTGTTGTAATTTCTACACAGTTCATCTGATTTGGATGTAAATACCCTCAAATTAAAGCTGAAAGTCTGCAGTTAAAGCACATCTTGTTTTTTTAATTGCATATCCATTGTGGTGGTGTATAAAGCCAAAAAGATTAGAATTGTGTCGATGTCCCAATATTTGTGTGTGTATATGTAAGTTCAGTGCAAAATTTAAAAAAAAATGTTGCCATTCCAAAATATTTTTTTGCAAATCAAAATATTTATTGCCAAAAGTGTAATGATAACATACAGTATATGACTGACAAACAGGCCAATGGTTGAAATATAAAATGTGCTTTGGTCCATTAGGGTTATAAAGGAACAGGGGGTGAGGAGAAATGTTCCAATAAGGACACCTGTTCTGATGTGGCTAACAGGGGACTTCCTCATCTTGGAGAAATTTCAATTAACTTCCTGTTGTGTTTCTGAATGAAATCTCCCCAATGAGACAGATAGGTAAAAAAAAAAAAAAATGAAAGGCGTTTTAAACATTATTTTATCCCCAGAAAATCTGTCCAGATATAAAAATTTTATTTTTTAGTCCTGATCACCTGTTCCGTTGCCTAAAATAATGAGGCTATGTAAAAAAAATTCCAGGCTCCATCCAGATTTTGGTACCCGAACACAGCCAATCAGTGTCTCTCCCCGAAAAAGGAAACTGTCCTTTGCCAGAGAGTGCTAGACCCAGAGCTACAACTATCCATAACTACTGGCAGCCAGAGAAAGTCTGCCACGAACAATAGGTAGGGGGCTCATTCACACCCCTTGCATTGTGGTAACCCTTGGTTGTCGACCAAAAGCTCTCTAATCAGCAGGGAACAACTTTTTGATTGCAGAGCTATAGGTCAGACTCAGTGGGGGGGTGTAAAATCTCTGCAGAGAGACCACGACTTCCACACAGAGGCTTTCTTCTCTATGGCCTGCTGGCTGAGGGCTGTAAGGCTGGGTTCACACTATACTACACGACAGTAGTACGACTTTCATCCTACTTTGCTCTGCGACATCAGTCCTACATTGGTCCTACATTGATCCTCCATTGGTCCTACATCCATCCGACTTTCATGAACAGGATACTACTTTGATCTGACTTTTCAGATAGTACACTTGTCCTTTTGACCAATCAAAACTAACACACAATGGGAGGGGCTACAGCAGGGGGCAGGAAATAACACAATGTCGGATGTCTTGGTGTGAATCTTGAGGGGGAACTCCGCGCCAAATTTTAAATAAAAAAACGGCATGGGTTCCCCCTCCAAGAGCATACCAGGCCCTTAGGTCTGGTATGGACCTTGAGG
The DNA here is from genome assembly GCF_042186555.1 of Aquarana catesbeiana. Lineage (NCBI taxonomy): Eukaryota > Metazoa > Chordata > Amphibia > Anura > Ranidae > Aquarana > Aquarana catesbeiana. The sequence continues at coordinate 548,745,567 of NC_133326.1, forward strand.
AGAACCCCCTACGCCGAAAAAACGGCGTGGGGGTCCCCCCAAATCCATACCAGACCCTTATCCAAGCACGCAGCCCGGCCGGTCAGGAATGGGGGTGGGGATGTGCGAGCGCCCCCACCCCCCCCCCCTCCTGAACATTTCCAGGCCGCATGCCCTCAACATGGGGGGGTTGGTGCCTTGGGGGAGGGGGGCACGCTGCGGGCCCCCCCCCCACCCCAAAGCACCTTGTCCCCATGTTGATGAGGACAACTGCCTCTTCCCGACAACCCTGGCTGTTGGTTGTCGGGGTCTGCGGGCGGAGGGCTTATCGGAATCCAGGAGCCCCCTTTAATAAGGGGGCCCCCAGATCCCGGCCCCCCAGCCTTTGTGAATGAGTATGGGGTACATCGTACCCCTACCCATTCACCTAGGGAAAAAAGTGTCAATAAAAAAACACAGTACACAGGTTTTTAAAGTAATTTATTAGACCGCTCCAGGGTCTTCTTCCGACTTCGGGGTCTCTCCGGCATCTCTTCCCAGTGTCCTGATCTTCCGCCGGCTCCTCCGCTATCTTCTACAGCTCTATTGCTAGGGGTGGCCCGGACTTCTGCCTTCTGCCTTCTTCTTTTCTTCCACTGTTGACACGACGCTCTCTGTGCGCTCTGCTATGGCTTATATAGGCGGTGACCCCGCCCCTTATGCCGTCACAGTCCCTGGGCATGCTAGGACTGTGACGGCATAAGGGGGCGTGGTCATCGGGAGATGACCACGCCCCCTAAAATGTCACAGTCCCAGCATGCCCAGGGACTGTGACGGCATAAGGGGGCGGGGTCACCGCCTATATAAGTCAAAGCGGAGCGCCCAGAGTGCATTCCAGCCAGAGAGAGCGTCGTGTCAACATCAGAAGAAGAGAAGAGGGCAAAAGACCGGGCTCCTCCGCTATAGCAAAAGAGCAGAAGATAGCGGAGGAGCCCGGCAGAAGATCCGGAGAGACCCCCGAAGAGTAGAAGGCAGAAGGCAGCAGACCGGGCTCCTCCACTATAGCAAAAGAGCAGAAGATAGCGGAGGAGCCTGGCAGAAGATCCGGAGAGCGCGGAGAAGAACCGGAGAGACCCCCGAAGAGAAGAAGGCAGCAGACCGGGCTTCTCCGCTATAGCAAAAGAGCAGAAGATAGCGGAGGAGCCCGGCAGAAGACCCGGAGAGCGCGGAGAAGAACCGGAGAGACCCCCGAAGTCGGAAGAAGACCGCCGAAGCCGGAAGAAGACCCCCGGAGCTGTCTAATAAATTACTTTAAAAATCTGTGTAGTGTTTTTTTTTTTTATTGACACTTTTTCCCTAGGTGAATGGGTAGGGGTACCATGTACCAGGGGCGGGCAATGGGGCAATTGCCCCCTCCGAGAATGCTGGTGAGAGGGCAGGCAGCTGGGTCCGCGGGAGAGAGAGAGAGCGGACGGCCGGGCAGGTGACAGTCTGAGACTGACAGTGGGCGGGTGAGAGAGCGGACGGCCGGGCTGGTGATAGTCTGAGACTGACCCCGGCCGTCCGCTCTCTCACCCGCCCACTGTCAGTCACTGACAGGGTGAGAGAGTGGACGGCCGGGGGGGCTGGTGACAGTCTGAGACTGACAGTGGGGTGGGTGGGTAAGAGCGGATGGCCAGGGGGGCTGGTGACAGTCTAAGCCTGACAGTGGGGTGGGCGGGTGAGAGCGGACGGCCGGGCTGGCCGCTGGTGACAGTCAGAGTGGGCGGGTGACATTTAGAGAGCGGCCGGGCTGCTGGCCAATCAGGGAGCCGGCGGGCGGGGGAGCAGAGAGATAACATCATCTCTCACCGCCCGCCCTGCATCCCTGCAGTTCCGCCCTCACTGTGCAGGTAGCTACGGGCAGCAGAGAGATTACATCATCTCTCTGCTGCCTGACTGGTAATCTGCTGCCTCACCCTCCGGGAAACAGTGACAATTTTAGCTGTAGCAGGCAAGTGACAATCCGCAACGTGTGGCAGATGATGTGGCAAGTGACAATCCGCAACGTGTGGCAGATGATGTGGCAAGTGACAATCTGCATCTGGTGGCAGGCAACGTGGCAAGTGACAATCCGCAATGTGTGGCATGTGACGTGACAATCCGCATCTGGTGGCAGGTGACGTGGCAAGTGACAATCTTCATCTGGTGGCAGGCCATGTGGCAAGCGACAATCCACAATGTGTGGCAGGCGACGTGACAATCCGCAACTGGTGGCAAGGTGACGTGGCAAGTGACAATCCGCATCTGGGGGCAGGTGACGTGGCAAGTGACAATCCGCATCTGGTGGCAGGTGACGTGGCAAGTGACAAACCGCATCTGGTGGCAGGTGACGTGGCAAATGACAATTGTAGCAGGCAAGTGACAATCTGCATCTGGGGGCAGGTGACGTGGAAAGTGACAATCCGCAATGTGTGACAGGGGATGTGGAAAGTGACAATCCGCAATGTGTGACAGGGGATGTGGAAAGTGACAATCCGCAATGTGTGGCAGGTGACGTGGCAAGGTGACAATCGTAGCAGGAAAGTGACAATCCACATCTGGGGGCAGGTGACATGGCAAGTGACAATCTGCAACGTGTGGCAGGTAAAGTGGCAAGTGACAATCCGCATCTGGTGGCAGGCAACGCGGCAAGTGACACGCTTGGGGCTCCCACTGACTCTGCATTATGGTGAGTTGTACCATTTTATATAACAATGTAATAATAGAAAAAATGCGCTTCAATCATCCTGACACCATAACAACCATGGTGCTGTGATGATTGAAGCGCCAACACCAGCCATTTCCCTGATAAATTCCCCCCAAAAAATGTATTTTCTGGCAGTGCTCCTCCCGAGACTAGACTCTGGATCCGCCCCTGCCATGTACCCCATACTCATTCACATAGGGTGGGGGGCCGGGATCTGGGGGCCCCCTTATTAAAGGGGGCTCCCGGATTCCGATAAGCCCCCCGCCCGCAGACCCCGACAACCAACGGCCAGGGTTGTCGGGAAGAGGCCCTTGTCCTCATCAACATGGGGACAAGGTGCTTTGGGGTGGGGGGGGCCTGCAGCGCGCCCCCCTCCCCCAAGGCACCAACCCCCCCATGTTGAGGGCATGCGGCCTGGTACGGTTCAGGAGGGGGGGGGGCGCTCGCTCGTCCCCACCCCCATTCCTGACCGGCCGGGCTGCGTGCTCGGATAAGGGTCTGGTATGGATTTGGGGGGACCCCCACGCCGTTTTTTCGGCGTAGGGGGTTCCCTTCAAGGTCCATACCAGACCTAAGGGCCTGGTATGCTCTTGGAGGGGGAACCCATGCCTGTTTTTTATTTAAAATTTGGCGCGGAGTTCCCCCTCAAGATCATCTGAGCAAGTTGCGTGCCGAAGTTGGATCATGCGAGACGGCGATCCGACTTTGATCCGACTTCAGTGATAGTCAATAGGCTGAAGTAGGATCAAAGTCGGACCAAAGTAGTACAGGGAGCATTTCTACAGTCGGAACGACTTGTGTCGGACCGGTTAGGACGGCTCCCATAGGGAAACATTAAATTTCACACGTCATGCGACATGAGCTCCCAATGTCGGAGCGTTTGCCGGACCAGTGTGAACCCAGCCTCAGGCAACATTCGCAGGCGTGATTTGGCCCAGTGTTAATTGCAGTGGCAGGAATCTTCTGCTGGACAGCTGCTACCTGCTCATAGCAACAGAAGAAATCAGAAGATTCCTGCAGCTGCGGTTTGCAGCAGGCGAAGCCTAAAGTGGGGTACACACTATAAGAAAATCGGGCGAACGATCGTCCAAATTTCCTCGTTGGTTCAGATTTGCTGTGAAACAATGAAGGAAAATTCATGCGAAAATTCTCATACGACAAAGGCTTTTTTTTTTTGTTGTTGTTTATTGTTTCTGATAACGCGCAGTCTTTCTTTTCTGATTTTCCTTGTACGAAAATGGTACACATTAAATGAAAATCATTCGTTCTGTTCCCATATGAGAAAAAATTTTGGAGCTTGTCCCTTTTCATTCAGAAGGTCGAAATCGGTTGTAAAAATTTGTGTACACATTACATGAAAATCGGACGAAAATGCTCCCTCGATTTTCTTATAGTGTGTACGAACCTTAAAACTTTGAACACTTTTTTTATTTTTATGCACCTGGAATGTATTTCGCTCATTAAAACTGAAGGTTCAAATGGACCTTGATATTACACAGCCTGCTGTATTATCAGGTGTAGACAAGGTTTGGTTATAATAAGGTTTAGGTCCGCTTAACAGACTTATCAGCCAATTGGCCCTAGAGTGCGCACTGTAAACTCTTCTGGCAGAGGGATTGTTGTGTATGTTTTGAAGTATGCAATATGTTCATCACTCTATAAATACAGGAAATGAGTGATAATAAAACCCAGCAGCTGGGAGCTTCATGCCAACACGGTTAGAACAGGTTCCAGCCAGAACTCGCCTGGCAAGGAAGCAAGAGTAAAGAACGTCCACTTCTACCTCTGGTAGAAAAAAAAAAAACATTTCAGTATATTGCACCGGCTTAAAAGGGTGGATCAACCAAGAGTTTTGAAATAATTTTTTTGTAACTCAGTGGATGTATTTTTTTTTTTTTTTCAACCTATGGAAGTCAATATGAGAGGGAGTTGAGCAGGGCATTTGCAGGGTTAATGCAGCCACAGTTCTTGTCCCTGGCCTCTGGATGGATGTTCCCATGCCACTCTCTGTATCGTGTTCTCAGGGGAAGAGTGTATACAGCTGGGAACTCTCTCCCCACTGTTCCTTCACTTTACCAAATAGGGTTATGCTCTCCTCGGCTGGTAATACCGCTCTCAGACGCCTGCCTGATAAGAGTCCCTACTGGCACTCAGATGCTGAGCGTCACTCGCTGCTCTCCAGTTAAAGCATCATTCCGCTTTTATCAAGGATGTAATATTATAGGGCAGGCTAATTATATACTGTAAGGCTGACCATACATTATACAATTTTCTTATACAATTTTCCTTTAGATTTCCCCAAACCATATAATATGAGGTAAAACCAAACACTTTCACATTGTATGCAATCAGCCAGGCCCTTGCACTACATAATTGAAGGTAAATCTAAAGGAAATTGAATAAGAAAATTGTATAATGTATGGCCAGCCTAAGTGGGGCTAAACCTTAAATAAATTTCTAAGATGTAGATTTGTTTGCTAGGGGAGACTTTTTAAAGAATAAGTGAACTTGAAAACAGAGTGCACATTTCTATTTTGTCCCCTTCCCCGGATCTGACCTAACCCACCCTACCCCTCCACAGAAGCATACTTACCTCCATGAAAAATGAGTGTATGAGTCCATAGTGTTTAAGACAAAGTCTTTGTTCAGGGAAAAAACTGGAACCACCCATGGTGTAGACAGAGACACAATTAGGTGAGAATGAAATTATCCTCCACCGAACATCAACACACCGGGCCTCTTACCAAAGAAAATGGACCACTGAATTACAGGTGGTCAAACGAGCATGATCTGTCCACAGCGCCACAAAACCACTTCAATTGGTCATAGATGGCTGGGTCTTGTAGTCTCACCAAATGGGAATCCATAGGTAATACAAGAAAGGAACTCCTCATGGTGTAGTATTTAAAACCAGGATACATTTATTTCTTAAACAACCAGGGTACTCACATTTTGTTAAATAAACAGGCATGTCAGAAGCAGCAGTCTGTCATGGATAGGACTTGTTTCCAACTACAAAGATGGCCGCGATCAGCACGTTACAGCGTTGTGACGTTAGAGCTCCACCCTACGCGGCGTTTCGTTCAATGGAACGTCGTCAGGGGCGTGCCTTTTTCCATTGGACGAAACGCAGCGTAGGGTGGAGCTCTGATGTCACGGCGCTGTAACGTGCCGATCGCTGCCATCTTATCTTATTACAGCAGGGCCCCCACTGCAGATGTCATTTATGCTGGGACTTTGGGCAAAAACACAGCAGTTTTGTTTTTCTGAGTCCTGCCTGTAACATAGTTGTATTACCTGTTGATCCTGGAAGTAGATATGTTATTTTTCAAGTTCCTGTAACAGGACAACCTTCCCAGCATAAGTTGCAGTTAAAGGGGTTGGAACAAACCATATTACACTGCGAGAGGTGCTTACAATAGGCAGCTTTTATTGACATGGTTTAAACCATTTTCCCAAAAGAAAGAAAAACTGTTGCGGGAACTGCTTAAAGTAGAACTAAACCCCCCTATAATTTGCGGACAAGAAAGCTGCCATCTTACCCTCTGTTTGATCTGCAGTTGCACATGTGATCAATCGTGATACCAGTCATTTGATAGCTTGACAGTTCAGATGAGAGCACAAGTGACTGTGAAAGTTATCATTCAACAGGGAAGCAGTTAAATCGTTGGGTTTAGTTCCAGTTTAAAGCAAAACTTAAAGGGGAACTAAACCCATTGATTTACCAGTTTAAAATAAAAACTGTTATATTCCCAGCATATCAGGAGTGATAGCTGTCACAGTTGCCTGTGCTCTCAACAAAAATCATCAAGTAGTTGGTTCACAACTGATCACTTGTGCAGCAGCATGTCAGTTGCAGATCAAACAGAAGCTAAGAGGGCAGCTTCCTTGGCTGAGAATGATATAAGGGTTTAGTTCTTCTTTAAAGCGGAAAGTCAAATGAAAAGGGATCCTTCCCCCTCCCCTAACATATTTATGGAAGTTTTTTATTTATTTTTAAAGTAGCGAGTACCTATTTCTTGCAGGTACTTGCTCTAACTTGTGCTCGGATCGCCTAGGTCAGTGATGGCGAACCTTGACACCCCAGATGTTTTGGAACTACATTTCCCATTATGCTGAGCATAAAACATTTGGGGTGCCAAGGTTCGCCATCATTGGCCTAGGTGATCCAGGCAGAGGTTTGGCCCCCTTCTTCATTGCCTGCAACCTCCAGAGACACATCACAAGTCCCAGAAGGGTACGGATCCATTCACAAGGCACAGCGTGACTCACGCATGCACAGTGGGGAGCCAGCTGTGAAGCTGCAGGAAGTCACAGTTGGCTTTTAACATCCAAGATGGGGATGCCAGGGTCCCCTGAAGACTGGGGATGGAACAGCCCAGGTGCAGGATCCCTGAACTGAATGATTTCACTGCAGAATGAATAGTGTTGTCACCCTGTGACAGGGAGTTGAAAAATAACAGATCGACTGACAGGATCAACAGGGGACTGAGAAGCAGTGTAAATGCTACTGCATCATTTATGTAACTTTTTGTTTTCTCATAGTTTCACTTTGAGCCCTTGCACACTGGGGCGGTTTGCAGGCGCTATTGCGCTAATAATAGCGCCTGCAAACCGCCCCGAAAGTGCCGCTACTTTCATTCCAGTGAGCGATGCGCTGGCAGGACGGTAAAAAAGTCCTGCTAGCAGCATCTTCGGAGCGGTGAAGGAGCGGTGTGTATACCGCTCCTTTACCGCTCCTGCCCATTGAAATCAATGGGACGGCGTGGCTATACCGCCGGCAAAGCGCCTCTGCAGAGGCGCTTTGCGGTGATATTTAACCCTTTCTCGGCCGCTAGCGGGGGGTAAAACCGCCCCGCTAGCGGCCGCATACCGACGGTAAAACGCCGCTAATAATAGCGGCGTTTTACCGCCGACGCCGCCCCCCGCCCCAGTGTGCAAGGGCTCTTTAACAAAATTTAAGAAAGAGCCCATCCTCTCTTAAACGGCAGTTTTGCTCCAGAGACAAACAAAACAAGTGTAGACAGTTCTGCCTGAATAGGGGTTAATTATCCCTTCCTGACTCTACATAGTGTGGAAGTTGTTAGAAAAACCATCTTAAAAAAAGAAACAAATCTGTTATTGATTTTTCTTTCGGTAGCTCAAGGTGTTATGCAATAATCAACTTTGTAGACCATTTCTAGAGTCCCTTCACTGCTTACTAAAAAAAAAAAAAAAAAAAAAAAAAAGGGGGATAACCATTAAGGCTGGGCTCGCATCTGTGCAATACACTAGCATCATTAATGTTCAGACAATGCATATGTGTTGCAGGAGGGCAGCCTATTCATTTGAATGGGGTGTCTACTGCACTTAAATCGAACCAAAGACATGCATGCCCCAAAATGCATACTAATTTGTTACTGTGCGATTTGTTGCACAATTTTCACTTAGTAGGGTGAATTGGGTTGATGTTAAAGTGGTTGTTCTAAAGGCAAAACTTAAAAACTTTTAACTTAATTCATACCTTGCATAACGGTAAAAAAAACATTCCACTAGCTCTTCTCCCTGCCCCTAAACACTTACCTGCCTCCTCTCACGATCCAGTGCTGTGCCCGTCTGGAGCACCGTTCCTCCACTACCTGCTCTCCCAGGAGACACTGGCAGTGGTGGGAGCTATAGGCACCTGCTGCCGCCAGTCAAATCCTGTAAGAAGCAAATAAGGGGTGAGCCAAGCCAAGGCTGTGTGTGTGTCTATCACCACACACAGCCCGGCTTTGGAGTGTGCCTGCACGGGTGCTCCATAGCACATGGCTTTCTATGGAAAAAAGAGTGGAGAGTGTTGATGGGGCTACACCTAAGAAGAAGTAAGGGAGCGGCTCTGTGCAATATCGTTGCATTAGTTTTCTTTTTTAGGCTTGTTTCCTTCAGTTTTCACCTGCTAATCTGGCCAGTAACACACCTCCTGTTTTAGGCTATTTTCACTCTTCTACGGGTGAATCGCACCTGTTTCTGCACCTGCAACCACCCACAGCCAAATCGTGCTGCTCTTTTACAGGCACACTGGGCTGCCATTCATTCCTAATTGCACCCCCACGCACCTAAACACGCAGCGCATTTGCAGAAAATTGCATGGTGTAAAAGTGCCATGTGATTTTCCTGCAGCTGTGGTTTTAACCGCTTCAATACCGAGCCAATTCTGACACTTTGCTCCTACATGTAAAAATCATAATTTTTTTGCTAGAAAATTACATAGAACCCCCAAACATTATATATGTTTTTTTAGCAAAGACCCTAGAGAATGCAATGGCGGTTGTTGCAACTTTTTATCTCACACAGTATTTGCGCAGGAATTTTTCGAACGCTTTTTTTTTGGGAAAAAAACTGTTTTGTGTTTAAAAAAAAAACAAAACAGTAAAGTTAGCCCAATGTTTTTGCATTTTGTGAAAGATGAAGTTACGCCGAGTAAATAGATACCTAACATGTCACGCTTCAAAATTGCACACGCTCGTGGAATGGCGCCAATGTTCAGTATTTAAAAATCCCCATAGGCGACGCTTTAAAATTTTTTACTGGTTACATGTTTTGAGTTACAGAGGAGGTCTAGGGCCAAAATTATTGCTCTCGCTCCAACATTCGCGGCGATACCTCACATGTATGGTTTGAACACCGTTTTCATACGTGGGCGGGACTTACGTATGCGTTCGCTTCTGCGTGCGAACACACGGGGACAGCGGCGCTTTAAAAAATTTTTTTTTTTTTTTTTTTATTATTAATTATATTTTTTTTTTTTTTTTTTTTTGACACTTTTTTGAAAAAAAAAAAAAATTGATCACTTTTATTCCTATTACAAGGAATGTAAACATCCCTTGTAATAGCAATATGACATGATAGGTCCTCTTAATAGTGAGATATGGGGTCAATAAGACCCCATATCTCACCACTAGGCTGGGAAGCCTGAAATAAAAAAAAAAATAATAAAACGATCGCCGCTTCCAAGCCGAAGCGGCGCCGTTTTTTTGAATGGAGAGGCCGGGCGTGACGTCATAACATCGCGCCTGGCCTCCGACGATAATAGAGACTCCGGGGACCATCTGGTCCGCCGGAAATCTCTATGATCTACATCCGGCGCCGGCGGATCTACTCTCCGCCTCACCGATCGTAACGGTGAGTCGGAGCAGGCACCGGAGGGCGGCGGGAGGGGGGGGACGTCCCCTCTCGCCTCCCATAGGAACGATCAAGCGGCGGAACAGCCGCTATGATCATTCCTATGGTGTAGAGATTCATCGGCTGAAACCGGCAATATCTGAATGATATCTGTAACTACAGGCATCATTCAGATATAAGCGCTCAAAGCCAAGGACGTCATATGAAGTCCTTGGTATTGAAGTGGTTAAAAAGGTGCAGGAACTTTTTTTCTGCGTTTCCTACAGGTACAGTCACGTGAATGGGCTGCTATGCAGGTGCAAACACAGGCCGAACTGAATGCATAGGTGTCAAGCCATATGGCGCGTACACACGATTGGACATTCCGACAACAAAATCCTGGATTTATTTCCGACAGATATTGGCTCAAACTTGTCTTGCATACATACACAAATGTTGTCGGAAATTCCGAACGCCAAGAACGCGGTGACGTACAACATGTACGATGAGCCGAGAAAATGAAGTTCAATAGCCAGTGCAACTCTTCTGCTTGATTCCGAGCATGCGTGGAATTTTGTGCATTGGAATTGTGAACACACGATCGGAATTTCCGACAACGGATTTTGTTTTCGGAAAATTTAAGAACCAGCTCTTAAATTTTTGTTGTTGGAAATTCTGACAACAAATGTCCGATGGAGCCTACACACGGTCGGAATTTCCGGCAACAAGCTCACATCGAACATTTGTTGTCGGAAATTCCGACCATGTGTACGCAGCATTAGAGTGCCTCCACTCAATGAAGAAGCACAGAGGGCACCTTTGGACAGCTGCATTGTCATTCTGGGGGGAGGGGAGTGTTAGATGTACTAGCAGATTTAAATACACTAACAAACTTCAGCTAATACTTTACTCATTTTTTTTTTCCTTTTGGGATAAAGGTTTTACATAAATAAAAGCTAATCACTGTGAGCACCCCTGTCGGCGGTAAATGGTTTGTCTCAACCCTGTAACTGCCACGCCTGCAGGAGAGCTTGTTCTTTCGAAAAGCGACAGACTTGCTGGCCAGATTACCAGGTGAAAATAAAAGAAAGAAAGCTTTTTCTCGTGCTTGTGGGAACTGCATAGCAGTATACTTTTTTCCCTGTGGCTGCGATTTTGGAAAAAATGCCATTTAAAATAAATGTATTTTAGTGGGATTTTACAGTCAGGTCCATAAATATTGGGACCTTGACACAATTCTAATCTTTTTGGCTCTATACACCACCACAATGGATTTGAAATAAAACGAACAAGATGTGCTTTGACTGCAGACTTTCAGCTTTAATTTGAGGGTATTTACATCCAAATCAGGTGAACGGTGTAGAAATTACAACAGTTTGTATATGTGCCTCCCACTTTTTAAGGGACCAAAAGTAATGGGACAATTGGCTGCTCAGCTGTTCCATGGCCAGGTGTGTGTTAGTCCCTCATTATCCCATTTACAAGGAGCAGATAAAAGGTCCAGAGTTAATTTCAAGTATGCTATTTGCATTTGGAATGTGTTGCTGTCAACTCTCAATATGAGATCCAAAGAGCTGTCACTATCAGTGAAGCAAGCCATCATTAGGCTGAAAAAACAAAACAAACCCATCAGAGAGATAGCAAAAACATTAGGTGTGGCCAAATCAACTGTTTGGAACATCCTTAAAAAGAAAGAATGCACCGGTGAGCTCAGCAACACCAAAAGATCCGGAAGACCATGGAAAACAACTGTGGTGGATGACCGAAGATTTCTTTCCCTGGTGAAGAAAACACCCTTCACAACAGTTGGCCAGATCAAGAACACTCTCCAGGAGGTAGGTGTATGTGTGTCAAAGTCAACAATCAAGAGAAGGCTTCACCAGAGTGAATACAGAGGGTTCACCACAAGATGTAAACCATTAGTGAGCCTCAAAAACAGGAAGGCCAGATTAGAGTTTGCCAAACAACATCTAAAAAAGCCTTCACAGTTCTGGAACAACATCCTATGGACAGATGAGACCAAGATCAACTTGTACCAGAGTGATGGGAAGAGAAGAGTATGGAGAAGGAAAGGAACTGCTCACGATCCAAAGCATACCACCTCACCAGTGAAGCATGGTGGTGGTAGTGTCATGGCGTGGGCATGTATGGCTGCCAATGGAACTGATTCTCTTGTATTTATTGATGATGTGACTGCTGACAAAAGCAGCAGGATGAATTCTGAAGTGTTTCGGGCAATATTATCTACTCATATTCAGCAAAATGCTTCAGAACTCATTGGACGGCGCTTCACAGTGCAGATGGACAATGATCCGAAGCATACTGCGAAAGCAACCAAAGAGTTTTTTAAGGGAAAGAAGTGGTGTTATGCAATGGCAAAGTCAATCACCTGACCTGAATCCGATTTGAGCATGCTTTTCTCTTGCTGAAGACAAAACTGAAGGGAAAATGCCCCAAGAACAAGCAGGAACTGAAGACAGTTGCAGTAGAGGCCTGGCAGAGCATCACCAGGGATGAAACCCAGCGTCTGGTGATGTTTATGAGTTCCAGACTTCAGGCTGTAATTGACTGCAAAGGATTTGCAACCAAGTATTAAAAAGTGAAAGTTTGATGGATGATTATTAATCTGTCCCATTACTTTTGGTCCCTTAAAAAGTGGGAGACACATATACAAACTGTTGTAATTCATACAACGTTAGCCTGATTTGGATGTAAATACCCTCAAATTAAAGCTGAAAGTCTGCAATTAAAGCACATCTTATTTGTTTCATTTCAAATCTATTGTGGTGGTGTATAGAGCCAAAAAGATTAGAATTGTGTCGATGTCCCAATATTTATGGACCTGACTGTATGTGATAGACCAATACAAAGTGGCACATAATTGTGAAGTGGAAAGAAAATAATAAATGGTTTTCAAAATTTTTAAAAATAAATATTTGAAAAGTGTGGTGTGCATTTGTATTCAGCCCCCCTGAGTCAATACTTTGTAGAATCACCTTTCACTGCAATTACAGCTGCAAGTCTCTTTGGGTATGTCTCTACCAGCTTTGCAAATCAAGAGAGTTACATTTTTGCCCATTCTTCTTTGCAAAATAGCTCAAGCTCTGTCAGGTTGGATGGAGAGCGTCTGTAAACCGCAATTTTCAAATCTTGCCACAGATTCTCAATCGGATTTAGGTCTGGACTTTGAGTGGACCATACTAACACATGAATATGCTTTGATCTAAACCATTCCATTGTAGTTCTGGCTGTATGTTTAGGGTCATTCTCCTGCTGGAAGGTGAACCTCCGCCCCAGTCTCAAGTCTTTTGCAGACTCTTAACAGGTTTTCTTCTAAGATTGCCCTGTATTTGGCTCCATCCATCTTCCCATCAACTCTGACCAGCTTCCCTGCCCCTGCTGAAGAAAAGCATCCCCACAACATGATGCTGCCACCACCATGTTTCACAGTGGGGATGGTGTGTTCGGGGAGATGTGCAGTGTTAGTTTTTCGCCACACATAGCGTTTTGCTTTTAGGCCAAAAAGTTAAATTTTGGTCTCATTTGACCAGAGTACCTTATTCCACATGTTTGCTGTGTCCCCCACATGGCTTCTCTCAAACTGCAAATGGGACTTCTTATGGCTTTCTTTCAACAATGGCTTTCTTTTTGCCACTCTTCCATAAAGGCCAGATTTGTGGAGTGCATGACTAATAGTTGTCCTGTGGACAGATTCTCCCACCTGAGCTGTGGATCTCTGCAGCTCCTCCAGAGTTACCATGGACCTGTTGGCTGCTCTGATTAATGCTCTCCTTGCCTGGCCTGTCAGTTTAGGTGGACGGCCATGTCTTGGTGGGTTTGCAGTTGTGCCATACTCTTTCCATTTTCAGATGATGGATTGAACAGTGATCCATGAGATATTCAAAGCTTGGGATATTTTTTTATAACCTAACCCTGCTTTAAACTTCTCCACAACTTTCTGGTGTGTTCCTTGGCCTTCATGATGAGGTTTGTTCACTAAGGTTCTCTAACAAACCTCTGAGGGCTTCACAGAACAGCTGTATTTATACAGAGATTAAATTCAGGGTGGCCCGTTCATTAAGGCTCTAATAGGCTTCAAAAAAGGGTGGGCTCGGGGCACAGAGCACAGAGTTGTGTGACAATAGAGAATAAATATTTGCTATTTTCACACTGATTCTCCTCCTGGCCAATCAGGAAGCTGGTATGAGACCCGTTTCCCGATTGGTCGATAGGAAAAGCGTTCTGATTGCCCACCGAGGAGGAGGGAGGAGACGGAAGCCGCCGTGATGCCCGTGGAGAAGAGCAGGGGAAGGGAAAGCCGCCCATGATGCCCGCTGCCTGTCGCTCGGGTGAAACGCTGCCTGCCATAGATTGGGTAAGTGCCCTGGAACCGACTGACCATAACTGGGGGGGGGGGGGGGGGCTGTGGGTGTACTGTTTGCCCCCCTCCCCCAAAAAAATGACCACCATGCCACACTTTTCAGATGTTTATTTGTAAAACATTTTGAAAACCATTTATCATTTTCCTTCCACTTCACAATTATGTGTCACTTTGTGTTGGTCTATCACATAAAATACATTTACGTTTTTGTTTGTAACATAACAAAATGTTGAAAATTTCAAGGGGTATGAATAATTTTTCAAGGCGCTGTATTATAATAATAATAACCCCATGATGGGTTCCTGGGTCTGTGCACCTGCTGTGTCCATTATGTAGGGTTTGCACCATCCCTGCGCTGAGGAGCTGGGTCTGCACACCTGCTGTGCCCATCATGAATTTTTCCCACTATCCCTGTTTTGATTTCTTAGGTCTGCATACTGTACCCATTATAAGGGACTGCCACCATCCCCGCAGTGAGCTCCTTGTTCTGAACATCTCCTGTGCCCATTATGAGGCGTTCCCGCCATTCTTGGTGGATTTTTTCATTTATGTTATATAGAACAAGTGTGAAACTATATTCCATAGTAGACTTAGTGATTTATTCAGGCAGCAATAGACTTTAGCAACTACATTTGGATAAAATGATTGTGTATATAGATTGAGAAACCTGTATATAACTAAAAATGTAGTTAATATTCTATATAATTAAAAGAATTGCTTTAGATGTTAAAAATACTACAGTCCCCCATCACCCTGAATGGAAGTGTAACACAACTAGGAACATCACAAAGAGGACATTTCTAAGACATTCTAAGAAGTTCAGCTTTTAAATCAAAAGGTGTTTTCAGCTCTCTGCCCCATTTTCTGACAGCTCAGACAAGCTTTATAAATTCTGCACTTTGAATGGATGCAGAGAAGAGAAGACTGCAGATAAATAGGTACAACTTATGTACAATAGGAGGATTTGTTTCATCACTGTGTATGACCTGAGGCCAGTCACTTCACTGGGTAGATGTAAAGCTTCATGTACACTGCTGTTGGTAAACGGACGTTTTTCAGCTGCCCCTGAACTCTTCTCTATGTTATCTTATCAGTACATGTACACAGGGTCGTTTATAGTCGTTTCTAGGCAGTTGAGTTTAGAAGCATTTTTTTGGAAAGCAAAAAAAATGCTTTCAGGGCGGATGTTCAGAGGCATTTGAAACGCCAAATGGCTGTAACAACTTGTAAACATGTGTAAACGCGGTAACTTGCGTTTAGCTGTGTTTCGTTTTACATGCGTTTTTAATGGAGATACATTTTTGACTATTTGAAAAAAAAATAATAATAATAATTTTTTTAAATGCTCCTAAACGCAAACGCAGCATGTAAATGCAGCAAAACTGATGTTTTTTAACATTGTTTACTATCTGTCAAGTTAAATCGTTCAGGGGAGGTTGTAAAACGTCCCGTGTACATTAAGCCTTAGGGTTTACAACCTTTTTAATGGATCGTGTTAAAATTTGGAACTTCACCTTTATAAAAACGACAACAAAGGCACCTTTAGAAATGCTTATTAACAGCAATCTACAAACAGATACTTATAAATAATTGTTGGATCTTTAGCCTTTACATTCCATATTTTTCTTTTTTCTCTCCATTAATCTCATAGTGGCCATTTTCATTAAGGGCAGATGAATCCATCTCCCTTTACTTCTTGGAACTCTGACTAGAACTCTGGTTCTGCCTCCTAGAACATGTGACA
The DNA here is from genome assembly GCF_042186555.1 of Aquarana catesbeiana. Classification (NCBI taxonomy): domain Eukaryota; kingdom Metazoa; phylum Chordata; class Amphibia; order Anura; family Ranidae; genus Aquarana; species Aquarana catesbeiana. The sequence continues at coordinate 548,761,500 of NC_133326.1, forward strand.
GGAGCTTCCCAGGATACAGCTGTGAGGCCAGGGTTACAGTGTCTTGAAAAAATATTCATACCCATTGAAATTTTCCACATTTTGTTATATTACAACCAAAAATGTAAAAAAAATTTTTTTTGTGACAAACCAACACAAAGTGGCACATGATTGTGAAGTGGAAGGAAAATTACTTCTTGTGACTTTTTATGTGCTTAACCTTTTTATCATGTGAGTAGAATATCTATCATGTGTTTTCATTAAAGTTTTTTAGCCAGTTTACACTATGTTTGCTTTGCTTTGATTACATACTAATCTTGGAGAGAAAGCCAGCCTGACTTATTGGAACCAATGTGTGTGAACTGAATGTGCTCAGTATAATGCCGCGTACACACGAGCGGACTTTCTATCCTACTTGGTCCGGCACACTTTCCGACGGACTTTGTCCGCCAGGTGCGCCGGACTTTAAAACGGACGGACTTGCCCACACACGCCGGGACTTTCCGGCGGGCTAAGTCCGCCCGTCTTTCCGACGGACTTTCGCCGGAGTTCCGGCGGACTTTCAGAATGAACGGACTTGCCCACACACGGACAAGTCCGTTCATTTTGAACGTGACTCAGGTGCGACGGGACTAGAAAAGGATGTCAATCTTGCCGCTTTTATCGGCGAGATTGACACCTTGCTAGCCCCGTCGCGGGGCATACCAGGCCCTTAGGTCTGGTATGGATTATAAAGGGGAACCCCGCTACGCCGAAAAAACGGCGTGGGGTCCCCCTAAAATCCATACCAGACCCCGATCCGAGCACGCAGCCTGGCCGGTCAGGAAAGGGGGTGGGGACGAGCGAGCGCCCCCCCCCTCCTGAACCGTACCAGGCCGCATGCCCTCAACATGGGGGGTGGGTGCTTTGGGGGAGGGGGGCGCCCTGCGCCCCCCCCCCAAAGCACCTTGTCCCCATGTTGATGAGGACAAGGGCCTCTTCCCGACAACCCTGGCCGTTGGTTGTCGGGGTCTGCGGGCGGGGGCTTATCGGAATCTGGGAGCCCCCTTTAATAAGGGGGCCCCCAGATCCCGGCCCCCCACCCTATGTAAATGAGTATGGGGTACATGGTACCCCTACCCATTTACCTAGGAAAAAAGTGTAAGTAATAAAACACACTACACAGGTTTTTAAAATATTTTATTAAACAGCTCCGGGGGGGGATCTTCCTCCGGCTTCGGGGGTCTTCTTCCGGCTTCGGGGGTCCCTCCGCTTCATCTTCTCCCGGCGTCCGGTTGGTTCTTCTCCGCTCTCCGGCCTCTTCTCCCGGTGTCGCAGGTCTTCGGCCGGCCCCTCCGCTCTCTTCATGTAGCTCTATTGCGAGCGGAGGTCCGGACTTCTGGGCTTCTTGGCTTCTTGGCTTCTCTTCTCTTCTCTTCCCCCAGATGTTGACACGACGCTCTCTCCGGCTGGACTGGTCTCTGAGGGCTGCGTTGTGACTTATATAGGCGGAGACCCCGCCCCCATATGATGTCACAGTCCTTGGGCATGCTGGGACTGTGACGTTTTAGGGGGCGTGGTCGACCACGCCCCCTAAAACGTCACAGTCCCAGCATGCCCAGGGACTGTGACATCATATGGGGGCGGGGTCTCCGCCTATATAAGTCACAACGCAGCCCTCAGAGACCAGTCCAGCCGGAGAGAGCGTCGTGTCAACATCTGGGGGAAGAGAAGCCAAGAAGCCAAGAAGCCAAGAAGCCCAGAAGTCCGGACCTCCGCTCGCAATAGAGCTACATGAAGAGAGCGGAGGGGCCGGCCGAAGACCTGCGACACCGGGAGAAGAGGCCGGAGAGCGGAGAAGAACCAACCGGACGCCGGGAGAAGATGAAGCGGAGGGACCCCCGAAGCCGGAAGAAGACCCCCGAAGCCGGAGGAAGATCCCCCCCCCGGAGCTGTTTAATAAAATATTTTAAAAACCTGTGTAGTGTGTTTTATTACTTACACTTTTTTCCTAGGTAAATGGGTAGGGGTACCATGTACCCCATACTCATTTACATAGGGTGGGGGGCCGGGATCTGGGGGCCCCCTTATTAAAGGGGGCTCCCAGATTCCGATAAGCCCCCGCCCGCAGACCCCGACAACCAACGGCCAGGGTTGTCGGGAAGAGGCCCTTGTCCTCATCAACATGGGGACAAGGTGCTTTGGGGGGGGGGGGCGCAGGGCGCCCCCCTCCCCCAAAGCACCCACCCCCCATGTTGAGGGCATGTGGCCTGGTACGGTTCAGGAGGGGGGGGGGCGCTCGCTCGTCCCCACCCCCTTTCCTGACCGGCCAGGCTGCGTGCTCGGATCGGGGTCTGGTATGGATTTTAGGGGGGGCCCCACGCCGTTTTTTCGGCGTAGCGGGGTTCCCCTTTATAATCCATACCAGACCTAAGGGCCTGGTATGCCCCGCGCTCGCCGCAATAGGAAGATTTGTTTTTCCTATTGCAGCGAGCGCGAGATGCAATACCATCCCCTCGTGTCGTATTTGGTCTGTCGGACCAGCCTACACACGAGCGGGCTTTCCGTCGGACCAGCACACACACGAGCGGACTTTCCGCCCGAAACTGAGTCCGACGGAAAGATTTAAAACATGTTTAAAATCTAGGTCCGGCGGGCTTTTGGGAAGAAGTCCGCCGGAAAAGTCCGCCGCCGCCCACACACGGGCGGATTGTCCGGCACACTCTGGTCCGCCGGACCAAGTATGCCGGAAAGTCCGCTCGTGTGTACGCGGCATAAGTATTTATAACAGGTAGAAAAATATAAAGAAAGTAGCCGCGCTTAGGACAAATAAAAAATACAATAAAAATAGAATAGAAAGTGAGAGGAATTAGGTAGCTGCCTCCTCTACTAGGACTCCCCTAAGAAGAGCTCCAGACAGTAACAGAAATAAAATGAAAATGGGGGTGTGTGGCGCTTACCCATACATTCAATATAGCCCCTTTTCCTTGTAATGTATGGGCAAGCGCCACACACCCCGATTTTCATTTTCACCCCCATTTTCATTTTATTTATAACAGGTGAATCAGACTCTGTAGTGGGGTCATTTCAGTCTGGTAAGAGTGCATTTCTTACAATGGTAATGGCTCACGTGGTGACTACATTAATGGAGTAGCACGATCTCTGCACAATATCAGTGATTTTTTCCTCAAGACATACATTGAATGTGGACCATATCGTACTTTATTTACCTTTTGCTAGATTCCATTTTGATATGGACTTTTGTTATTAGCAATTTATTTTCTCTATGTTAGAGCAGCAACATATACAGTAAATGGATAAGCTGGTTGTTATCAAGCCCCCACCCTGGTCCCCTTTTTAACCCAGTTTCAATTTAGTTTGCACATACCACCAAAGGAACAACATTGACCTGAGGCATGTCAGTTTCTCCTTGTGATTGGTATGTTATGACCACTTCAATACTTTAAATACAATATCTTTCTCAGATGTCATTTTTTGTACACCATGGCGAGCATATCTTTTTTGTAAACTTTACTCTTTAGGCTCCTATTCTGTTTAACTTAAGGGGACCCTTCTTGCCCTACTATGGGGTAATTGCCTTAATTGGGACTCACAAACTCCCCCTGAGGTGCAGCTCACTTATTCTCAGGCCTTCAGGTATAGATATATATATATATTTTATATTTCTTTTTTCTATTGGAGTTTTGAGAAATCACTCATCTTTATATCTGATAGTGAGAATTTTTACAATTCAGTTTATAGATGTTTGCTGATCCTGGATCTGCTTATACTATTTTGTTGGTACATCATTTGGCAAGATTTCCACATATCCCATTCACTCTGAGATATATAATTGTGACTCGTCTGGGTCATATGAAAAGTTTCTTTCTAAGCTGGGGTGTTCCATCCTATGTTTAAGATATCTGAGTGGATATATCCTATTTATTGGTTACATTTCTTCTTAGTGGCAACTTGTCCCTTGAACTCTACTCTCTCCCTTGTGCGGTCTGTGTTACCTGGGTCCCTAGGGTGCTCCACATGTGGACTGGCCTTTGTTATCATTTGTAAGTTTATTGATCTATTTTGTATATGATTGGCTTTCTCAAAAAGGGCTGGATCGAGACTCCATCTTTAAAAACAGCATTTGCCAGTTTTATTATATGATTATATGCCTGTCATTTATGGAATACTAAGTGTAATGTCTATTTTTTACTAATAAACTTATATGAAACGGTCTGCACTATTGGATGCCTGTGCTTCCCTTTTTTGTTTGACCTGCACCTTGCTCCTGAGCAGGCCTTTTTTTCTCTGAAAATAGGTGCAGGAATTCAACCATGACCCCTGAAATCCCCTTCTCCCCCACACACACCCTCCATCAAATAGTGGGTGTGGTTAAATTTAACAATGGGCGGGTCTTAAAGAGCATTAAATACCTTAAATACCAGGAGTGCATTACGTACAGAGGGCAGAGTTGGGGGGGGGGGGGGGTTACAGAGTGCAAAGTTCAGGGGTGAGCTACACAGAGTGTAGAGTTCAGCCTTTTTCCACAGCTGCTTACCTCTGCATTCCCCATCCACATCTCACTTTCACCCCTCTTCAGCTCTGACCTCTGCATGCAATCCCACCACCACCACCCCCTTATTCTCTCCCCTCCTTGAAAGCTCCGCCATCTTCCACATGTCCAACTTTTGCTGCTGTGTTAAGCTGAAGCACCCAGCCAGCTCTAGTACCTTCCCTCACACTGTAGTTCTCCCCGTCTTTCTCACTTTCAGGGAGATCATCCAGTGGGGGTGTCGGCATCCACACTGCACCCTGAACACCTGCAATTCATTTTTACCCATCCTGCACTCAGTGGGAGCTGCTCAGGAGATCAGATCTGTGGGAGCCTTTGGAAGACAAGCTGTCACTTGTGAGCACAGAAGCCGGACTTCTGTGTTTACAAGTGATAGTCGTGAGCAGAGGGCGTGAGCCAGAGGTGGTGGAACTGAGTTCCACCAAGTTCCAGCTGAAAAAAAGCCCTGCCCCTGAGGGATTGTTATCTAAAGTTCAGCATATGGAGAAGATGAACAAGAAAGCTATTGTTTAAAAAGGGCATGAGACCACAGTACCAGGTCAGAGGATACCCACAAGGGGTGGCGAAGGGCACTGCGGTGTTGTTTTCCTATGTGAAGAGATTACACGGATTTAAGGATATTTCTCAGATATTTTGCATTGATTGCACAGAAATTGTATGGTGTATGGGACTATTACATGGACTACATATTTATTTTGGCATTTTTTGCACTTATTTTGATACACATTATGTATGCTTTAATACACATTTGTATATCAGTTATAGATTATATTTTACAGTGTACTGATTGATGTATTTCTATATTTTTTTTAACTATTTATTGCACATGTCACTTTACGAAAGGTTAAGTTGAAAACGCTTCACTAGTATTTGCTTTATGTTTCTATATACGGTGTAGTGATAACACAGTTAGGTGGTAGCTGCTTTCTGTTGATTTATAGATTTCTTTCAATTTGTTTCATTTAGTAGCGGTTAGTAGGAATACTATTTATTCTGATATGTAGTAAGTAACAGCAATAGAAGTGCACGCTCTGCTCCTTCACTGACAACAAAACTAAGGCAGGCCTTGCATGGGTCGAATTTCGAAAAGAATTTTCTTTAGAAAATCTTATCTAAGAATTTTCATTCGGATTTCGCACCATTACATTAGTGGGCTGCAGCAACAGCAGATTTTCGTGCGGCAATCAAATTTGAGTAATCGGACATGTTGGAAATTTTTTGAAAAACGAACGATTTTCTAATCAATGATGGGAGAATCATGCAAAAAATGTAATCGAAAAAGATGCGCATGTGCAAGAAAAGAAAATTCCCGGAAAGAAAAGAAGATTCCCAGCCACAAATTCTTTTCTGTAGCAACATGAGGTGAAATTGAAGGATTGGTTGGCCGAATTTCGCAATCAATGGTGGCACCATCGGATCACAAAATGTAAAAATATTCTGATTTTCAAAAGAAAATTCTTTTGAAATTCCACCATGTATGGCCAGCCTAAGCAGCAGAAAGGATTATATTTCCCACAGCAGACTTTGAGCACTCAACTGTGCATACCTTACATGACCTCGCCAACAGAAAAAAAAAAAAGCTATTGTACAGTCTTCATCTGATATCGGTACAGTCATTATTGTAAATGTTGTTTATGCAAAGAGTGACACATTCACCAACACACCTGCCATCTCATCAGCATTAAAAGGAACATGCAGATACAGCAAGAGAAGCCTGCATTCTCAGTGATACGGCCTACCTGTTGAGTGATATGGCCATGCAGAGCCTCACCCACACACTGCAGCATGAGAGGGAGGTTGCACAGGTCAGAATCATGAGACTGAAGCAGTGGTCCTATACACCTTATCACACCAAGCCGCAGATCAGAAAAACAGTCTGGCACCTAACTGGGTTCATTAATAGCAGCATTTAAACAGGAGACACATCATTTCTCCTGCAGTTCTATGCACTTTTACACATTTCAGTTAACTGTATTCTGGTGTTGTGCGTGGTTGCTGTCAAGTTTAACCACAGACTAATATCTTGTACCTATCAGGAGCTCCAGTTTTGGATGGATATCCACATCAGGACCTACATGTTGAGACGAATGCTAAGCCACCACAAAGTCAAATAGTAGTGTCACTGTCTCCAGACAGATTCTCTACAATGAAGAATAAATAAATAATGTGGAGTGCAGCTATGAGGGAGTGATACATTAGCTGATTTCCAGGTACTGTATGCTTTTTTTTTTTCTTTTTTTGCATAGTTACAAATGTAAGGCGTTCTTTGAATGGCACCCATTCCAAGCAGGTAACCCCCCCCGGAATCGGTGAGACAACAAGAATCACTGTTGTAGCGGCGGCTACTACAGTGATTATTTGCTTACACAGGGTTAAGCCAGATATGAAACATGTACAGTATAATTACATTGGTCCAAGCTGGAGCAATGTACCTAAGTAACACAAACCATGCCTGGAATTTAGCTTTAATCATGGCTTAAGGCCAGCACATTGGCTAAGTGGTCAGCACTTCTGCCTGGCAACATTAGGGGTGCTGGTTCGAATCCCAACCATGGCACTTCCTTTCTGGTGTTTGCATGTTCTCCTTTGTGCCTTTATGGGTCTACTCCCACACTCCAAAGACATGCTGGTAGGTTAGTTGAATCCTAGTGTGTGTATGAATGTGATTTAGGGACTTTAGTGTGTAAGCTCCTTGAGGGCAAGGATATGAATGTACAATATATATGTAAATTGGCAGTGCTATATAAGTACCTGTGTTATATAAGTACCTGGAAAAAAAATAATGGCAGGTGAAGACACAAACTACAGCAGAGAAATCTCACCACTGTGGGAAGGACAGAGACACAATTTAGGGCAGTTTTAAATGGGGAGTGTAGCACCGCTTTGCAGGTGCTTTGGCAGCGGTGCCCATTCTTTTCAATGGGCAGGGGCAGTTTAGCAGTGGTGTATACACCGCTGCTAAACCGCCCCAAAGATGCTGCTTGCAGGACTTTTTTTAACGTCCCGCAAGCACACCGCTCCAGTGTGAAAGCACTCGGGCTTTCACACTGGAGTGACAGGACAGGCGCTTTGCAGGCGCTATTTTTAGCGCAAAAATGCCAGTAAAACTCCTCAGTGTGAAAGTAGCCTTACTGCAGCAAAATCTCACCGCTGTGGGAGGAGCAGAGACGCAAACTACTGCCATGACTCAGTCCACCAATAGCCACCAGAAACTAAAATGTCAATTGTAGGTGGTGTTCTAAACAAAACAAGAGGTCCTGGGAAGCTCCATGTTCTTTCTCAGCTATCCATCAACCGGTATACCCATGTGAGCGTGTACTAGACTGGAATGACGGTTCTCAGGGAATATAAACAGTGCCGCACCCAGAAGCATACTCTCACAAGGGACATTCGAGGAAACTCATTTAGTGTTCTTGGGAGAATTTCCCAAGGATTTCTGCACCCCCTACCCCCCCCCCACACACACAAGAGCCTGAAAAACCACAAGTCTATACAAACTGCAAAGTACTGTATCACTGACACTACAAGATGGATTGTAGATATGACACATACATAACACAAAAGAGTTTGTAAAATATTTACATGAAATCCATTTTCAACAACAAAAAATACCCAATATGCTCATAGGTAACTATGAAATGTTTATTTGTAAGGCTTGGTTCACACTACAGCAATGCGACTTTGATGAGATTTACAGTGTGATTATGTGGTGCAACTTTGATGCAACTTTAATGTGACTGCATATTCTATGGGGCCAAACCCCACTGTAAATAGCACCAAAGTAGTGCAGGAACCTTTTCCAAAATCGCATTGCTCTGAGTTGCATTGATTGGAATGAAAACCATTAAAAACAATGAGGTTTACCTTGTCATGCAATTCTGTGCAACTCACGTCGCATCAGAAGTCGCACTTGTGTGAACCAGGCCCTAAAACTTTATTAAGGTTTATACGTTTTTAACCATTTGTTGTCTGGACCAATTTTGACATTTCTCACATACATGTTTCCCCAAACATTATGGGGTTGATTTACTAAAGGCAAATAGACTATATAATCTGCAAGAGCAGATGCTCCAAAGCTTAGTAAAGCTCTGCTGACTTCCATCATCCAATCATGTGCAAGCAAAATGCTATTTTTTTTTTTATTTTCCTTGCATGTGATGGGTACTCTTTGTAAAGTAAAGTCTTACCTCATTTACTAAGCTCTGGAGCAACTGGAGCAACTGCACTTTGCAAAGTCAACAGTCTATTTACCTTTAAGAAAATATATAGAGGTTAATTTACTAAAGCAGAGGCCCTGTAGAATAAAATGATGGATGTTGCAATTTTTAACATCACACTGTAACAGCCAGGGAATAACAGCATTGAAATCTAGAAGTGACAAAATCCTTGTCACTTCCTGGATCATTGGTCACAGAGGTGATTGGGGACTGGATGTTCCTCCATCTCCTCTATGAGCAGCCATCTTAAACGCTTAGGGCAAATTTACACATGTACAAGATTTAAATCGCAGAGCAGCCGGAGCGATTCAACGATGTGGCCGCTCTGCATTGCTGGCTGGCTAGGGGGTAGTATGATGCATAATTCAGCACACCTCAACCCCCCCCCCCCCCCCCTGTTTTTGTCTTGTACTAGCTGTATTTGAAGTGTACTAAACGTACTTCATTCACTGTAATGTCAGGCGGTGTGATGTGCTGCACTGCCTGACAATGCACTGGGTATCGGGCTGGTGCGCTGCGATAAAATGCAGCATGTCTGCATTTTATCGCAGCAACCTGCTGCACAGTGCTAGGCTGCATTGCAGTGTGAATGGGACACATAGGAAACAATTGTTTCCTGTGCATCCCTGCAGGGACAGAGGTTTTATCATGCGGTAAAATGTCGGTCACCACATATAGTGTAAATTGCCCCTTACTGCAGTCCTGGGCTCCCCGATGGAACATGAAAGCTCGGGAACTAACGTGGGCAGAGGCAGGAAGGGGGTCCCTTCCAAGCGCTGTAAAAATGTAAAGTTGTAAAGTCTTCTGGATCACTTTTTAGAAGAAAGTCAATCACCGACTCTAAAGAAAACAGTACCAGGATACCTACACTGGGGGGCAACTGATCATTTATAACAGCTTTTAACAACATAGGCACTATTCACAAACCCATGCTCTAGGATAAAAATCATTATTTCCAGCTATGTGGCTGTCATTTTCAAATCTCATCTTTGTTGAAAATAACTGTCACTTTTTTTAACAGTTAGGATTGATATTAGCTTTGAGAATCCCGCCTTAAATATATGATCTCTCTTTTACACATAAAGAATTTGATGGGAAACTGTAATAGTTTGAAGTTATTATTATTATTTTTTTTTTTAGGTAATTAAAGTTTCTGTTCTCCTCCAAAGTGAGGAGAAATCCCCTCCTATGCCGCATACACACGGTCGGAATTTTGGCCCGCAAAAGACCGATGAGAGTTTTTCGTCGGAAAATGCGACCGTGTGTACGCGGTCTTTTGCTGGAGGAATTCCAGCCAGCAAAAGATTGAGAGCATGCTCTCAATTTTTCGGTCGGGAAAAGTTCCTATCCGAAAATACGATCGTCTGTGGCAATTCCGATGTGCAAAATCCATACGCATGCTCGGAAACAATTCAACGCATGCTCGGAGGCATTGAACGTCATTTTCTCGGCTCGTCGTACTGTTGTACGTGACCGCGTTTTTGACGGTCGTAATTTCAGCGAACTTTTGCGTTACCATGTGTATGCAAGGCAAACTTGAGCGGAACCCCGTCGGAAAAGCCGTCATATCGAACGTGTGTACGCAGCATTAGAAACCAGCAACAGGTTCAAAAGTTCAATTCATTGGAAGATTCCCCCTCACCTCCTGTTGCAGTAACTATGACATTTTTGATTTCCAATCACCTTCTGTCACAGCGACAAACAGGATGAGTGTTCCTAGTGGGGGGCACAAATAGCAACCCTAACTTGCCCAATCCAAAAATGAAAAAAAAAAAAGTTTTTGCTAGAGATAAACTTTAAAATGTGAAACGTTTTGTCCTCCATGGTGTGTTCCCAACTATGCCACACAGCACCATGGATTTACATTTTTATTCTCCCCATGCCTTAGCCATGTAGAAGAATGCACTGGAATTTAGACTCCGTGCTGAACTTCAGCCTTCCTCTAAAGTGGTAGTGGTACCACTTGTACCTACAGGCATTTATGCGTGCACTTTTTTTGGCCCCAGGTGGAGTTTTTGGAGTGTGTTCACACACCACAGGCTTTAAAAAAAATAATAAAAAAAAAAAAAACGTTTACCTACAGGCAAGCCTTCAGTAAGGCTTACCTGTAGGTACTGTGAATATCTCTTAAACTTGCACAGTTTAGGAGACATTCAGGGGTTGATTTACTAAAGGCAAATAAACTCTGCACTTTGCAAAGTGCAATTGCACTCTGCAAGTTCAGTTGCTCCAGAGCTTAGTAAATGAGGTAAGGCTTCACTTTGCAAAGAAAACCCAATCACATGCAAGGAAAATAAAAAAAACAGCAATTTTGCTTGCACGTAATTGGATGATGGTAGTTATCAGAGCTGCTGTTCATTCACTAAGCTCTGGAGCAACTGCTCTTGCAGAGGGCAACTGCACTTTGCAAAGTGCACAGTCTATTTGCCTTTAGTAAATCAACCCCTCAGAGTGCATACAGCCGATGACATCAATGGTGTATGCGCTTACGGTGCCAGACATTCAGAGCCAGTGCCGTAAATGGCGGCTCCTGTGCGGGAGTGACGTCATCCTGCCCCCAGCCACTTATGTAGCCGGAGGCCATGAACCTGAAAGGAAGACCAAGGAAGATGTCAGCTGTCTCAGCGGTGACATTGCGGCGCTGAAGAGCTTCGTTCTAAGGTGAGTCTTGCATAATGTGCTAATGTGCAATGCATACTAGCACATTATGACATTGCCTTGCAGGGAATTTTTTTTTTTCCTTTAACCGCTTGCCGACTGCCCCCCGCCGTTTGACGGCGGCAGAATGGCTCCCCTGAGTGAATCGCCGTAGCTGTACGGCGGCTGCTTTAGGGGAATAGGGGGCGCGCGCGCACGCCCGCCGCGGTACTGTGGAGCGGATGCACTTGCACGGCAGTCGCGATGTTCACCGGGCACCCGTGAGCGCCCGTGACAGAGCCAGAATGAGGATCTGAGTGTGTAAACACACAAATCCATGTTCTGGCAGGGGAGGAGAGACAGATTGTGTGTTCTTAGTATATAGGAACACCGATCCTTGCTGAAGGAACACATTTAACTCCTTGATCGCCCCCTAGTATTAACGCCTTCTCTGCCAGTGACATTTATACAGTAATTCGACCGCGCAATTGTCAGTTAAAGCGACGCAGTGCTGTAACGCAAAAAATGTCCCAGTCAGGAAGGGGGTAAATCCTTCTGGGGCTGAAGTGGTTAACCATCGGCAGTTTACTACCGCTTTAAAGGATAAGTTGACTTTTACAAAAAAAAAAAAAAAAAATGATAAATTGCACATATTTTTTTCAGGTAAAAAAATATGCATGTATTCTTTTTTCAGTTAGACCCCTTTCACACTGAGGCAGTTTTCAGGCGTTTTAGCGATAGAAATAGTCTCCAAAAAGCGCCTGAAAACTGCCTCCCATTCTTTGCAAAGATTGCTTTCACACTCGGGCAGTGCGCTTCTGGGACGTTAGAAAAAGTCCTGCAAGCATCTTTGGAGCAGCTTGGGAGCGCAATAGAAAGCGCTCCCAAAATGCCCCTGCCCATTGAAATGAATGGGCAGTGCTTCAAAAGCGCTTTGAAAGCACCGCAAAATGGGACCTTTTCCTTTTTTTTAAGGTCCCGTGATCTTAAAAAATCCACCCTGCTAGCGCCTGAAAAACACTGCTAAAGCACCGCAAAAATGACCAGTGCTTTAGCAGCGCTTCAGAGTGAAAGGGGTCTTAGGGACCTGTAGAGCACTGCACCTATGATCAGCAGATATAATGCTGGTAGTTACACTCTGACAGGAAGCACAATGAACTACCTAGACTAGAGAAATCAGTAGAGTCTGGTAGTTCATTCAGAACGCCGCAAAGTCTGTTGGTACTTGTAGTTTTCTCATTCACAGAACTGAATAGATGACACGTCCAGGGAAGGTGTGCAGGGGCCGGTGCATTTGTAACATGTTACACCCTAAATATGGGTGTAAAATGTTACAAACAGTAAACTCCTTTAAGTCATGCACAGTTGTACAGGCTCTTTACTGAAAATTGCTTCCTCTGATTTCACTGCACACTCCAAGCTTCTCATAATGTGAATTAGAAGCTCCAACAAGTCAGCTAGAGCCTGCATCATTTCCTGGCTGGAGGACATCCATCATCATCTAGTCCTTTCCCCAGCCCTATTGTCCCTGGACCGCCCATTTCACTTCTGTTCCTTCAATCATGGAGACTCAGCATCCCATATGGGTATTACCTACTGCAGTGTGGATGAAAATGTGGCCACTCCTCCAGACTAATACCAAACCATCAAGGCAGTGTGATATTTGCCAAGAGCTTCTGAGTGGTGTACTGAGGTAGGATGCTGTAATGTTTTCAGGAAGCTAGGTATTGCGTCCTTGTTGACCCCTCCCACCAATCATGATCTCCCTGCATTGCATAGAGAATCACAGAGACCTAGTGATGACATCAGGGTCTAATATAAGGGATGTAAAACAAACAGGCTTTATTTACAAATGTCATTAGTATGTTGATAAGTAGGGGAAAAGGAGACCCAGGGAAGGCAAAATTAAAAGCAGATTAAACGTCAGCTTTAAAAGGTGTTTTACCTACACGATCCAGTGAGCTCTGTTTGCTTCAAATTTTACCTCTAGTTGTTTTGCCTTCAGATATACAGTGAATTGGCAGGGGTGAGCAGTTTGCCTAGGCACCAGTGAAGCGTGGTACAATTGAAGATTCAACCCAGGCAGGAGCCCAGGGCACAGTGGATGTCCAGGGCCCAGCAAGAATTTTGCTGAATTAAACCTGGGGGATGGTGAAATCGGTCAAAGCTGTGCACCTGCCTGTCACTCCACAAAGGATGGGGCCAGTAAGGACAATGCTGAAATGGCTTTTCTGTCCTATTGAAATCAATGGGGTGCAGGAGGAGGCAAAGCAGATACCCTGTTTAGACCTCACTCTGCCTCAGTACATAGATGCCCAAAATGTACATATAAAATACAGTATATGAAGAGCTTTGTTCATATGTGGATAGGGCACTGGACCAGAACTAAACACAAAATAAATTCACTGCATTCAGCTGCGCAAAATGTTAACAATGTATATATAATACGCTATAGACATCTGTTAAGATTATCTAATGTAATGACGGGGCCCAGAGATACAGGAGAGTTTAAAAAACATTTTTAATGTGTAAATAAAGATAAGTGTTTCTGAATAATACAATGTATCTCTATGATTTGATGTATGCCAGATACAGTGTATGATTTATAGCTGGGTACTTGGGAAGTCTATACAGAAGAATACATTTTAGTGCTTAGTGTTTGGCCTATGAGAGAGGTAGGGGAGGGAGCAGAGGATGCCTCTGAAAGGGGTAAAACTGGACAATCAGACAACCTTGTCTATTTTGTTCTACTGCTATGTCCCCCCAGGAGCCTCAGATGCTATTGTCTGCCCCACGGACAGTAGATTGCTGCTTGGCATTTTGCTATAGTAAACAAATGTCTATGGGCACACTAATGGTAGCCATACCCACTTTGATAAATTGATTTATTTTCCAATCTTCTGATAGGAATAATCGATCTATAGTCAACAACTAATTTGATTGAAATGCCAAATGCAGGTAAGTAGGTTTCGATCGATAGTTAGCATATGATCGTAAGTTATCGACTGCATCTCTGTTTCTACCATGTAAGCTCATAATATGATCAATTGAAATATGATCTTTTTCATTAATAGGGCACTTCTCTGCTGCTGATTAATGCAAAATGATTGATAATTTTCCACCCTGGCCCTCAATTAGTCCAATCAAATTTGAGTTAAATTGGTCAAAAGGAAAATGATGACTTTTCGATTGTTTACAGATTCAATCACTTTGACAGAATTACACATTGTTGAGATAATAAAATCAAAGCATGTATGGCCACCATAAGACTACCCCCTGACAAAATAAAGTGACTGCAGTCCTGCATCTCCCGGCTAAAGTCTTCATTCACATTTGTGCAATGCAGCAACACAAGCAAAATCGCACGCATTCCTGCAATACACATAAATGCACATCCTTTCTTGCAGACACTCGGTGTTGCTATTAATTCTTAATGACATCTTAACGTACCTTGCCAATGTGTATTAGGAACTGCACATCATAAGACAAAGTAACAAATTACTGCGTTTTGGTGCAGTGCGATCTAAAAAAAGGTGCTTACACTACTTTGGTGGGATTTTCACACATGACAACACAATGAAATGACTAGGCTTCCCAAAATGCAGGACACACCAACACATGTAAACATGCGTGCACACCATCAAACCTGCATAGCCTAAAGCCTCGTACACACAATTGGATTTGCAGCAGACAAAACCTCTGACTTTTGTGGGGCGTTGGCCCCAAAGTTGTCTTGCATACAAACGGCACACAATTGTCGGCCAACAAACACGAACGTAGTGACGTACTACGTGGTTTTTCAGCCCTTTAGCGCCACCCTTCTGCTAATTTCATGTTTAGTAGAAGTTCGGTGAGGGTTGATTCGCGCTTTTCATTTTGCACTTTTCAGCTCGTTTCTGAATGGCCATTCGTCAACCAGCCATGTTGGAGGAGATAACGTGTTATTTATTATTGGCCTTGGAGTTATTGCTTAAGTCCAGTCCAGGAACAGGAGGAGGAGGATTTCTTGGACCAAAAATTGGTTGCTTTATTAATCGTGACCATTCATGTCATATGCCTTTGCTGCGGGAGCTCCAGGAGAATAATCCAGATGTTTTTCGGAATTATCTCCAGATGACCGACCCCTGCTTTCACCGATTTTTGGCACTGTTGATTCCCTATATTAAGAAGCAGGACATGAGGCTTATATTTTATTTTTTGGTTGAATAATGATTTGATTTGGTATATTTTCCATATTTTTGGATGCGTAGAATGCACTTTTTGGTTAAGTTCTATTGACAGATAACATGTCTAATTTTATTTGTTTTCTTTTTTTTAATGCACAATAAAAAAATTGTGGAGAATAATACTTGGCTATGTGTTTTACTTCAAATGACATTTTGGGAGTAGGCAGTTACATTAAAAAAAAATACAATGTAAAATTGACAAGGGACACCAACATAGTTGTATTTTTGATCTTAAAAACTACGGGAAAATGGTGTTGTGGTAACTTGCACCAAAAAAAAAAACAAAAAAAAAAAACAAACAAGCATAATAATATTATTCTTGATATCACTAGAAAAAAATAGCCTTTGAAAATTCGTTTGCAATAACTCCATCAGTGTCACCAGCAAAGCAGCTTCATTATTATCCCATTAAAGAAGAAGAGAATTGTGCGCTGCATTTCGAGATTTCATAATTTGCCACGTCACGAATGTTAATTCTCCATTACGAACGCTAGTTTACAAGACCGACCGCTTCCGGCTCGTCCTTCATTCCGAGCATGCGTTTGTACTCTGGACTTTTGTCCAATGGACTTGTGTATACACGCTCGGAAAATCCGACAACAGACATTTATCCGCGGAAAATTTTAAAGCCTGCCATCCAACATTTGTCAGCAGAAAATCCAACAACAATTGTCCGATGGAGCGTACAAACGGTCAGATTTTCCGCCAGCAGCCTGTCATCACACAATTCCCGTCTCAAAATCTGATCGTGTGTATGAGGCTTAAGGCTCCATTCACACTAGCGCGTTTTTTGATGCATTTTGCAGAAATGCACGGGAATTTTTTAACATGGGTTCCTATGGAACATGTTCACATCAATGCTTTTTTGTTTCTCTGCATTTTTGGAAAGGGTCGGGGACTTTTTTTCATGCAAAAAGCAGCGTTTTGCATGTAATGGATTTCAATGGACAAGCATCAAAAACGCAAGTGCACCATTTTTGATGCGTTTTTGCCGTTTTTTTTTTTTTTTTTTTTTATTTTTTTTTTAGACTGTAAAAAAAACTGTAAAAAAAAAAAAAAAAAACGCAAATCGCGGCAAAAACGCCGCAAAAACGCTGCTCAAAAACGTGGCAAGCATGAAAAAAAAACCTCCAAAAACGCTCAAAAGCAACATGCATAGGTGTGAATCGAGCCTTAGGCTTGATTCACACCTATGCATTTTTAGTGCTTTTTGCATTTTGCAGAATTGCTCTACAGAACGTGTTCCATAGGAAACCATGTTAAATGGACTGTAGTGCAAATCTGCAAAATACAAAAAGCACTAAAAATGCATAGGTGTGAATCAAGCCTAATGCCTAGTACACATGATGAGAAAATCAGATGAAAAATACCGCTTTTGGAGCGATCGTGCAATAATCTGATCGTTAATACACAGCTTTCGAAAGGCGATCATGACAGTTCATGCAAAAATATCTGAAGGGACAAACACAACAATTTTTCATATAAAATAACAGAACAAACGATTTTCGTGTAGTTTGTATGAAAAAAATTGTGTGACCAAGACCCCGCATGCTCAGAAATTAAAGAATACATTACAATAAAATACAACACATTAAATCACTTCCGAAGTTGTATTCTATTGTACGAGAATTTTCGTTATTTTAGTAACCTATTGGTTTTTGATATAATGCCGCGTACACACGAGCGGACTTTCTATCCTACTTGGTCCGGCACACTTTCCGACGGACTTTGTCCGCCAGGTGCGCCGGACTTTAAAACGGACGGACTTGCCCACACACGCCGGGACTTTCCGGCGGGCTAAGTCCGCCCGTCTTTCCGACGGACTTTCGCCGGAGTTCCGGCGGACTTTCAGAATGAACGGACTTGCCCACACACGGACAAGTCCGTTCATTTTGAACGTGACTCAGGTGCGACGGGACTAGAAAAGGATGTCAATCTTGCCGCTTTTATCGGCGAGATTGACACCTTGCTAGCCCCGTCGCGGGGCATACCAGGCCCTTAGATCTGGTATGGATTATAAAGGGGAACCCCGCTACGCCGAAAAAACGGCGTGGGGTCCCCCTAAAATCCATACCAGACCCCGATCCGAGCACGCAGCCTGGCCGGTCAGGAAAGGGGGTGGGGACGAGCGAGCGCCCCCCCCCCTCCTGAACCGTACCAGGCCGCATGCCCTCAACATGGGGGGTGGGTGCTTTGGGGGAGGGGGGCGCCCTGCGCCCCCCCCCCCAAAGCACCTTGTCCCCATGTTGATGAGGACAAGGGCCTCTTCCCGACAACCCTGGCCGTTGGTTGTCGGGGTCTGCGGGCGGGGGCTTATCGGAATCTGGGAGCCCCCTTTAATAAGGGGGCCCCCAGATCCCGGCCCCCCACCCTATGTAAATGAGTATGGGGTACATGGTACCCCTACCCATTTACCTAGGAAAAAAGTGTAAGTAATAAAACACACTACACAGGTTTTTAAAATATTTTATTAAACAGCTCCGGGGGGGGATCTTCCTCCGGCTTCGGGGGTCTTCTTCCGGCTTCGGGGGTCCCTCCGCTTCATCTTCTCCCGGCGTCCGGTTGGTTCTTCTCCGCTCTCCGGCCTCTTCTCCCGGTGTCGCAGGTCTTCGGCCGGCCCCTCCGCTCTCTTCATGTAGCTCTATTGCGAGCGGAGGTCCGGACTTCTGGGCTTCTTGGCTTCTTGGCTTCTTGGCTTCTCTTCTCTTCTCTTCCCCCAGATGTTGACACGACGCTCTCTCCGGCTGGACTGGTCTCTGAGGGCTGCGTTGTGACTTATATAGGCGGAGACCCCGCCCCCATATGATGTCACAGTCCCTGGGCATGCTGGGACTGTGACGTTTTAGGGGGCGTGGTCGACCACGCCCCCTAAAACGTCACAGTCCCAGCATGCCCAGGGACTGTGACATCATATGGGGGCGGGGTCTCCGCCTATATAAGTCACAACGCAGCCCTCAGAGACCAGTCCAGCCGGAGAGAGCGTCGTGTCAACATCTGGGGGAAGAGAAGAGAAGAGAAGCCAAGAAGCCAAGAAGCCCAGAAGTCCGGACCTCCGCTCGCAATAGAGCTACATGAAGAGAGCGGAGGGGCCGGCCGAAGACCTGCGACACCGGGAGAAGAGGCCGGAGAGCGGAGAAGAACCAACCGGACGCCGGGAGAAGATGAAGCGGAGGGACCCCCGAAGCCGGAAGAAGACCCCCGAAGCCGGAGGAAGATCCCCCCCCCGGAGCTGTTTAATAAAATATTTTAAAAACCTGTGTAGTGTGTTTTATTACTTACACTTTTTTCCTAGGTAAATGGGTAGGGGTACCATGTACCCCATACTCATTTACATAGGGTGGGGGGCCGGGATCTGGGGGCCCCCTTATTAAAGGGGGCTCCCAGATTCCGATAAGCCCCCGCCCGCAGACCCCGACAACCAACGGCCAGGGTTGTCGGGAAGAGGCCCTTGTCCTCATCAACATGGGGACAAGGTGCTTTGGGGGGGGGGGCGCAGGGCGCCCCCCTCCCCCAAAGCACCCACCCCCTATGTTGAGGGCATGCGGCCTGGTACGGTTCAGGAGGGGGGGGGGCGCTCGCTCGTCCCCACCCCCTTTCCTGACCGGCCAGGCTGCGTGCTCGGATCGGGGTCTGGTATGGATTTTAGGGGGACCCCACGCCGTTTTTTCGGCGTAGCGGGGTTCCCCTTTATAATCCATACCAGACCTAAGGGCCTGGTATGCCCCGCGCTCGCCGCAATAGGAAGATTTGTTTTTCCTATTGCAGCGAGCGCGAGATGCAATACCATCCCCTCGTGTCGTATTTGGTCTGTCGGACCAGCCTACACACGAGCGGGCTTTCCGTCGGACCAGCACACACACGAGCGGACTTTCCGCCCGAAACTGAGTCCGACGGAAAGATTTCAAACATGTTTAAAATCTAGGTCCGGCGGGCTTTTGGGAAGAAGTCCGCCGGAAAAGTCCGCCGCCGCCCACACACGGGCGGATTGTCCGGCACACTCTGGTCCGCCGGACCAAGTATGCCGGAAAGTCCGACCGTGTGTACGCGGCATAAGACTAGCATACAAAAAAAGCAGACGATCATTCGTCCGATATTCTCATCGGTTGTACCAGGGTTTAGTGGTAAAATCATTACTCAGCCAGTGACTGTATTTATTCCCTATAGTGAATTGACTTTAATACCGTTTTATGAGGTATTTACCGAGTGCTTTTATTTTGTGAGGTAAATAAGGTGATAGTGAATTGACATTTTCAGCAGCTCATGAACAACATATCCCACCGTACAACAAAAGACTGCAAACTGCTGCCCTCCATAACCAGGTGCACTACAGGTCTGACACACACATCTATCCTTATTAGATCTACAGGGGCCTCTAAGCATGAAAGAATCCGTTCTCCATGAACTAGGCGGGTTGCAGGATTCATTACCTGCCACAGGTTGTACAATGTAGTTGTGAATTGCCTGTAATGTCTCACCCCACTTGGGCCCCTGTTAGCTAGATTTCTCTTGCTTGTTCCCTTTAGGTCTATTAAATGTTCCATTGAAAGCGATTTGTCATATCTTCCGAAGTGCAAAAAAATACCTTTTTCTGAGATGTCCTCAGTCTGATGGCCAGCATCACTCATGTTACTTTCTCTGAGCCCAGGTCATCCTAGACCCTCCCCTCAGGCAGTGACTGGACAGTGAAAAAAAAGCAACACAGTGATGAGCTCATTTCTCTCTTACTCCGCTCTCCCCTCCTCCCAGCATGCTTCTTGTCAGCACATGAACTGATTGACTCCTTGTACTTATTTTTTCTCTCACACTCCAGCCCTGCTGTACAAAGATTGCAAGAATCTGATACTAGGTCATATTTAGGTGCTTACAATGTGTATTTTATATCTGCCTGTATTTCATTTTGAACATTGTGTTTTTTATGGTCAAACCAGCCCTGGTTACAAGCTGTGTGAAGATAAAATCACGGCTAGATTATCCAGCAGTCAATGGAAACAGTTAAACCTGGTACACACACAATGAGATTATCAGATGAATGATCGCCTGTTTTTTTTTGTTTTTTTTTGCATGCTAGTCTCCATATAAAAAAAGAAGAGGTTACTAAAGTATGAAAATGCTTGTACGACAGAATAAAAATTCAGAAGTGGCGTAATGTATTTTATTGCATTTGTATTTTATTTTCGGATTAAAACTGTACTGCTTAAAACGCAAATCGTACATTCAGGTATCGTATGAGAAAACTTTTCGTGTTTTGTCCCTTCTGATAATTTTGGACAAAAGCTGTGTACTAACGATCAGATTATTGTACGATCGATTTGAAAGCAGTATTTTTCGTCCGATTTTCTGATTGTGTATGGGCCTTTAGGAACTGACTTTAGGTAAGATTAGGACATTCTTCCGATTACTGGGCGCCCCATCCACCGCACCCGCCCATGTGGAAGTTAGCTCTGCCTTTCCTAGTGAAATCTGCATGACAGGATCATACAGAAAAGCCTGCACGACCTCTGCAAGGTCAAAGCACTTTAATAACCGCGCACTGTGCTTTCTACATTGCCCGACTCCTAATAAGAATTTCATTCCTGGCCTCTTGCTTGCGATAGCTCAGCCACTTGAAACCACAACAGAGAAAAAAAAATTATCTGAATATTTAAATACAGATAAAAAAAAAATCATTTCTGAGTCATTGGCTGTAACAAAAAGTAAAGATTTTTTTTTTTTTTTTTGCAACGAGCAGAGAAAAATGCCAGAAAATAAAATATTCACTGCCGACATTGAGCTCTGCGATTTGCGTTCAGGCGAGGATTGGAAATTACATAAGCACTGCGGATCCAGAGGCGGCAGTGATCCCAGGTTACCATAGCGCTGGGATTTTACTATCGACAAGCTCCAAGCCTGATGCTCCAATTTTTCACAGCTTGTGTTCTTAAAGGGGCAGGCTGCTGGGGAAACATGGTGCAGCATCCGTAGTGTCTGCAAGCCGCAGCAGCACATGCTGGCTTTACAGAGAGGTGCTTGGTTGCCATGGCAACATGTGGGTTTCATGCGCTGCATTGCATTACATTTTCCAAGGCGCGTGCAGAGTGCTCAGTGACAGCTGCAGCCATGCCTCCGAGCCAACTGCAATGCAGCCATGCATCTGACAAAGCAACCAACACTGCGATCTACCCAGGGGCTCCTTCCATCATATCATTTACTAATGAGAACTTCTGTAACCATTGCTGTTTACACAAGCTTGTTTCTTCCTGATACTTTTGTGTTGCTCCCCCCCAGAAACTAACATTAGTGTATCTCCCCCCCAAAAAAAAAAAAAAAAAATTAATATACTGAAGCTTACCAAGAGGTAATAGCTATATTCCTTTTTAGTTTCAGTCTACTTAGTTCTTTTTTTTTAACTTTTTTTTTTCTTTTATTTTCATCTGCTCATCCTGTCAGTGACACAGTGACCCTGTCCTAGGGTGACAATGCTCTGTACTGTATCTATGGAGGAGCAGTGTTGTCATCCTAGGACAAGACCACAAACACCTCCCCTTTTCCTCATTCCAATAACATAGTGGGGAGGTGTTCTGCAGTTCTCAGAGAAAGCTGGGAACAATTTAACTGATAAGAGTACAGCTGAAGCAGAGAGCACAGTAAGTTATTGGCTCATAAGATGTCTGGCGGGATTAACAGGTCTTTTATTGCACTTATTAAACAGATACAAACAATGCTTTAACGGTATATTGAACGGACCAGAGGGAGCAAATAAGAGAAGTTAAATGCTAGAGTTTACATTGACCATTCACACATCTGCATTGTGGCAATGCTTCATAAAATGCATGTGGTAATGTCTTACCACAATGCATGGCAACGCGGCTGCTCTATGTGCAAACGCATTGTACAGTAAAGTTCAACACACATTGCATGGCACTACAATGTAAATCCCATGCGGTTTGGTGTGCTGCATTTAAAAAAAAAAGAGTCATGCACATTTATTTATCCATTGTGATGCATTGGCAGACTATTCATAATGAATTGGCTCCCGTAACGCAACTTGCACTAAAGCATGATGACACGCTACTTTAGTGTTCACGCATAGGATCATCTTTGTATCTGCTATAACTAAGTCACGCAATAGGCAATGACCCTGATGTTTACTATATGTATTTATTTAGTACCAATGAATTCTGTAGTTCTCTACAGAAAATACTGACCCATTTACATGCGCTGTTCTGAAGGAGCTTACACTCTAACGTCATACAAGCAAACAATTGGGTCAGTAACCTAACAGCATAGTTTGTAGTATGAGAAGAAGCCCGGACAAACACAGAGACAACATACTATATACAGCTATATAGAGAACTTGATTCTTTAACCTAACTGGGAAGTCTATGAGGTTTCATTTCAAGTCCCCAGAAGGCAAATGAATTATCTGAACGTTGGTAGGAGGTTATGTAGGATTTGTCAGGCGATGTGATCCTAACCTGGTGCCCAGTGCTACACTAAAAGCATCCCGGAGAGTACATCCATGCTGCGGGCCTGATATATGGATCAGAAAGCAGACAGACTGGGCCCTGCAAGGATGTATAGTCAGGGATTGGCTCCGAGATCCATGTAAGTGCAGCTGCTCGAATGTCATTGCATTGACTGCATGGAACACCTGTGCATCCTGCGAGAGTGAAGACAGCCCTTCTCAAAGGTGTACTGATCGGTACACCCATGAAAATATGGCCTTAGAGAAGTTGTTTGTACTATGCATTTAAAGAGCAAGGGAACATGTATTTTCACTGATCATCATAAAAAGTCCTAAAAGTCCTAAATGTTTCTAAAGATCCGCAGACCTGGACATAGATGAACTAATTTGTTATAGGTCTGGTGGGCTGAGTCACCCTTGTCTTCTATCTCCAGAGTTAAGATTTGCTTACTATAGTTTCTTCCACCATTGACTATTTAGTCTTTTCCCACAGGATATTCCCACCCTTCCTGTTGCATTTTTTTATCTGGGCAAAGCAAGTCTGCAGAGCTGTAAAGTCAGTACAGGGATGTTGGGACCCCCTCATAATGGGCACAGTAGGTGTGCAGACTTGGGAACGCAGCACAGAGATGGCACTAATAGAGCAACCACAGTCAGGGGATTTAACTCTGCAGCATCTACCAAACACTAAAATACCAGCTTTGCATGGACTGACCCTTTAAACCAGGGGTGTCAAATTTTCATTGCGGGCCACATCAGCATTATGGTTGCCCTCAAAGGGCCGGTTGTAGCTGTAAGACTATATAAATGTGTCTTCTCTTTATCATACTAAATCATTACCGGTACCTCCGCATTTGATTATTACTGGTTTTAATGGACCAGAAGACGCACAGCACTCCTGTGCAATTCACACCAGAGCCGCTCCGGACACGTGTGAACAGACTCCATAGAGAGCCAGTCACAATCTCCTGACATGCGAATTGAATGCAGGGAAACCCACATCCAGTTGGCAATAGTGTGAACCCAGCCTAAGGAGTCTCCAATAAATTTTCTTGTGGATGATACCAGCGGTGTGCAATGCTCTTTTTCTAATGGCATAGAATTGTATTATTCTAAAAATACTTATAAGCGAATGTCCAGAGTCCCCCACCCTCCCTTACATGACAACCTCCCTTACCTTGTGTTGCTGCTGGGAAGAAGCTGGGGGCGGAGCTGCAGGAGAGGTGTAAGGGCCACATGAAATGGCCTGGAGGGCCAGATTCGGCCCATGGGCCTTGTGTTTGGCACATGTGCTTTAAAGTATATGTAAACCCACTTGCTAAAATTTTATCTAAGCTTTAATAGGTTCATGACATTCCAAAAGTAATTTTTATTATTTTTTATTTTTTTGTATAAATCAGGAATGCTTTATTGAGCAAAAATAAACAGTACAGCATAATTTTCAATATTTTTAAAACTGCAGCTTTCATTAAACTAATCCCTGGTGATCCTACCATGAAAATCTTACTTCAGGCACTTCCTAAAAACACTCTGGCCCAGTCTCCTAATTATGCTCCTTTGTTGTCACACAGGCTTTCAATAGAGACGACCAGTGGCTGCACCAGCATATGTTACACAGGCATAATCCACTGTTGTCACCTTCATGAAACCCTCCCTGAGAAATACAAAGCAGTCATTGCTGCAAATAGGCTGCAGGGGATCAGCAGCAGTCAGATGTAACAAAGAATGAGAAAAGGTGAAATCAATGGTTTTATTTTTTAAAACATCACAATTATTTATTTATTTATTTATTTATGATACACAGTGCAAAGATGAAACTACATGTCATCCAGTAGGGTTTACATCTACTTTAAATGTTGTAACTTTTAGATATTGTAAACCTAGCTTCTAGGATTTCTCTGGCCTCAGATAGGCTGATATAACTAACAGCTGTTTCCCTGGAAAACGTTCATTTTCCACTGATGTGACATTAAATCGAGTTCTCCTTTTGTGTTCATGTAACGCCTGACTGCGTTAGCTTATCGCTGCACCGCATTACCCTTTCACTGCGGACATCAGAACGATTTCTTGCCAGGGAGGGAGAGGGTTAATGCAGCTCCTGTACAAAGATGAAGCCCAGCACACAGTATGCTGAGCCCTCTGTACAGTCCTGTCTTCTGCTTACCCTCCACATCTGCCAGACAGCTCTGTCTCCTCCTATGTTTGCTGTAAATCTTCCTTACAGGAATTCCACGTAAACACAACTGATACCTCACAAAGAGAAAAATTGTCTGAATCAGACTGAGGGAGCTACTGTAAACCCTTTACAGAGAGCTCATCATTTTCTTAAAGCTGAACTTTAATCTGCTTATTTTTTGCCTGACCTGGTTCCTTCCTACCCTCATCATCAATAAAATCATGCTAATGAAAATTAAAAAAATAAAAACGTTTCCATTTTAATTTTACCTTATATTAGATCAAGTGACATCATCGCTGGGTTTATGTGAATCTCTATGCAATGCAGGCAAGTCATGGCTGGCGGGAGGGGCTGGCAGGGTACTGTAGAAAATGTTCTGAATACATCCCGGCACCTTACTCAGTACTTCTCTCGTGGGTCCTCAGGCTGCGGTGCGTCCCCGTTTACCGTTTCATGTCCCATTACTGCCCAAATTTTTGGCTGAATTCGGACCTGAAACGGACCAAAAGACACACAGCACCAGGTGAAAATTTGCACCGGAGCCGCAGCGGAGATATGTGAACTGGCTCCATAGAGAGTCGGTCATAATCTCCTACTATTGCAAATTGGATGCAGAGGTGTGAACCCAGCCTCAACCCTGATACAAGCAGTGGGCTGGCTCTTGGGAGGAGTTATGCAAATATCGAAATGCCTTGATGGGTGGATGTCTGCCTGGAGGATTGGGAGTTTCCGGACAGACTCTATCTGACTGCAGGCTGCCCTGAGTAACACCCACACGGGATGCTGAGCCTCCATGATGGAAGGAACTGAAATCCAATGAATGAAAGAGGTGGGCCTGGGATAGTCAGGCTGGGAAGGAAAGAGCAAGATGATACTGGATGTCCTCCAGCCAGAAAATTAGGCAAGCTCTTTCTGATTTGCTGCAACCTCTAATGCTCACAGCGTGCAGTGAAATCAGAGTAAGAAATATCAGTACAGGAGAGAACACTGTATAACTGAAGAGGGGGCTAAAATTCAGCTTTAAGCAATAATATTTTATATGAATATGTCTTTCGACCAATACCTCTACAAGTCTGAATTATTACATTCATGAAATGTCACAATAGATAGCAACAGTATCATGATCATCAAAAAGCCATCCTTAAGCTCCAGTCAGGGACTTTGCCTAGGCTGAGGAGATATCATCAGGAAGGATTTTGTGAACATTATTGTACTGTAAAGGAGCCACACACTCATTTCAATTGAATGATCAATAATGCAATTTCTGTGATTTTGATTGAAAATTCTGTTATTTTTTTTATTCAGATTTTTTACTGCAAAACAATCATAGGTAATGATTGAATTTAAACAAATCAAACAAAATGAAAATAATGTTTGGCACCATTGAGTGTTAATATTGACAAATGCAATCACAGATTCTGATTGTATGTAGGACAAAATGAATGCCAGATTAATTGATACATGTGTGGCCACCATGAGACTCTTGGAAAGATCATAGCATTGGTCTGGCTGATATGAAGAACACTGACTTGGTTAAAGTGGAGCTCCTCCACCCCTTCCCCTCACCAAATGGCACTTTATTTTGCGAGGGGGGAGGAGCAGATACCTAGGTTTGACAGGTACCCGCTCCCACTTCTGTGTAGATTACCTAGGCAATCTGAATTCTTCTCTCCACCTCCTTCCCTGCAGTCTTCTGGGACACGTCACAGGTTACAGAAGACTGTGGGACCATTCACAATGTGCAGTATGGCTCACGCATGTGCAGTGGGCACCCGGCTGTGAAGCTGCAAGCTGTCACAGCCGGGTGCCCACAGTTGAGATGCCAGCCCCGAGGACAGAACAGTGAGGAAAAGAATGGCTCAGGTGAGCACATCACTGGAACCTGGGACAGGTGAGTGTCTGTTTATTAAAAATCAGCAGCTACACTTTTTGTAGGTGCTGACTTAAAAAAACACAAAATTGAATGGAGCTCCTCTTTAAGCAGGGTATACATGCAGAGCTCTTCTTTTTTTTTTCATTCAACTTCGAACACAGATCCCCACATCCATGCAAGAGATGTTGATGCAGAGATCTTGCCAGCTGCGTTATTGTATTCTGACAGCTGGAGACCCCCCCCTGTCAGAATACACAAATCAGCACTGCGGTCATTGGCTGTAGTGGCTGATCAAATGCTGTTTTTTCAGCAGGACTGTTTGACAGAAGCCAGTGGTTAATGGGTGAACACACAGCGCTGCACACACAGTGAAATTCATCAGGAACCGGCAAAAGTTTAATACATGTATACTCAGCTTTACTGTCATGTGCTAGCACAATAAAGCTGACCATACACCATACAATATGACTGTGCTTTCACCTTTACATTTTACCATCAACTACGCAGTTCAGAGTCTACCTGATCAGATACAAATTGAATGTATTGTTTAGTTTGTCATCATATGGTTTTGGAAAAATCTAAAGATTGGCAGGGAATTGAACAATCTGTCAAATTTATGGCCAGCTTAGGAGAAAATGTAGTGACTGCGACTTTTACCAAACATTCACTGATGGAAAGACAACCCCGTTATTTTAAAACATTCACCTGCAGAGGTTTGGTGAATGTCACATTCACTGCTTTATAAATACGTCCCTTAGTGATGGTCAAACTTTGCAATAGTAAAATAAAAATAAATGAAAAGGCACCTGAACAACCATAGTCACCTGCCTAACAGACCACAAAGAACAACACTTGGTGCGAAAGCCCGTCTGTGGTCAGTATGGAAAACAAACGCAGGAGCCTTTTTTGGTAAACAGATAAGGGGAATGTCAGGAAATCTATCAGAGATTCCAAAAAACATAAAAAAAATATATAGCCAAGATTTGTGTTATTTATACTGTATTTTTTCCTGGTTACTCCTCCCCACACACCACAACATACAGCACTGCAGTAACAGAACAGAGAAAGCTCCCAATGCTAGATGGAAGCTGACTTTTACTCCCAGGTTCAGCCCTTCAGCTTTTCAAAACCCTCCTGTCATTTTTTTCAAATTTTTGATTTTTTTAAAAAAAATTATAACATAGTTAAGTAAAGTAGTTTAAAAAATTCTTAGCAGAATTAGATATTTAGATGTCACAAACCTGGGCGATTAAAACTCAGTAAATGATAAATAAATCTATAAGAAGAGGAGACCTTTGAAAAAGATCACAATGAAGATATCTGTCTAATTTGCCAGGACAGTCCTGCGTCTAGGTGCTTTGCCCCAATATCACTTATGAGAATTACTGAGAATGCACATTAAATCTAGGGCCACACATTACCATTGATGTGAAGTGCATTAAAAGTACTTTCTTTGCACATCAACATTTGCTCTGTTAAGCAGCCAATTCAAAATGGATGGGCTGTCAGTGTCACACAGCTCAGCGGTCCAGAAACCAGACCTGCACCTTTTCATGGCAGTGCACTATGGCGTGGCCAACTCTGTTGGCGAGGTGCATTGAGGTATCATTCAGAGTGAATGGCACTGAGTCACACCACTGCAAGTAGCGTGCAGTGCTGGCCTTTGCAATACACAATGCGACAGTGTGGACAGGGCATAATTGGTTAAGGGCCTGCATTTAGCTCACTGGAAAACAATTGTTTTTTATGTGCCCTCTTCACATCTCAATGCTGCAGTGATGTGCAGTAAAAATGCAGCATGTCTCCATTTTCCATCAGCGTACTAGATGACACCACATTTCACCGCACTGCAGCGCAAAGCACCCCGCTGATGTGCAAGGATATAAACAAAGTGTCGCTGTAACACTTCAGACAACATTAGAAAAGAAAAAGCAAGTGCAAAGCGTGAACACAATAAAGCGTACATCACCCTGCTTTCTGCTGGAGCTCACGCTGACAGCCGTATTTTACTCTGCAGGCTGGTGTGAACCAGGCCCAAATAAAAAAAGGGCATTAACTGGAAGAATCGAGGCCACAAGCAAGTAGTAACAGCAAAATTAGGGGAGGGACTACCCAGAAAGTGGGTGTGATCTCAGCGTCAAGTGTGTGCAATGGGCATAGGTGACATTGTCCTAGGGACTGGAATGAATATGTTTGTAAGTATATAATAAGTAAATGTAGAGACATATGCAGTTGAAATTAAATTAGCTCCGCCCCTCCCTCCAAAACTTGCTGGACCAACAGGTAGCCCTAGGAGGTTATGTGCTAATCCTGGACCCTGCTGCAGAGCTGTTAGTGCCTGTAGTGATCCACCATTAATCTTCTCTATGATTCAGCCAAGGTATACATGGAGCATATAGAACCCTGCACACTGGTTGGCGCTATATAAATCCTGTATAATAATAATATATAGTAAAAATGTTGTTTGTGCTGAGATTTTTTAACAAGATGGGAGAGGATTGGGAAGTGTATGGCCAATGTAAGACCTGTGCAGACATAATTTCTTCACCCAAACAAAAACTACACAATTTGTCAAATTATTTTCCTCCCACAAAACATTACAAATAAAAAAAAATACAAACACACACACAGCACAGGAACATTCACAAATTAAAGAGGAACTGCATTCTGCTCACATAATTTGTAATAAAAACTTTGCCGTTCTGAAGCTTCCCTCCAACCACTTTGCATATTATTTTATATATACTGTGATTCTGTACTTGCCAAATATGCTGCAGAAATCTCCCTATACTAAGTCTGGCTGCAGCCATTTTAACTTTGGGCAGCTAAAGCTGCTGTCTGTCCACTTCCTGGATTTACACAGACACACAGAGACACACCTCCAGCCCTGCAGCTCTCATTGGCCCTCCTATGACTTACCCCCCTTCCCCCCATCCCTCCCTGACAAACTCTCACAAGAGTGAGAGAGAGAGCTGTGCATGATGTCATAAGCCTAGGCTTTTTACCAGACAAGAAACAGGAAGTGGGCTGTATAAGGTATTTACTGGCAGAAAAAAAAAATGTTTTACTATCCAAAGGTAAAACAACAAGGGCAGAGGCTTTAATAGATGGAAAGTCGAAAAAATGACTGAAGGTCCACTTTAAGGCCGTACAATTTTTAAACATCATTCCTGTGGCTGGCGTCATTTCAGCTGCAGAAGAAGGACAGAGCTGAGCCAGGCTGCCATCCTAATAAAAAAACGCTTGCAGAAATTTCTCGGGTCTTGTCGTTACGCATCATGGAAAACATCTGGACACGCGATACGTCAGTGATCTTCACATCTGTCCCACACACCGACTAATATGATATTTCCAAACTCCTGGCCTCTAGACTCCCAACATGTCATGTTCGTGAAATATCTCCAATTAATCAACCTGGAATCTGCAATCAGGAACACATCGCTCATCAGTGCACGGGCTGAGATTGTGAGGGAGCAAAACCAATCACTTGATCGCTGTGCCTGTTCTCCTCCTCAACTCAACGGACTAAAGTAGCAATACATGGATTGAAATTCACAATGTTCAGCAGGCACCAGCCAAATTTTAATCCTTGTATGGGAAGGAAGGTTATACAGAAGTCTAACTAATGATCAATTTTTTTGCCACTTGATCAGTGCTGCCAGTTATAGCCAGCAGCACTGATCAGTGTATTCTGATGGTGGGGAAGTCTACCTACTGTCAGAATACAATACCTCAGTGAGGAAGATTCCCTCATCCACCACAAATGTCTGGATGGGGGGAATCAAGTCTTTTTTTTTTTTGGTCCAAAGATCTACTGTATGGGCTGCTCACCTGAGAATTTTCATTATGTCTGAAAATGTCTTTGTGCACTGAGTGCTTCTCACCCCATGTGGATCAGTATTCTGCTTTCAGCCCGTCACTATGGGGCACTCTGCATTTAGGCTAGGTTCATACTGCTGCAGTGCGAATTTAGCGCGATTTTGTTCCGATTGCGTTGTGAATTTGCATTGCGAATTCTATATGTGTTCTTGCGATTCTACTGCAAATTTTGCAGTCTATGGAGCTGAATTCACATCGCACACGGATCAAACTCGTACAGGACCTTTTTTTCCCGCAGGTTATATTCGCAACGCATTGATGTGAACGGCACTAATGTTAATCTACGTAATTTAAATTACTTGCGAATTTGAGCGATCGCAACGGCTCAAATTCGCAATAGAATTTGCAGCAGTGTGAACCTAGCCTAAAAGCTCAATCTTCCCAGCAGTCTTGCACAGTTGTACCGGCTCCTCTCCTGGACTGAAACTGCTTACACAGAGTCAGATAGAGCCCGTATCATCCAGCATCATCTAGCTCCTTCCTACACAGCCTGATTGTCCCTGGCCCACCCTTTCATTCATTGGAATTCAGTTCTTTCCACCATGGAGGCTCTACATCACATGTGGATGTTACCCAGGAAGGTCTACAAGTACATGAAGCCTGCCTAGAAATGCCCATCCCTCCAGGATGACACCCACCCATCAAGGCATTTTATTTTTAGCATAACTCATTCTAAGAGCCAGCCTATTGCTTGCATCAAGTCTAAAATGAGTACTGAGGTAAGGTGCTGTGATGTTTTCAAGACGTTATGTACAGCACTCTGCTGGCCCCTCCCACCAATCATGATCTGCGTCCATTGCCTAGAGAAGCACAGAGACCCAGTGTTGACATCACTGAGACTAAAGAATGTAATGACAAAATATAATGAGAAAAACTATCTGTCTGCCAATCTGCCTTCACACCCTCCTCTAACCCATCCTTGCAAGTTTTTCTTTTACTTACCTGGTGAAGCCAGCAATACTTACCCAATTCCCTATCCAGGTCCCTCGCAGCCGCCACATCCGGAGAAATACTTCCAGCACTTTGATTGTGCCTGAGATTGCCAGTCTCCTCAGCTGACAAAAAGGGGCATTTCGATTTTTTAAACACTTTTAAACAGGGATCAGTTAGAGGGGGATTTAATAATTCCATTAGACTGTTGAGGGGGAGAGAAGAACCAGGGGAGGCAAAATATAAACAGAGTAAATGTCAGCTTTAAGGAATGCCAAACACGCATGTATATAAGACCTTGATAGTGTACAAAATGAAGCAAAAAATAAATTTTACACTGTTTCCTATCATTTAAAGTTGAATTTTAGTAGCTTCATATGTCTAAATATGCAGCAATAGTATCATTTTAGAAAAAAATCTCCACCTAAAATGAAGCATTGGATTGTCCACTGACAGTGAAATGATAACATCAGTCTGCTGCGGGCAGAAGAAGTGTTTCCTTAGTCTCCTCTCTCTCAGTGATAAGACTGCAACATTGTGAAGAAAGTTTGCATCATGTTCAGTAGGGTAAGTGCAGGGGTTATTAGTTCTAGGTATTAGGTTAAATGGTAAATTGAAGTAGATGTAAACCCAAGCAGTCTTTATAAGTTTATGGCCTGTGTCTTTGGGCTTTTGTCCACTCCCAATCTACTTCTTGCCTAATTCATATTTATGAGAATGCAAAAGCAGCTGAAGCAGGTAAACTGCCCCAAAAATGAATTCTGGATGATCTTAGACCCCTTTCACACTGGGGCGGTTTTTAGGCACTTTAACGCTGGAAATAGCCTCTGCTGAGCACCTGAAAACTGCTTCCCATTCATTCAAGTGTGACTTTTCACACGCGGGTGGTGCATTTGCGGGACGTTCTGAAAAGTCCTGCAAGCAGCATCTTTGGGGCGTTTTGGCAGCGCTGTATTTAGCGCTTCCAAAACTCCCTTCCCATTAGAATGAATGGGAGTTTTTAACCCCTTCTTTGGGGTTAAAAGCGCCCCGCTAGAGACCGATAAGCGCTGCTTAAACAGCGCTAAAATGCCACTAAAACGAGCGGCGCTTTGGCGCTAACGTAGCCCCAGTGGGAAAGGGGTTGTAAGCGTCTCCAACTCATGTGAAGAGAAAACTGTGTTGCCCATCAACACATAATTGCAACATTTTTTTTATCTTTAAATCTGCAGCTTTAATGAAAAGAATACTTGGTAGTCCTACCATGAAGGTCCTTGTTCAGGTACTTCCTGTTATGAGGAGATACCTGTCTTCCAATCATGCTCCTGTGTTGCCTCCCTTTCACATGCATCCCTGGTGAACACTACAAGCAGCCATGCACATTGGCATGGTCTTCTGTTATCACTATCAGAGAAATGACGTGCAGCCAACACTGGAGTGAGTGCATGTAGACAGAAAGTGGCTGGATGAGATAAATTCTTGTATAAAAAGAGAATGAAAAAAGTTTTAAAAAAATGATTCATATAAAAAAATGGTACTTGTTTATGATACACAGCGCTTTAGCAAACAAAATGTCTTCTAGTTAGGGCTTAGATCTTTGTTAAAGTTAGGGTTAGGTTTAAAGTGGGTGTAAACCTTCATATTTTTTTTTATATATAAAAATAACAAACAACATACCTATACCCT
Organism: Aquarana catesbeiana; assembly: GCF_042186555.1. Lineage (NCBI taxonomy): Eukaryota > Metazoa > Chordata > Amphibia > Anura > Ranidae > Aquarana > Aquarana catesbeiana. The sequence continues at coordinate 548,795,078 of NC_133326.1, forward strand.
CCTGTGCTCTGTGCATAGTTTTGAACAGAGCAACCTTGATCCTCTTCTTCTGGGGTCCCCTGCCGGCGCTCCAAGCTCTCCTTTTCATTGTGTGCCCCCACGGAAAGCCGCTTTCCCTGGGGGCTCCCGAGGCCCACTGCTGCGTTCATGGACACATACAGTGGGACTTGGCCCCGCCCCCACTCCCACTTTGATTGACAGCAGCAGGAGCCAATGGCTCCTGCTGCTATCAATCGGTCCAATGAGGAGAGAGACAGCGTCTTGAGCCGCTGCGCTCGTGCACGTCGCTGGATCGAATCAGGCTCAGGTAGGAAAAATGCATTAAGGTGAAAAACCTTAAGGCTTTAGAACCACTTAAAAGCTTGAAGTTTTAGGCTCTTTTTACACTCTTTTTATACAGACGTTCTGATCGGGTTCGCCTGTTAGTTTTTCAGGCAGGCCTGATCGGAACCTCCATTCTTCTCTATGGAGCGGCGGGTGTAAACGGACATATGTCTGTTTACATCAGTCGACATCCAATCCGATCCGCCAAAAATAGACAGATGGTGATCCGTTCCACTTCCGTCCAGGGGATCAGATGGAATGGCAGTTGGGTGTAAACAGACAGGCGGTTTGTTTCCATCCAACCACCCAAAGAGGAGCGCAGGCTGTGTCCGTGTCTACTCTGCATAAGTGGAGCTGACACAGACCTGTCATCCGCTTGCTCAGCAGGGATCAGTGGACAGGTATGCGGTTTGACATGTCAAATCGTCGGCAATTGCACCATCCTATTCGATGCAATGCTGCACCAATTTCCAAAAGTAGTTTCTATACTACTTTTGGAGATTTTGGGGTGCGATTTCCATTGACATCTGTGCTGAAACCCGACATGCGGGAATTAAATCGTGTGGGTTCAGCTGAATTCGCATGATTTCATTCCCACACTCAGTGTGAACCTAGGCTAAAGCCGGTCTCATGACTGGCTTCTGACGAACAGGCATGCTGGAAAACCAGCATCCAACCTGCATGTAATCAGCGCTGGCAGCCAACAGCTGCGAGCGCCGCTCGGCGTGTTCTGGCGGGAGGGCAGTCCCCTTGTCAGAATAAAAAAAGCACAGCAAGGAAGATCTCCACACTAACATTGTGTTAGTATGGCAATCTGTCAGGTTTTTTTCGTTCACCCTGCTAGGTTAAACAAAAAAACTTCTAGTATGTACCAGGCTTTAGGCTGATGTCTGAATAATCACTTTTGCAAATTACTAATGCTAGTGCTGCAGCTAGTGATTTAATTGCTCCAGTCACTGACGGCAGTGCTACAGCATTGGGCTGTGCTCTGCTACAAATTGCTCTCCTTCAATGGTTTGTAGCTAAGCCACAAAGGCTAATAAAGAACGATTGTCGCTGGCAATTTTGCCGCCAGCACATAACACTACAGAATCTTGATCGCTGAGCGATAGAGCAACAAATCACTTAAAAATGTAAGAGTTATTGATCCCTTGGAAAATCGTTGTGCATTATCTGTGCGGAAAAATCTCCCATCTGACGTCAGCTAGGGTTTCAGGGGTAAAATGATCATTAAAATATGTCGAAACCCAAAACTAAAAATGTAATACATTGCATCTTACCAGTCCCTAGATGTGGTGGTCGCATCATTTTTTTTGTTTTTTTTTTCCAGGTTTTTCCCTTTATTTTCACCTGTTGATCTTGCTAGGGTGATAACTCACTGCCATGTATCTATTGGTGTTATCACTCCAGGCTGCACTCCTGATTTAGACTACAAACACCACCCTTTCCCCCATCTCCATTACATAGGGAGGAGGTGTTCTGTAGTTCACTGTTGATATCTGGGAAGGCTGATTTCATTGCATGGGATTTCAGTATAGTACACAGAACGTGACAACAACACTGGAATTCTATCAGGATAAACAGGTATTTTTCTGCGCTTAAAGAACAAGTATTTAGCCTGAACAATAATAATTTGCAGCCATAAACTAACAGCATGGGCCCCCTACACCAAAATCCAGCATACCAGGCTCCCAGCCTATGCCACGATGCTCCTTGACCTATGCTGTTTTATTTCCCTTAACTGATGTTCAGATACAAAGAAACCATTTGACAGATCATTTACAGTACGGCCATTATGTAACCACGACGATACAGACATGAAATAATTCTAGAACTTTTGGTTTCCGCAGGATTCTATTCTCGCTCCAAGGGCTCTGTGTATCCAGGCAACGCAGGGGGTGTGAAAGCCCTATAATTTCCTAAAGGAAAGGAACTCTTACTGGATGCTGTATTTTTTTCTGCATTATCTCTAAAGCACTGAAAACCATCCTAAATTTATTCCCAGAAAAGAATAAAAATAAATAAAATCCCTTTGGACTCGACAGATGTTCCTGGCTTGGGGGGGTGATGGTTTTACCCCGAGTTGTCAAGTTGCTTCTGTACTTTTTTTTATTGATTATCCGTCTTTCCCTCCCCAGGCTTTTTTTCCCCCTTTATTTATGACGGAAAAGATGTCACATGATTAACGACTGCTTCGGGAAAAACTCCAGTGACTTTCCAGGTGTGACGCAATGTTCCGCCTCAGGATACCGAAATCAATGGGACAAATTTTCAAAGATGCTTTTTGTTCTGCTCCCCCTCATTTTACCGTGCTGCTAAATTTTGCCTTTTTTTTGTTGACTGAAAAGTCATTGTAAAGGTTCGTGCAAGCGGGCGTAATTAAATACTCATATAAGAGCTGTAGCCTGTTTCCAAAAGCTGGCAGAAAGATCCAGAGTAAAAAGTGCATGTAATGGCGTGTAAAGTACATTTTTGAGCATGCAGAGTTTGGAAGTATATGCACACAAATTATTTGCTGCTGTGAGAAAACGCACAGGGCTGCCATTCATTCTGCATGGCACCCCATGCATGTAAAAATGCAGCGTGTTTGCGGGTGCGGGAACCTGCGGTCCACGTTTTGAAAAAGCTGCATGTACCTTTTTCTGCGGGAAACGCAGGTATGGCAGCCCGTTCAAATGAATAGGATTCTGTGCCCATGCAAACGCAGGCTGCAAAAACGCGGAGGTGTGAACCTAGGCTTAGGGTTTGTTGTTAAGGCGAGATTAAGTATTAAGGGTTAATTCGAGGGCTGAAGTCACGCATTTAGGCAAGAGGAAAGTGTTAGGCTCAGCCTAAGACATATTTTTTGTTCAACCAGCGGGTAGCGTTAGCCACCGACTAAATCGGAGATTTTCCAACAGAGCAGTTGTAGAGATGTCAATTGGTAGATCAACTAATGTACAACCACCCTGTCTATACTGTACAAAATTTGTCCGGGCCCTGCTGAATTGGCCGAATTTCAACTCATATATGGCCGGCTTAAGTGTTAAGTAAACGTTTGGAATCAGAACGCTTCTTTTTTACACCTTTTTTTTCTGTACTGAGAACTGGCTCTAAAAAGTGAGCTTAGACCTGCCACCTCCTAAACATCAATCAATAGAAAGTAACTTCTGTTGTCCATATCCTTGGATCTGCTGATATCTTAACACATGGCTTTCATTAAAGATGTCTCAGATTGATAGGCTAGATTTGTGACAGGTACACTTTAAACAGAATGTACAGAATTCCTGGTTACATATGTAAAAAGCCAACAAACACCCAAATAATAAGATGCTTACAAAGAGTTTATTAAGGATATCTGTGATGGTGGAATTAGGTTTCTGTTTTATGTTGTCAATAACTCATTTCCTGTCCCTGGGTGACAACGCTCACTCACCATACAGTATCTATAGAGAAACAGTGTTGTCACGGACTACAGAAACCTTCCCCTTTCCTCCATAGCATGGGGGGCGTTCTGTGAGTCACAAAGAGAGCTGGGAACAATGTAATTGATAAGACTGCAGCACAGGTAGACAGCACAGGAAGTTATCAGCTCACAAAATATCTGGCATCAACAAGTATTTTCTTGCTTTTACCGAAGAGATAACAAAAAACATTCAAAAGTATAATTTAACCAAAATGGGAGCAAATAAGAGAAGTTTATTGTTAAGTTGGGTACACATAGGCTGAATATCGGCTGAAAATGGTAGGTACAGCAGGAACCAGCTAACTTATGGCCTGTGTGTACAGCTCCTCATCTGACAGAAGTCGGTCTCACAACCAGCGAAGGCTAATCACTATGTTCTGGCGGGGCAGTCCTCCTGTCAGAACACAATAGTTTAGCAGGGTAGGTCGCCGCACTAACAGCGAATATGTTAGTACAGCAAGTACAGTACGCTTTTGTCCGCTCAGCGAGCTGGGTTGAACGAAAGAAACAAACCACAATAGGGTTGATATTTCTTCTTTGTGGTGCATTAAGTCACACTTAATACTGGAGGAAGCCTATTCAAAATAAATGACACCACAACGCTTGTTACGTACATTTCTGCAAAGTGAGTGTGTAATTGGGCTCAAAGGGTTTGATAATAATCTCCTATGAATCATAATCTAATAAAGTGAACACTTTTCAGGCACTCAGTGAAGATTTAAGAAATACTTAGAGAACACCTTGAAAAATGCTAAAAGTACAAGTGGTCAAAAAAAGGAGAAAACTCAGACAAACATGGTGAGCAGGTACATACTGCAGACAGAGGTAAGTTCTTATGTCTCTAGAAAACTGGGGTTATGATATTTCGAACAGGTTTCCAAGCTGTAGTAAGTCTCCTTGTCTTCGCGGCTCTACTTACACCTAACTTACGCCTGCTTGTTCACAGCGTTTGCGCAATCCTGGCTATACATTTTTCAGTTACGTCATCCTAAACCTGCTATATTAATGATATCAGTTGCCAAGGTGATCCTCTCTCACTTTAATCGGAAAGAAAGTTTCAGCACTCTGTTTTTCTACTCTTTACAGAAAATGACATCTGCCTGCTAGATAAATCTGGGTTTCAAACTGCTAATTAAAAGAAAATACAAAAAAAAAAAAAATTATATATACACACACACACACATACACCATACAGAACCGTACAGACAATAGTTAGCATAGAGGCACAGATTGATAATTACGAGAAATTCTCCCAATTTTAAATCTGAACTCCAACCTTCCCTTCAGTCTTGCACAGATAGACAGTCTCCTCCCCTGTGCTGATGTTGCTTACTCTGATTTCACTGCACACTGTGAGCTTCTCACAATGTGCATTAGAAACTGCAGCAAGACAGACAGAGCCCACCTCATTTCCTGGCTGGGGGGAAGTCCAGCATTGTTCGGTCCTTTCCTCCCAAGCCCGACTTCCCTGGTCCACCCTTTTCATTGGAATTCAGTTCTTTCAATCACAGAGGCTCAGCATCACATGTGGGCATTACCAAGCGTGGTCTATATGCAAATGTAACCTGCCTAGGAATGCTCACTCTTCCCCACTTAGGCCTCTTTCACACGGATGATCCGTATGTCCGTTTTTCATCCATCCGTTTTCGGATGAAAAACGGACATACAGTCATCCCTATGGAGCGTCGGATGTCAGCGGTGACATGTCCGCTGACATCCGACCCGCTCCGATCCGAAAAGTGTAACGGAGGAAAAACCTACTTTTTCCTCCGTTTTCGGATCGGATCGGATGACGACGGACACTACGGACCGTCATCATCCGATCCCCCCATAGGGGAGAGCGGCGCTCTGACAGGTCCGTCGCTGCACAGTGTGCAGCGATGCACCTGTCATCTTCCTGCTCAGCGGGGATCGGCGGAGCTATCCCCGCTGAGCAAGCGGATGTTCACGGGGCGGATCATGACTGATCTGCCCCGTGTGAAAGAGGCCTTAAGCCTAGTAAACACCACTAGTTTTTTTTTCGTTCAACCTATAAAAAAACTGACAGCTCCAGCCAGAGCCGCTGTACTAACAATCAGATGTTAGTATAGTGATCTCCCCTGCTGTGCTATTGTGTTCTGACAGGAGGACGGCCCACCCACCAGAACAGTCTGGTCAACTCTCTCAGCCTTCAGGTGAGAACGTTGATTGGGAGCTGGTTGGTAGACCGTTTTCGCTCATGAGCCTTCGACAAGCCAGCCAAACAGCCAGCTTCTGTCGGGCGGGCTGCCATACACACGGGCCGAATGTTGGCTGTTTTTTTTTTTAACCGGCCAATGTCACACGTCATTCGGCCCATGTGTACTAGGCTTAAAACTCTCTCATCATGGCACTTTGCATAACTCCTCCCAAGAGTCAGCACACTGCTTGCATCAGGACTGAGGGCCCTTGAGAGGTGTACTGAAGTTCCTGGGACAGTAAAGCCTCATACACACGATCAGATTGTTGGCCAACAAAGTGTCAGACTTTTGTCCGAAGGGCATGTGCCAGGAACTTGTCTTGCATACAAACGGTACACAACTGTCGGCCAACAAACACGAACGTAATGACGTACTACGAGGAATTTCAGCTCTTGAGCGCAACTTTGGGCACCTTCTGCTAATGTCGCGAGCATTGGTGAGCACTGATTCTGAGCATGCGTGTTTGTACTTTTGTGTGACGGATTTGTGTACAGACGATAGGAAAATCTGACAACCGTTGTCCACCAAAAATTTACTAGCCTGCCATCCAACATTTGTTGTCGGAAAGTTGGACAACAATTGTCTGATGGAGCGTACTAATGGTCAGATTTTAGGCCAACAGTCTGTCATCACACAATTCCCTGCGGAAAATCCAATCGTGTGTACGAGGCTTAAGGCTTGAGAAGAAAGAGCAAGATGATGTCGGCTGTCCTCCAGCCAGGAAATGAGGCGAGTTCTTCCTGACTTGCTGCAGCTTCTAATGAACATTGTAAGAAGCTCACAGTGTGCAGTGAAGTCAGAGTAATGAATAGCACAAAAATGAAAGTATACAATCAATATGCAAGGGGAGCTCATATATATATATCTTTTGGCAGTATGCTGAACTTAGTATATTATACAATTGTAACATGTTGCATGAGACAGATTTCCAAGAACGAAGCATGGTGAGATTTCAGTCTGGACTCATGCGGATCGTATACACCTTTTATAGGTAATGTTGCTGATGTTCTGAAACAAGATGTGTCTGGTGAAAAGCCTTTTCCTCAATTTAAAGACCATTCCACAGAGTGGACCCTGGACTGCAATGGGAGAAACCTCTTTACCATAACCCAGCCGGGGTTTAAATCTTTCTTGATGTACAACTAGGGGCATTTTTATAAAGCAAGGAATGTGACTTTCATCAAACCTTCAGCAGCACTGAATCCATCATTGTTCTTTAAAACAGTGCACCTGGAAGATTCCCCTGCAGGGTGGATATAAATCAATGATTTTTTTTAATTTAATCAGATTTTTTTTTTTATTTATATCGATTTTTTTGATTTCTATCAAATTTATTTTAATAAAATGCTTTTGGAGTAAAAATCTATCTAAACATAGTTTTCTATTTAAGACACTTTCAGCATGAAATGGAGCTTAGTTATGTAGCATGAGGCTGTATATTCTGCAATATTTACATTTTTGGTAAACTCATTCAATGAATCCAAGCTCTGCAAGCTGAGATAACAAGTACTGCATTGATGCATTCACACAATTTCACAGTAGCCTTGAGAGAAACAAAAAAGTTCAGGAATATTCCTGTATCCCATTGTTTAGCAAATCTATTTGCACTACAAACTGTATGATTGAATCGATTCTGATATCACTGTTTTACTAACCTAACAACTTATTATTCTAAATAGGAAACCTTCATTTTGTTTGCAAATATTAAAGATTCTAACCACCAGCAAGAATTAGTCCTTACATTTAAAGAGCACCTGTAGTTTCAGATCCATCCTGGCAGCGCCTGTTAGCGGGAATCCACTCACCTACTGCTGCCACGTCCCTCACCTTGTTGTATCACTGCCGCATCACCAGCCATCCCACTAAAGTAAATGGGACTGTCAGGGAATCAACAGCGGGTCAGAGGAGGAGCCGCTACAGGTCAGAGATGACAGTTGCTCTTTAAAAAGTATGATTTAAATTGAGTTGATTTAAATCAAATCCACCCTATTCACCTGCAGTGAATGTTTGCTAAATGCTTCACTGCTTTATACATATGACGTTAGCTAAGATAAGAGCGTTTGAGTAGCATTCTATGTAAAGGGAAGGGGCACAACCATTTTAAACAATTATCTACAGTGCTCAGGCAAAGGCAGAGCTACTACCTGAAGGAAGCTTTCTAGGAAATGGAAAAAGGCAGGCAGAGTTTTCCACTGCTGACTGCTCTGCACTGGCATGATGGGTTTAAATGGCCAGAGTGATTTCCACATTGTTAGTCTGCAACTCAACACTGTGAACTAGATTAATTTTAGGCAAACAATTTCATACAAAAAAATAAGAGAAGCAGAGTTTATGTGCAAATTTTACAACTATTGTTAACTAATTTCTTATGTGCTTCTGCCCCGTGGTTCTGAAGCAGAATATTCAGATAAAGCTGCACCACAATGCCACCCCCCATTTTCCAGCAGAGATCCATTTTCTCCATCATATGACTCACTTGCAGAATTAACATGGGGTCAGCGACCTTAGCAAGAATCGCTACAGACCTTCTATACCTTCCCAAGGAAGCTTTCTTCTACTTTATGTGCTCTGTGTGTGGGGCCATGGTGACCCAAGTGTTTTGTGTACGCAGGCTGCCAACCCAGCATATTTCTAAACCATCAGCTAAGGCGTAGCAAGAGCAAGAATAAAACATGACAGATTTCAATTCCCACGAGGCACCCAAAGGGTTAAGTACCTAAAACTTCCAATTTTGAGGGCAGAAACATTTTAAGAGCTTAAGAGTATCAGGAAAAAAAGTCTGGCCTTTTTCTGATGCGCACAACCTCAAAAGAAATCGCTCAAGACGAATATTTAAAGGGCACCCAGAGGCTGACTAATCACTAGCTGATCGCCAATCGAACATTAAATATCTGCATGTTTTGGTTACCTACTGTGACGTGTCCCCCACCACAACAGGACAAGTACAATGAAAAAGCCGGTTCCCTTGTCTACAGCAAAATGGGAATGATCCTTAATCGCTTTCAAAATAAATTGCATATTGCTTGGTTTTGTTGCCTCAGTTTGTTTTTTTATCAGTCTTACATGAACCAATCAACAGTTCCTTCAACAAATGTTATCTCAGGATTTTATCATTGCAGTAATTTTAAAGCCCACGCTGGACTCCTGCGGTGAGAAAATCCCAACAATATTTCCCGGTTTCACCTTTATCATGCTGCTGCTACAAATAATGATGTCGCCCTTCTGGAGTATTTGCAGTACTGAGAAGCAAACCGATAACTGGGGGGCTGAACTGCAAGAGGGTGACACGTTCGTTATAGCCCGGTGGCAGAGAATGAGGGGTCTTGCCAAGATATAAAAAAGATGCGAGTGAATGGACTCTTCGCGCCCCCTGAAACGCCAACTTTGGACAGCACTGGCCCTTCACATAAACTATGATAGATCTAGATAGCAAAGAGTTAATTCTGGGGCCTCCCCATAGCCCTGGTCCAGTGCATATCGCCAAATCTAGACATCACCCAGGTGTGTCTGGATAGTGTCAGCTATCCCAGCCTGGGGAGGGCTGAGCGCTGGAAGGGGCGGAGCTCTTGATTAAACTCAACATTGCGCCCATGAGGATGAAAAGTTTTTCCATCCTCCAAAAGACTCACACCGGTCCATTGCTGGAGATTTTTCCTCATATATTTGTTTCCACATAAGAAATTGATTATTTTGGCCACTCTGCCAATTCCTTTTCCGTGGGTTCATCTGCGTCAGATATTTTCCAGCACGCTGATTCCATTTACTAACATTCCAAAAACAGTAACTGTCTTCTAGTCTTCTAAAGACAGGAAGATCTTGACGTCATTTCACCAAGCCATAATTGCAATCTCATCTATCAATCATTCGCTCATCGAATCTTTCAGGTCACGCACTGAGACGTGAAGTCTTTATAGTTATTGATTTATTGCTTATCAATTGTCTGTCTCATTTTTTTTTTTTGATTTGTATTATCTTCACCTACAAATCCGCTTTCTGCTCTCCTCATAAACGATTCATAAAAAGCTCACAATTAGCGGCAATCGCCAAGAGTGAGAACTTGTGCAATCATTCTTGAAAACTGACTTTTGTACCACAAAAAAAAAGCAACGTGATAAAGAAGAATAAACCAGAGACACATTAAAATTTGTGAAGCGAAAACAGCACGGTCTAAAAAATTCCCAAATAATGCAGGGCAGTGAACAGAACATCCACCTCCAATTAAATCTTTGCATCCTAAAAAAACAGAAATGCCAGTAGGAGTTGGCCAACAAGTGCGCAGTTACAGCATCGTTCTCATTTTCTTACGGAAAAGAAGAAGAAGAATCCGTAGAAGATTTTCCAGCGTGCTGAACAACAACAACGTTGGATACACCACCAGATTATCACGTGCGATACTTAAAAATTGCTACATTGTTATAAATAATTGAGATAAAGTATTATTACTCTTTCCTTTTAAGCACTGAAATAAACAGCATTTTTTTGACTACCACAACCCCGGCAAGCATACCACCCCCCTCCCTCAGCGAGTACAGCGAGACAGCGGCTGCTCTGGGGTTTATGGTAATGCATTAACAAGATGAAGAGAGCAATCTGTTTATTTAATATGATCGGTATTATCCGTCATAATGATAGGCAGCCGTCGTGTCCAGGCCCGAGCCTGTAAGCCCTGCAGTGCCAACCGGCCGTCCTGGGCACTTGGTGCATGTGGTCCCCAGGCACTGCATGTGGGCATGGAGGCGAGTTATTGTTACAAGAGGAAAATAATTAAAAGACCAGGAAAGAGAGGGGGTGGCAGGTATAAAATATTGTAGTGTGCACAGACAAGCGGGCAACATTGAACTCCAAGAATTCATATGTTGAAAATAAACTGTAAATGCATTTACAGGGAACAACCAATCATACATGGGAAGGTATACATAGTTCCAGATTTATAAATATATAGAAAGATATATAAATGCATGTTGCAAGTGCCATGCCACATACAGCAAAAATACACAGAAATCTTTTGGCTACTGATAAAATGCATGTTGCAAACCATACACACAGCAAGCAAGGAGGTGACACGCTGCAGACAACCTCAACAAACCTTCTCTGCTTGACCAGGCCTGAGCCAGCAGACGTGCGCTCAGGAGATGAGGCCCTCTCGGACAGCGTGCCCTCCAAAAATGCTGATAGGAGAGAGGCTGGGGTAGGAGGAGGGGGGCCAACTTTTGATAAAATGCCCCCCACAGCCCCGAAATAGACTTTTTTGCATGCTACAGCACGTACGTGCCAGCTCTAGACAACAGAGGATGGTGTCAGAGCATCCTGAAGGACCTGTGGATTGCATCGAACATGACAGCTGCCTGAAGGACCCGTGAATCACCATTATGACAGCCACTGCTAGGACCGAAATGACAGGGGCTCAAGGGGAGAGAGATGGGCCCGGAGGGTGCAGGGGAACTATAAGTCCCAGGCAGAAGGTCAGGCTGGGACTTGTAGTTCCACATCATCTTGGTGGCCCCAAAGGGGGGGGGGGGAGGTGAAGAACAAGCAAGCATTATGGGGAACAGGTTTACTGGGGAATGGTGGTCTAAGACCTCTCACCTTGGTGGTCTCCCTCCGGGATGTACATTGTCCGGCTTTCATTGACCATTGAGAAATGGAAGAGGGTCCCAGCTGAATCCCCCGCAGAAGGCCAGATCCGGGTATCTGTGTCCAGGAGACAGGGGAGGGAGGGATGGAGCTGTGTCCAGAGGTAGTTGCCTAATTTACAGGAGGGAGGTAAGTCCAGTAAAGGTAGGGTGTTGGGTCGAGTCTGGTGATGGGGGAGATCAGTAATATCGGGGTCCCTCCAAGGGACTGGGGGGGGGGCTCTTCAACAATGAAGGTCTGTTTGTATCCAGAGTTGGGGTGTGATTTTGGGTGTCTGTGGGAGGGGTTGTCCTTAGGAATTAGTTGGGGTCCAGGAATGGTGTGTAAGGGGGGTAAATGCGTCCAGTGATTATTCAGGGAAGATGGGTAGCTGGGTGCAATGAGCAGTTAGTGAAGAAGGGGGGCTGGGTTCTGTGATGATGGGGCTATCTGTGGTCACCAGAAACAAATGAGATAGGAGGGAAGTGATATAGCGATTGAGGTACTGTATGGGGGTCTCTATGTCCAACTACCAGGGAGGGGGCAGTCTCTGGACACCTGTGAAGGGGAGGGGGGCTACAAGAAATAATAATGGGTCCAAAGATGAGAGCTCTATGTCCAAGGGGGTTTTCTCCAAAGATAGGGGTCCTCTGTGTCCAGAGATGGGGATCCTCAAGGATGAAGGGACTCTGTATCCAGAGATGGGGGGTCTCCAACGATGAGAGCTCTCTCTTTTCACAGATGGTGGTCTCCAATGATAAGAGGTCCTTGTCTCCAGAGATGGGGGTCTCCAAAGATGAGGGGTCTCTGTGTCCAGAGACAGGGTTTCCAATGATGAGGGGTCTCTGTGATCAGAGATGAGGATCTCAAGTGATGAGGGTCCCTGTGTCTCCAGCAGTGAAGGTCTCTATGTCCAGGAATGAAAAGGTCTTTAGATTTGGGGGTCCTCAGTAATATGTCCTCCCCAGCTGTCTGTCTCAGTCTAGATTACCTGATCCCCATGCTGGCCTGGATGCTGCTCGACATGGTCCGTGGGGGAGTCTAGGGCCCCGGGCCCCCCAGCAGTGTAGAGCAGGCTCGGGGGGGAGACATGCTCTGTGTGCTGGCAGCGGCCGCTTCTGCAGAGGGAGAGACAGCTCAGCCCTCCGCCGGCGTCACTCACCCCCCATCCCCCTCCTCCCCCTCCTCCTGCTGATGCTGCTGCTGGACAGATGTGCTGCTGCTGCTGTCGGGAGACGCTGCGCTCTACAGGGGCCAAATCACTGCTTCCAGGGGCCACACGTCTTCTTCCAGGGGGAACACAACGCGCGATGCAGAGACCACACTGCGCTGCATAAGATCATATTGCTGCTTCCAAGGGCCACACTGATCTATACAGTGGACACACGAGGATGTCAAGGGGTCACGCACGATGCTATACACAGGGGCCAAACTGCTACTTCTAAGGGCCACACTGGGTTTCTGTGGGCCACATTGCTCTATACAAGGGCCAAATACTGCACCTTTCAGGGGCCACACTACGCTGTACAGGGGCCACACTACGCTGTACAGGGGCCACACTGCTCTGTACCGTACAAGGACCACGCTGCGCTGTACTGGGGCCACACTGCACTGTACAGGGGCCACACTGCTCTGTACAGGGGCCACACTGCGCTGTACAGGGGCCACACTGCTCTGTACTGTACAAGGGCTGCGCTGTACTGGGGCCACACTGCGCTGTACAGGGGCCACACTGCCCTGTACCATACAAGGACCACACTGCTCTGTACAGGGACCACACTGTGGTGTACTGAGGGCCACACTGCGCTGTACAGGGGCCACACTGCGATGTACAGGGGCCACACTGCACTGTACAGGAGCCACACTGCACTGTACAGGGGCCATGCTGGGCTGTACAGGGGTCACGCTGCGATGTACAGGGGCCACCCTGCTCTGTACAGGGGCCACACTGCTCTGTGCAGGGGCCACGCTGCACTGTACAGGGGCCATGCTGGCCTCTACAGGGGTCACGCTGCGCTGTACAGGGGCCACCCTGCTCTGTACAGGGGCCACGCTGCACTGTACAGGGGCCACGCTGCGTTGTACAGGGGCCATGCTGGGCTGTACAGGGGTCACGCTGCACTGTACAGGGGCCACCCTGCTCTGTACAGGGGCCACGCTGCACTGTACAGGGGCCACACTGCGCTGTACAGGGGCCATGCTGGGCTGTACAGGGGTCACGCTGCGCTGTACAGGGGCCACGCTGCGCTGTACAGGGGCCACGCTGCACTGTACAGGGGCCACCCTGCTCTGTACAGGAGCCACACTGCACTGTACAGGGGCCATGCTGGGCTGTACAGGGGTCACGCTGCGATGTACAGGGGCCACCCTGCTCTGTACAGGGGCCACCCTGCGCTGTACAGGGGGCACACTGCTCTGTGCAGGGGCCACGCTGCACTGTACAGGGGCCATGCTGGCCTCTACAGGGGTCACGCTGCGCTGTACAGGGACCACCCTGCTCTGTACAGGGGCCACGCTGCACTGTACAGGGGCCACGCTGCGTTGTACAGGGGCCATGCTGGGCTGTACAGGGGTCACGCTGCACTGTACAGGGGCCACCCTGCTCTGTACAGGGGCCACGCTGCACTGTACAGGGGCCACGCTGCGCTGTACAGGGGCCATGCTGGGCTGTACAGGGGTCACGCTGCGCTGTACAGGGGCCACGCTGCGCTGTACAGGGGCCACGCTGCACTGTACAGGGGCCACACTGTTCTGTACAGGGGCCACACTGCTCTGTACAGGGGCCACAGTGCTCTGTACAGGGGCCACACTGCGCTGTGCAGGGGCCACACTGCGCTGTGCAGGGGCCACACTGCTCTGTACAGGGGCCACACTGCGCTGTACAGGGCCACACTTCTCTGTACAGGGACCACACTGTGCTGTACAGGGGCCACACTGCTCTATTCATGGGCTTCTATGTGTCACATTGCTCTATACAAGGGTCAAACACTGCACCTTTCACAGGCCTCAGAGGGTCACACTGTTCTGTAAAGGCCAATGGTTAGAGACAGAAGACATACTACAGGAGATGGTTAGAGACTGCAGATATACTATAGGAGATGATCAGAGAGTGTCATAGCCTGGAGACACATTACATGAGACTTGCTAGAGATCACTGCTAGTATAGCACCTTCAAATTCCACACAGCCCTCTTAACATGGACTTGCCACATTTGATATTTCTCTCAGTGAGGTCCATTATAAAAGATCAAAGGAAAAAAAGACAGACACTCTAATAAAATATTCATTTACTGGCTTGAGTAAATACTAAAACAGACCACTGTCTGCAGAGGCTCCAAGGGCCCGCACATGGGTTACACGGGTGTTCCATGCATCCCTGTGGCAGGCAGTTCCATTCATGTCAATTCGGAGAAACAGCGACTGAACAGACAGAGTTGCTGCCCCCAATTTAAAAGTGGTGCAAATGCAGGTGCAATGGCCTAGAATGCAGACTGCAGACGCTGTGCTTTTGGGACATACACTTACACAGCAAATTGGGAGCAGCGACTGTGTCTTTGCAGCCACTGTGTCCCAATTGACATGAATGGGACTGCCTGCCATAGGGATGCATGGAACACATGTGCATCCTTGTGCGGGCAAACACGGCCCTCGCCCCCCCGCATACACTATAGTATGTTTGCAATACCAAAGCCTGAAGAAATTTGGGAGTAGCCTTTCACAGTCTTTTGTGATCTGGTAGCCATCTAAATCAACTTGGTAGTAGCTATGTTACTGTTTTTTGTAAGCTGCCAGCAGTGTTCTGTAACATTGGAGCAGTCTCCAGAAGTCTCTTGCACCATGGCGGCAGTCTTCAGGAACCTGAGGAGGAGAAGCCTCTGGCTGTCTTTTGCACTATGCTCTGTCTTCTATAGCAGCCTGCTTCAACTTACAACTTTCTTCGGGAGATTGTTTTGTAACAGTCTTTTGCAGTTTGGCAGCTTATTGTTGTTCCGTGGTAATGTCAAGTAACACTAAAAGCAAGTCTCACCAGGAGTGCAATTCCAACCGGAATGGAGGGTTTTCCGAATCTAGTCAGCTCCTCTCACGGAGACCCTCTGTTATTATGGTATATAGAACCCCCAGGTAATATCACCTTATAAACTTTCATTCTTTCTTCTTCCATTATTTTTTTTTACCAACCAATGAAAACAAATTTGGTGCTGATTGCGAGAAACTGGGAAAATAGTGGTTACCCGTAGCAACCAGGTTTACTCCTCTTATTCACCCTGGAAAGATGCAAAATGGACTCTGATTGGTTGCTATGGGTAACAGAGACCCCTCCCTTTTATAAAATGACCTCATTTAGTCCTAGTAAAAATGAATGAGAAATGTCTGTATAACCTCACCAGTTAAAGCCTTCTCTAAAACTTCCACTGTGTATTCCCTGATCTGCACAGGTCTGCCCTGTTTATTAATATCAAAATGGCTACCTTAGGTCTCCATCTTGTTTGGGGCAAACTCTCTAAAGATATCTGAGGGATGCTCTACAATCGCTGTACGGCCTGTATAATGAAGCAGTGGTTATGTATAATGTGCGCATAGCAACAGTCAGGTTATAGTTTACTCAGTATCAGACATTGGCAATGGCAAATAATTTCTGACTGAATACTACTTTACCTCAAAAATACATCAATAAGTTACTATATTACCTCAATTAATACCCCAATAAATGAATACTTTACCAAATAAATACCTCAATAAATGACTACTTTGCCTCAATAAATATCTCAATACATTACATTACCTCAATAAATGATTACTTCAACGAATACCTCCATAAATTACTATATTTCCTTAATTAATACCTCAATACATTGTAACATTACCTCAATACAAACCTCAAAAAAAGATTACCTCAATGAATACCTCAATAAACTACTATATTTCCTCAGTAAATACCTTAATACATTACCTCAATAAATGACTACTTTACCTTACTAAATACCTCAATAAATTACTACATTACCTCAATAAATACTTCAATACATTACAACATTACCTCATTAAATTACTGCTTTACTTCAATAAATTACCACATTACCTCAATACATACTTCAATAAATTACTATGTTACCTCAGGAAATACCTCAAGAATTTACTACATTATCTCAACAAATGCCTCAATAAATTACTACTTTATGTCAATCAATTACTATATTACCTCAATAAATACCTCAATAAATTATTACACTACCTCGAGAAATTACTACATTACCTCAGTAAATGACTGCTTTATCTCAATAAATACTTCAAAAAAGTTCCACATATTGTATATGGAGACAAACAACAAACATATCTACCCCTTTATGGGTGTATTTTTTTTTCTTTCTTCACATAGCAACCAGACATACTGTTCTTGTAGTTGGTTGCCATGAGTTACAGCACTGTATGCATTGCCTTTTCTCCACTCACTGTCCTGCAGAATAGAACTGTATGCCAGTACCCGTGATCTGTAACTTTAATACAGAGCCTGTCATGACAAGATGGAGGCCCCAGGAGGTGGTTTTGTGTGTACTGAGCCAACAGGCCGTGGTCCTAAAATGAATGGTTAGGAGTGAAAACGCTGTACATAGGTTCTGAGGCACAAATCTCACCTAATGCTTCCTTAAAAGGAGATCTATGATCACAGCATAGACTTTCATTTCATAACATCAGCATTGTAATAATAATACAAACAATAATTATATCTGATCATTCAATATAATCTTACTTGAAAATCTCCTTTCATGCTGTGAGTTCTGCCTGTCTGCTGGGCATCTCTTTCCACAACTTCCTGGATTCTCTGCATGCTTTGTAGCTGTTCCTCTGCTGTTTACTTTCCATTTCTAAAAACTACATATCCCATGGTACTTTGCTGACTGCAAGCAGTGATTCCAGTACTGACTCCGCCTCCTGAAACTCCTCCTCTCAGCACCTCTGTAGTTCAGAAGGCAGGCTCTGTGAAATGTGTGACACAGTAGTGTTTACTCACAGGGAATAGTGAATAATAGGATGGTAAATGTGTGGGGATCTTCACGAATTAAAGTGTCACTAAACTCAGGACCCTGCATATCTGCTCTCCCACAGTACACAGAACATGGAAATGTGGAAATGCAATTATTTTAGTAAATATAAACTGCCAAATACCTTTTCTCATCAGCGGTATATAGCAGTCTTGTGACTTCTATCAGTGTCTGGTTAAAGCTTGTAGGAGGAGTTTTCATTCTCCCCTGATTGTCCTATGAGGCTGCAGGACCCCTGGCCCTCTGTATGGACGGTGCTGATTGGCCCTGTGCTCATCACATGCATCCTCCCAAGAAAAAGAAAAATCTCTAACAATACACACCAAACTGAGCATGTGCAGAGTGTCCTCAATGCTCTGTGCTATCAGGAGATCCATTGGGGACAGTGGAAGAAGGGGGGATCAGAGAAGAACAGATCAAACACCCTTTTTACACAATGCAGAGAATTAACCCCTTAGGTTCCACAGTGAGAATAACAAGCATGATTTACTGCATATACACACTTAGACCCCTTTCACACTGAGCCGCCCTGGGCATCAGCGGTAAAGCGGTGCTATTTAGCTACCGTCGTTTTAGCGGCGCTATTCGGCCACTAGATCAGCTGGGGTGCCAACATTGCGGGCTCTGTGGATAGGTAAGTGTCCATATCTTAAAAGTCAGCAGCTACAGTATTTGTCTTACTGCCTTACTTACCTGAATTGCAGGATTCTTTTTCCCCACAGTGTCCTGTATTTTGATTCAGCGTTGCTCCGCCTCTACATCCACATCATACTTCATGGATATATTCTCAGTGATCAATGAATGGAAGTCCACCGCAGCAGAGGGACTTGTATATCTCAGTGAAGCAGAAGTCCATTGTTTACTTGCTCCAACCCCATAATTGTTGGTCTGTGGCTCTGTACAGACCAGGAGGGCGGGGGGGGGGGGGGGGGGAGAGGGTAACAGTCTGGCGGAGCCTGTGCATTGCACCCAGGATGCATTGACCATGGTTGGAATGCTCTGCAGGCTCCAATGAAAACAACTAATAAATCACTTTATTTTTTATCGATGTGGATGCATTTACTATTTGTTTCCTAAAGGTGGATGCTTTTAATGCAGTTTGACCTCATGAATATAAATAGGTTAGGTGGGGGCGACTGCGAGAAATTAGCAGGTCTGCACAACAGTTTCATCTCATGTTTAGCGTTACTGTTGATATAACATGTTATGTTTTGCAATGCACTGAAAAACAACCATGATTAAGGCCTGGTTCACACCTATGCATTTTTTAGTACATTTTCAGTTTTGCAGAAACACATTACAGTCCATTTAACATGGTGTGCATTTTATTGAAAGGGCCAGGGACTTTGTTCTGGTTTTTGGTTCCATAGGCTTCAATGGATCAAAAATGTGTATTGAAAAACGCAAAATGCCCCTGGAATATGCAAACTGCAACCTGCATAGGAGTGAATATGACCTTAGGCTTGATTCACATCTATGCATGTTGCTTTTGAGCATTTCTGTGGTGCTTGCCACATTTTTGAACATGCGTTTTTGCCTCGTCTTGTGTGTTTTTTTTTTTTTTTTTTTGTTACAGTGTTTTTTTTTATACTGAATACAGTGTTAAAAAAAAAGAAAGAAAAAAAAACGCAAAACGCGGTAAAAACGCGGTATTTGCGTTTTTGGATGCGGGTCCATTGAATTCTATTACATGCAAAACGCTGCATTTTGTGAACATATTCCATAGAAATCCATGTTGAAAAATTCCCATGCATTTCTGCAAAAAGCAAAATGCATCACAAAACGCATTAGTGTGAATGGAGCCTTAAACACCTTAAAAATAAATGAGTGGTTCGGCCCACACTAGCTTTGTTTACACCACAGGTCCTCTTTAATAACCTCCTGCCAACGACTCGTCCCTTTTTCTTACATTGATTAAGGAATATAACTGCAGTCTGCAAAAAAAAAA
The DNA here is from genome assembly GCF_042186555.1 of Aquarana catesbeiana. Classification (NCBI taxonomy): domain Eukaryota; kingdom Metazoa; phylum Chordata; class Amphibia; order Anura; family Ranidae; genus Aquarana; species Aquarana catesbeiana. The sequence continues at coordinate 548,814,667 of NC_133326.1, forward strand.
AAAAAAAAAAAGAAAAGAAAAATTACACTTGGGGAAATATTCAGGCCTGCTCCAATTTAGGCTGAGTACTGCAGATTTGCGCGGCGTGCCAGTTGGCATCTCGTGACCATCTCTTGCTGTGAGATCAGCAAAGCTGGGAAATGCGATGTATCTCGCTCTTGCCAGGCGCCCTGGATGGATGCTGCATGCTCCCTGCGGATTAAAGGACCTTCGTAGGTTCTGCACCATTTGAGAGTTAATGTTCCACGATAAGCGAAGTCCTTAAACATATTTACCAGCTTCTTTTTTTTTTTTTGCCCTTAGAGCATTTGCTCATGTGAGGGTATGCTCTCTGTAGATTCATTCCGCAGCATCCACCAAGTAATTTACCAGACTGTTCTGCTTTAATTGGAGGAGAACCATCAGCAGGGTGCACAGTGCAGGAATATTACAGAACATAAAAATGTATTTATGGTCCTTTTTTTTTTTTTTTTTTTTTTTAGCAGACAACAAAATGTATTCTAAAATTACAGTTCTTTGGTACAAAATGGGGTCTGTCTATAAAACAATGCTGCATTCTGTTTTGAAGTCATGACCACATTTAGCTATTGCACACAATGCATTTTGTCTCCTCAGTCAAGCTCTCCATCCTTTCCCAAACTGTTATGATTATAAACAGGGTCCTGGCAGGAATGAAGGTTCAGCTAAAGCCTAGTACACACACCATGAGCTTATTGGACGAATGATCGTCCATTTTTTTGCAAGCTAGTCTCCAAAATGAATAGGTTACTAAAGTACCAAAATTCTTGCACAACAGAATTAAAATTCGGAAGTGATGTAGTGTATTTGTATTTTATTTTCGGCAAAAACTTTACTGATTAAAAGAAAATCGTATGATCTGGTATCGTACGAGAACATGTTTTGTGTTTGTCCCTTCGGAAAATTTGGATGAAAGCTGTATACTAAAGGTCAGATTATCATACGATCGCTTTGAAAGTGATATTTTTTTGTACGACATTCTAATTGTGTGTACTAGGCTTAAGGCTGTATGATATAGGTATAAGATCTAGTAACTCTTACACATGTGTGCAGTGCGTACCGTGCGTTCCTAGATTTCTGTGTTGAACACAGGGCTGATCTAGGTGGTAGGCATAATAGATGGCTGCCTTGCTTGGGCACTTTACTAGGAGGGTGCAAAAAAGGGCAGGACCTGCATTCTATACTGCTGAAGTAATTCACAACTTATGAGGGGCGGGGGACTGCACTTTGTTGTTTTCACATTGGGTGCCAAAGAATCTTGTCCCGCCTCTAGTTGAACTGATGTTCTTTCGCAACCCTGAGGGCCCATTCACACACTAGTCTGTCTTGGTGCTACTCATTTGAATGGGTCGTCAATAGACCAAAAATCGGACATGCAACATTTTTTCCCAAACAACACATAGTAGTGAGCTGCAACACATGCTTCGGAGGTGTGTTTGGTTATTGCATTAGGATGCCATTGAAATTGAATATCGCTACAAAGCGCTAATGCACATAACATGCATTGTGGAAACACTTGCATTCCCACAACCTAGAGGTGTGAATGGGCCCTGAAAGTTAGAAGGAATGATGTATGACCATGACAAAGCCCTCATTAAAGAGACTCAGTCACTTCCACAAACTTTGCAAAAAATTTTGCGTGTAACCTGTAAAAAAAAGAATGCTCACCTGTCCTGCCAACTGCTCCTCATATCTTCACTCTCTTGGAGAGCTACATCCTCCAACAAATCATAACATGCCATTTTTTAGGAGTGACCTGGATCTCCCAACTTGCGCTGTGCTTCCATCCACTTATACATTATTGGACGCAGCAGTGATGTAGGAGCCAGCAACATGAACCACAGTTTATGGCAGGAGGGATGCAAGCATCCTACATGCCCAAGGGTGTTGGATGTGAACATCCTGGTGGAGACTATAACTCTGTAATAAAGCAAAAATATGAGTAACAGGTGGCAGGAGAGGTGGGTTTTAATGCTCTTCTTTTACAGGGTGCTTTTTGGGTAAAGATTTTTGAAAGCAATGGGGTCAGTTTAAGACTCCTTGGTACCCTCCCTGTTCATCAGAAGAGCAGAGAAAATCTCCTATTGTGAAGCATTAAAGCACTTCTGGTGAAGCTTCAAATCGCGCTTGAAATTGCTCAGGTGTGAACGTTAAGGTTGTATCATTTCTAATTCTTTGGCAACCACCTAAGGATAGGGTTAGACGTGTGCCTAATTTGCCGTTGCTCTGAAAAGCAGACCACTTTTCAGAGGCATTTGACAGTTCGTGAGGCGATATGACACCTCCTCACCGCCTGTTTTAAACCGGTTAATTCCACACCATTCCCAAAACCACATGCATTGCACGCGGTTGCGGGGTGCTTGCGTTGCATTCCCATTCACTCTAGTGGGTTGGATTTGGCAGTAGTTCTGCCCGCTAATTTTTGACTCAGGTGTGAAGCAAAGCATCACGACCATGGCATGTGAATACCCTTTGCCTTTGCAGCTTAAAGTACACCTTCAGTCATTTTTTCAACTTTCTTTCTATTAAATCTTCTGCCCTTGTTGTTTTACCTTTGGATAGTAAAACATTTTTTTTCTGACAGTAAATACCTTATACAGCCCACTTCCTGCTTCTTGTCTGGTAAAAAGCCTAGGCTTATGACATCATGCACAGCTCTCTCACTCTCGTGAGAGTTTGCCAGAAAGGGAGGGGGGATGAGTCATAAGAGGGCCAATGAAAGCTGTAGGGCTGCAGAGCTAGAGTTGTCCCTCTGTGTGTCTGTGTAAATCCAGGAAGTGAACAGACAGCAGCTTCAGCTGCCCACAGTTAAAATGGATGCAGCCGGACTTAGTGGAGGGGATTTCTGCAGCATATTTGGCAAGTACAGAATCACAGTATATATAAAATAATATGCAAAGTGGTTTGAGGGAAGCTTCAGAACGGCAAAGATGTTTTTATTACAAATTATGTGAGCAGACTGCAGTTCCTCTTTAAGGAGGGCATTTGGGTTGTGCTAAAAACGTTGCTTAACCATGTGTGTGTTAAGCATGCATTTTCTCATCACAGAGATCTCAACAGAGCCTTACATATGGCCATAAAAAATAAACTATTTATATATTTATGAAACAAAAACAATTTTTCCTATATATTATTTATGAAACATTACAAATGATAGTTTGTTGCAACCAAAAACAGGTTGATAGTCAAGTGTACACCTTACTGTATAAAAGAAGAGTTATGGATAAAGTGATACAGCTCTAAAAAGTAAAATGTGTTATATTAAAGGTGGTGGTTAAAGTAGATGGCCGAACACAACTGGGAGGATTTTTTGGAATTGTATTTTACTCTCATTTTTGACACATCTGTGACATTGCTGGGCAGTATTATAAACAGTACACTGTGTATGTTAGTACCTTTATTTTCAATTTTTTTTGTTGCTGGATGGAATCTATTTTTGCAGGGAATCTATTGTTGCTGGGGTGGGTCTTATGTTGCAGGGGGGTCAATCATTGCTGGGAGGGATGTTCTGTTGAGGGAGGGACCTAATGTTGCTGGCTGCTGAAGGGTCTATTGGTGCTGGCTGTTGGAAATCCATTGTTGCTGGGATGGATCTATTGTCGTTTGGGTGTCTATTGTTGCTAAATCTAGTTTACTGCCTTTCTTGCTATCATTAACAAACGCCATACAAAATGATACTTGGTTCTCTAAAAGGGGTGATACTGGGAGGTGGGTAAGGGGTGGACCCATGGAATGGTGCTCGGAGGTGGGGAGGGGCGGAGTCAAAGGGTGACTCGGAAGGGAGGAGTTCCTGCACCTATTAGATCGATATATAGATTAATAGCTCTATAAATAGATTGTTAGAGACTTACAAACATACATAGGTCATAGATAGATAGATAGATAGATAGATAGATAGATAGATAGATAGATAGATAGATAGATAGATAGATAAATGTATGTACTGAACTACATATGTTTCCCTGTGGAACATACAGTACATACTTACTTGCAAAATACATTAAAAACTGCAGAGCTTGAAAAAATGCAAATCACAAATATATGCGTAAGTAAGCACAGGACTGTGATTGGTATCCTAAATAATAGTTTGTGACTGCGGTGAGGACAATAGATTGTAAGCTCCTCTGTTAAGCCTACACACCAGTACTGGGTTGAACGAAAAGAAAACTGACAGCCCGGCCGACGTTTGGCCTGTGTGTACTAGGCTTTACTATTCTCTGTACAGCACGACAGAATATGTTAGAGCTATTTGAAACATATGTATAATAATTATACTGTGTTACTTTAGTGGGGGCATTAGAGTTTAAGCTCCCCTAGTGCAGAGACTAATGTGACCGACTCACTTTGGAATATGTCAGAGCTATATAAATGTATAATAATATAAATGTGTAACTTTAGGGGTGCATTAGAGGGTAAGCTCCTCTGGTGTAAAGACTGATGTGACTGCCTCTGTGTTCTCTGTACAGCACTGTGGAATATGTCAGAGCCAGGGTGGATAAAAATCTATGAAAAAAACAAACAAAAAAAAAACAAAAAAAAAGATTTTTTTTATTTAAATCTGATTTTTTTTTATTTAAAATATTTATTTTAATAAAATGATTTTCGAGTAAAAAATCTAAAGATAGTTTTCTATTTAAGATACATTAATAATTTAGTTTTTTCAGCACGAAATGGAGCTTAGTTATGTAGCATGAGGCTGTATATTCTGCAATATTTACATTTTTAGTAAACTCTTTCAATGGATCCAACCTCTGCAAGCTGAGATAACATGCACTGCATTGATGAATTCACACAATTTCAGAGTAACCATGAGATTAAACAAAGTTCAGGAATATTCCTTTATCCCATTGTTTTGCAAATCTATGTACACTACAAACTGTATGATTAAATCAAGTCTGATATCGCTGTTTTACTAACCTGACAGCTTATTATTCTAAATAGGAAACCTTCATTTTGTTTGCAAATATTAAAGATTCTAACTACCAGCAAGAATAAGTCCTTACATTGAAAGAGCACCTGTCACTTCAGATCCATTATGGAAGCGCCTGTTAGCGGGCATCCCCTCACCTGCTCCCGCCACGTCCCTCGCCTTGTTCTGTCACTGCCGCATCACCAGCCATCGCATTAAAGTGAATTGGACTGTCGGTGAGTCAACAGCGGGTCAGAGGAGGAGCCAATGCAAGACAGAGATGACAGGTGCTCTTTAAAAATTATGATTTAAATCGAGTTGATTTAAATCAAGCCTTTTTACTAGTGATTTTAATCATGATTTAAGTTGTGATTTAAGTTGATTTAAATCAAATCCACTCTGCTCAGAGCTATATTAAAGCGGAGTTCCACCCAAAAGTGGAACTTCCACTTATATGCTTCCTCCCACCCCTCCGGTGTCACATTTGGCACCTTTCAGGGGGGGAGGGGGGAACGGAGACCCATTGTTGAGAGGTCCCCTTCCCCACTTCTGGGAGTCGGGCCACGGCCCGATCTACCGGAAGTTGGCCCCCCTCCTTTTTCCCTTGCCACCGGGCCAATTAGAAAGTGCAGCACGCTTCGCGCATGCGCAGTAGGCAACCGAATGGCTTTACTGCCTGGTTCCCTTACCAGGAATGGCAGTGGCTGCACCCGCGAGTCCATCCGAAGATCGGCTGGGGCTCCGTGGACATGTAAGTGCCCTAATATTAAAAGTCAGCAGCTACAGTATTTGTAGCTGCTGACTTTTAATTTTTTTCACCAGGCTGGACCTCCTCTTTAATATATAATACTAATAGTGTATGACTGTGGGGGGGACATTGAAGTATGTCTCTGCTGTTAACCAATATGGCTGCCCTGTGGTAGCACTTTCATTTATCACAAATGTAAGTGCAATGTTAGCTCTTTGCAGTTCTGTACCCCACATATCTGCAGCTCTTTTACAGAAAATACTGTAACTCCCATTTTAGATTTTCTGGCCCTCTGAAATGCCACTCTCTCCATGAATACAAGACTCTGGTGGCAGCACATTGCAGGCCCATGAGGTAGCAGCTAATGGTGGCACAGCTGGGGACCTACCAGGCTGCCGCACATGTGACAAGAGGGCCAACCTAACTCCTGCATTAAGTGACAGGCAGTGGTGCGGCTGAGGCGCTTACATGCAAGGTTGCACACTAATAATATTTCTGTCATTTCTGACACTTGATTGGCCGCCACGTTCCCCGCTATAAATAGAATGCTTTTCTGTAAGCGCTGCTGTTGAATTTATACAATGCTCTCCTGCATTTTTAAATTATGAGGCAGACATTTTGTTTTGCTGCAAGAATTATGAAACCAAAAAAAAAAAAAAAAGAATTTGTTGCATAGCCTCCATTTATTTTCTTTCTTTTTTACATGTTGGGTCTAAGTCCATTCCACTTTTCTACAAATGTCCCTTTCATTTAGTTTAATTTGAATGTCTGCATAAACTGATAGGAAGCCTCGGGTCGGTTCACACATGGGCAACACGACTTTAGCGCGACTTTGTACCGCGACTTCAACGCGGCTTCAGCGCGACTTTAGCGCGACTTCAGCGCGACTTCGGCAAATTACGAGGCGACTTGAAGTCGCCTCCATGACAGGCGACTTCGCCTGTGGCCAATCACCTCTCTGGGAGGGAGGGGGGGAGGGAGGGGTTTTCTCTGCAAAGTCGCTTGACTTTACAGAGAGATCCGACTTGCAGGCGACTTACATTGAGTTGAATGGGTACAAGTCGCCTACAAGTCGGATAGAAGTAGTACAGGAGTCTTTTCTGAAGTCGGAGCGACTTCAGTAGTGTCAATTAAGACGCTCCCATTGCCTACCATGTTAACCTAAATGCAAAGCGACTTGGGGCGACTTGGGGCGACTTGAGGGCGTACAAGTCGGATCCCAAGTCGCCCCAGTGTGAACCGACCCTTAAGATGGCCATAACACAAGCTGAACAAAAGAAATCTGACAGATTCCTCCAGCAAAGCTAAACAGCATAGATGGAAGACTCTACCCTGCCGGGCTATGCCAGCTAGTCTCACCCCTTAAAGTGGGCCTTTCAATAATATTACAAGTTTCCATGAAAAATTTCCCGACATGTCACAATATACAGTAATATATCATTTATGAGAAAAGATAAACTGTTATTAAAAATCTGTCGGTGAGCTCTAGCCCAGTGACATTGCCTTGGCTGCAATGATGTCATCAGTCTGCTGCAGGCAAAATAAAGCATTTCCCTAGTCTCCTCTCCTCCAGTGATAAGGCTACAACATGTCACTTTGTACAAAGTCACAAGGTAAGACACTGCAGCAGGGACTACCGCTGATCTGTGATCAGACATTTGTGATGGTGACTCTGGATGATGCATGAACAAAGATGGCTCTGTCCTTCTGGAAAGATAAGCAGATGAAGGAATTGTCAGGCGGAATACTGTGAAAGGTAATAAATACCTGGAAGTGTTACACTGTTATACGGTACTTAGAATGCTGCACTTAAAGCGGTATTAAACCTAAAACCAAACATTTATTATATTGCAGCTTACCAATTCATAGATGTGATGGTTGCATTTGTTTTTTCTTTGTAGGACTTCTTTCTTTTTTATTTCACCTGGTGGTCCTGCCAGTAAGTCTGTTGTTTCTGCTGTCCTGGAGATGTAGTAGTTAGAGGGTTGAGACAAACTATTTACCACTGACGGGGGGGGGGGGGGCTTACAATAATCAGCTTTTATTTATTTATGTAGAGCCTTTATCCCAAAACAATCAAAATTGTTTGCTGTGACTGCTTAAAGAGTGTTAGCTGGAATTTGGCTTCAGTTTGTTAGTGTATCTAAATCTGCTACATTTAACAGTCCCCTCCCCCACACTGACAATGCTGCTATCCAATGTTATCTCTCTTGCTCTTTCCTCCAGAGTGGGGGCGCTCTAATACAAGAGAAGTGTTACTGGCTAGATCACCAGGTGAAAACAGAGGGAAGCCTGAAAAAAAAACTAATACAGCCACTGCAGGTAAGTATTGGTAAGCTGCAATATGTTACATTTTTGTTTTTGGGTTTGAAGTAGGATTCCAGCTTAAAGCGGAGTTCCACCCAAAAATGGAACTTCCGCTTTTCGTAATCCTCCCCCCCTCCGGTGTCACGTTTGGCACCTTTCAGGGGGGAGGGGGAGCGGATACCTGTATAATCCAGGTATTTGCTCCCATTTCCAGGCATAGATAGCCGCAGTATCCGCGGATATCTATGCTATATCTGGCGCCTCCTCCGTCCCCCCCCCCCCCGCTGTCTTCTGGGAGACACACAGGTCCCAGAAGACAGCAGGGACCAGTGGAATCGCGCAGCGCAACTCGTGCATGCGCAGTAAGAAACCAGGCTGTGAAGCCGCAAGGCTTCACTTCCTGATTCCCTTACCGAAGATGCCGGTGCCTCCACCCGAGAGCCGAGGGACAGATCGACTTTGGGTGCCGACATCGCGGGCGTCCTGGACAGGTAAGTGTCCATATTTTAAAAGTCGGCAGCTGCAGTATTTGTAGCTGCTGACTTTAAAAAAAAAAAATTTGGCGGAACTCTGCTTTAATCCTAACTACTTTTAAAAATGTCCCCTACTCCCTCCTAACACCTATGCTAACTAACCTGTGTTTAAAAGGTGTATATACTTACCTATTTTTAGCCTGTTCTGGTCCAAACATGTGATCGGGCTCCCCTGTGTCAATCAGTGGCAGCTGAAGGAAAAATATATCTGATAACAGGTCCACTTTAAGCTGGCAATACATTGTCATTGTACAATCTCTATTATCTCACTTAGATTCACCAGAACATGATGGTCTTTCTATACAGTTTCGTTTGTGTCCAATGACACTACACTACAGTTGATCTATGTAAAGGAGACTGTACAATTACATACAAATAAGTGACTCAGAGGGTTGGGTGTGTCATTGCCATCATCCCTTAAAGATTTAGAAAACAAATATATACCTCAATATGGGATTTTTAGGGCAATGTAGTAACGAAAGAATTTGTATTTAGATAAAACGATAATTTATTGATACATAGAAAATAGAAATAATATAACATACAAAAATTGTTTAAGGTAATTATGCGATTAAAAGAATCGTCAGGTAACATTAAAATAAGCAGGGAGCTACAGCTCCTACATTGTGATACATCCTGCTACCAGATACAATCACCACCTAGATTGATGCGATGGCGTCGAGTAGCGAATTTCCAACGCGTTTCAACTTTATGACATCAAACAAAGTCTTCCTCAGGGAAGGATTGCATCACGTTCTAAAGTTTCAAAAAATAGCAATGTTACAAACAGTGTGTGTACAAATCGCATATATTTCATTAGTCGCATTTGGACAAACACAACTTACATTTTCCATGTAGCTGCAGGAAAAACGCATTCCCAGTGCTGACAGGGACCTTCATTACTAGTTGCTCATGCTGTCTAATATCCTCTACAGAACGGCCAGGTATATTTTAGAAAAAACAGTATTAGGCAGCCAATAGATGGAGTTGCTAAAAAAACAGAAGGCAATCTTTTAAATGAATTATGAAAGTGAAAATAAGGTTTTCCAGGGAACCATATTCCCTGAAGCTAAGTAGTTGAAGTTTGTGTGGAATTACCTTCTGCTGTTGATATAGAATGTAGATAGTAGAGTTCAAAATTGCCAGCAATGGTAAGCCCTGGTCCTGGAGTACCTCTCGGTTAGAAGCCAAGTGGGAAATGCTGCCATCAACCGTCCCTGGCGTCCTAATAAAGGGATGTGGGCGTGGCTAAGGCTTTGGGCGTCTCATCGCTATAGTGACGCTCTCCTGCCCACTGGTGTTGGTGTATAAGGGGCGCGGTCTCGACAAAGCGGCGTCCCGCCCCCTGCATGAAGTGTCCATATGTTAAAAGGCTCTGGGGGAACGCCCTGTGGCTGTTTGTTACTAAGGCAAGGCCGTTCCATCCCCCAGTCGAAGCGCCATGCCTCCCCCTCCCATGTCCTATGGGGTGTGGGCGCGGTTTGCCAGGATGGGGGAGGGAGGCGTCGTGTTACCTAGGCAGCACAACACACTTCTGTTGTCTGCCAGTAACGCGTGCAGCGTCAGAGTCACATGACTCAGACGCTTGTCAAGATGGAAAGGGGAGCCGCTGCGTAACCTAGGCAGCACCGTATGTTTTCAATAGTTGTCGGTAGTACGTGCAGCGCCGAGATCCCGTGACACCGACGCTGCGAAGACGTCGTTCACTTAAGTGAAGTAAATAGAGAATTAAGGATTGTCTCACAAGCGGGCCAAGGCCAGCATAGATGAAACGAAAAGACAGAAAACTTATGGTTGGACAAAACCTTTATAGATTGAGGTTGGGTCACTATTTTAGGTTCATGCTCAATACTCTAATAATGCATAGTGCACCATGAGAATTTATAAAGCAAAGAGGGTAGGTATATTCCATTTATAATGAAGTGGAAACAGTGACATTAGCGATTTTTGTTCCATGTAAAAAAAATGCCCAAACCCTTTGAAGCGGTATATGTGTCCCTTTACCTCCACAATGGAGGTTTCAGGGACAAAGAACCTATTAGGACTGATAACCACCGACACAGTGAAAAGACCCCCTGGCCCCGAATAGTAATCGGCGTCCTGGGGTGTGTGGGCCACGATAAAACTCGTGGCCCCCCTGTGCCGGGTAGGGATAGAAGAACAGGGAGGGAAATCGTACATCCAAACCCACAATCTCAGCACTGGGAAGCGAGATTCAAAGTTGTTATATTCAAATGCATAAACGATAACAGCAATTAAGACAACAATCATATAAATAAATGGGACTTAGTAGACTACACATAATGAGTTATAACATGAATTTAATTCAATTAAGTTAATTAAGGAAAACTCTCCTAGACAATTTAACTGGACGGGGTGTAAACCCAAAACCTTGGCGGTTTGGAACATGTGACAACCCACTGGGGATATCACACGAGGATACATACTAGCCAAGTGTAGCTAATGATGTGGCCCTTGGAGTATCTGTTTTGAATGTATGGATGGCCCAAAGGTGTGATGACCGAAAAGTGGATCTAAAAAAGCGAAACCAGGCAAAGAAGTGCAGTATATATTCACAATCTATTTTAGTCAGTTTTCCCAGAACTGAAACCCTCCAGAAAAGGTCTGAAACTTTCAGTTTCATTCAAGCCGGGGGGGGGGGGGGGGGGGGGGTGGTGGCCCTGAGGTATCTTAGCCAGCGAATTTCCCCCTGGAGAAGAACCTTGTTCCAGTCGCCCCCCCTGATTGGTAAATGAATCCTCTCTAGGACTGTAAAGTTCACGGAAGGTAATCGGTAATTATGCTGTCTAGCGACATGTCTTCCCAGGGGTAGATATAAGTTGCCAATACGCATGCTCTGCCAATGCTTGTCGACACGTTTACCGAGTTCTTGTCTTGTTTTTCCTACGTAGAAGGCACCGCACTGGCATTGCATGAGGTAAACCACACCCTGCGTCCTACAATTAGCGAAGTGACGCAGGGAGAGGCTCTCCCCATTGGGCAACGCCAGTATGGTCCTCCTACCAATGACTTTACATTGAGCGCAAGATCCGCATGGGTAAGTACCCCATGTCTTGCAAGGATCTTTTCTTGCTTTGCCTTTATATTCACTTTGGGTCAATAGATTCCCTATCGAGCCTGATTTCCTATATGTGATTTGAGGTTCAGGGCCAATCAGCCCTTTCAGACTGGGGTCACCTGTGAGGATGGGCCAGTACTTGGAGATTATTTTGTTAATCCTATGGTGTTCGTTAGAAAATCTTACAATAATCCTCGTAGAAGTATCCTCTTTGATGGATTTTTTTGAGAAGATTAAATCTCTTCTGTTGGTCAATTTGACCCGATTGAACGCCTTTTTAAGAGATGATTTTGTATAACCTCTGTTCATAAGTCTGATGGTGAGTTGGTCGGCTTCTTTTTGAAAATCTTCATCATTGCTACAGTTTCTTTTAAGACGAAGAAACTGACTGTATGGGATGGATCTTTTAAGAGGATCCGGGTAGAAACGATCCGCGTGCAACAAAGTGTTGCCCGCAGTTTCTTTTCTGTAGAGTCTGCTAGATAGTCCACCCTCAGGGTTCTTGAAAATAGTAACATCCAAAAAATTCACCTCATGGATGGCAGATGTCATCATGAAGAAGAGATTGAAGTTGTTGTTGTTCATAAGTTTTAAGCAATCCTTCAATTGCTCAAGGGGGCCGTCCCAGATGATAAAGAGATCATCTATGTATCTCTGCCACATACAAATGTGGCGAGTATACGTGGACGCTGCTTCCCCCTGTAGAAAGTCCTTCTCCCACTCCCCCAGTTACAGGTTGGCATATGAGGGTGCACAGCAGGTCCCCATAGCCACTCCCTGCACCTGGAGGTAGTGGGAGCCTTTGAACAAGAAGGTGTTATGCCTGAGGATGTATTCCAGCATTAGCAGGATAAAGGTATTGAATTTCCAGTCGGTAGTTGCCCTCTGTCTCAAAGCCTGTTCAATTGCTGCCATGCCCAGATCGTGTGGAATACTATTGTAAAGAAATTCCACATCTATTGTGACAAGTATGGCCGAACTGGGGATGGTTAAACCGTCCAGGATCTGCAACAGATGTATTGTGTCTCTTGTATATGATGGTAGGTTCATGACATGGGGTCTCAGGTATTGGTCTATTATTTGGCTGATTCCCTCTGTAATAGAACCATTTCCGGAGATAATCGGTCTCCCTGGAGGGTCATTGAGTTTTTTATGCACCTTCGGTAGTGCATAGAAGGTGGGCTGGCGTGGGTGTCGAGTACGTATAAAGTCCCACATATCTATTACCCCCTCATTAAGGGATTCGTCCACTAAGGAGAAAAATTCTTGTTTAAATTTATCCACAGTGGCTGGGGAAATCTTTTTGTAGCATTTAGTGTTATTAAGTATATTAAAACACATTTTTTCATATTTGGCATTGTCCATGAGGACAATGTTCCCCCCTTGTCCTATGCCTCGATCGTAATTTCTGTGTTGTTCTTAAGGGTATTTAGGGCCTGTTGCTGTTCCCAGTTCAAATTGCTTTTAGTGGTATGTTTTACTGTACAATTACATTGGAACATGTATGCTGATACTATTGTTGAACATTGTCAGGAATTTATTTAGCCCTTGTTCACACCAATGCGATTTGACAGTTCACAACCACATGACAAGTCCCACCCTATTTTCGGCAATGGAACCGTTCAAATCATTGCGAATTAAGTTGCAGTGACTTTGAAAAAGGAGGTTCCTTCACTACTTTTCTGTGACTTTATTGCATTGATTTCTGTTAAATGAAGTCGCAAATGAAGTCGCAAACCTGCAATAAAATTGAGATCCGAATTGTATTGATCTGCAGCTTTGAAATCGTGCTTAAATAGCGCAATTTCAAAGCTGCACTGGTGTAAACCAGGGCTTATTCAGACTTGCAAATTTCTGGCAGTTCCACCATAAGGCGAGGATAACAAAAACTAAAAGGTTGCATTCACACCTTTGCGTTCTGCAAAAAAATGCACATTTCTGTGTGTGTTCATGAGAATGTGCATCACACTTGTGGTGCTGTTATTTTTTTAATTACACCCAAAACGTGGCTAGCAGACATGTGTTTTATTGTGAGATGAAATGTGTGAAAAATGTGCAAGCCTCAGTGGCAAAAAAAATCTGCAGAAGCTACTTTGGCGTGATTGGGATACCCTATGCTGTCGCACAACAAATGCGCAAAAAAAAAAACTTGCACATCACACAGGTGTGAATAGAGCCTAAGGATGCAGCTTGCAGAGCAGCCAGGTACATGAAAGGAATTGAGCCTTGTTCACACAGGTGTATTACAGTGTATACCCCTGGGAGGGCCATGCTTACCTGCACAGGCATGCACAGGGTTTCCGTGCATCCCTGTGCAGGCAGCACCATTCATGTCAATTGGGACGTGGACTCCACAGCTACCAGTTTGACAACTGTGCAGGTGCACATCGCTGAACGTAGGCAGTGTGCATTTGGGGCCATGCACCCACACTGCTGTCAAATTGGGAGCAGCGGCTATGTCCATGACATGAATGGGACTGCCTGCATGGGAATGCATGGAACACCTGTGCATCCCCGTATGGGCAAACACGGTCTTGGCATGGGTGTACGCTGTAGTATGCCTGAGTGAACAAGGTCTTAAGCCTTGTACACACATAACTATCCGATGTTAGCACAGCTATCTCCCCTGTTGTGCTATTGTGTTCTGACAGGGGGACGGCCCCCCTACCAAAACACTCTGGTCAGCGCTCTCAGCCATTGGCTAAGAGTGCTGATCGGGAGCCAATCATCAGACCTTTTTTGATCATGCCCCTACGACAAAAGCCCCTGCGGCAGGCTTTTTTCAGACCCACTACAGTACACAGGGGCAGAATGTCAGAATGCCACCCGACATTCGGCCCGTATGTACTAAGCTTTAGAAAGGGTTTAAAGCAGGCAGAACGAAAACAGCAAAAGCTAGCGCTCAAGGTAACCGGTGTAATGGCTTGCAATCAATTAGATTCAATAAAAGCGAATAAATAAAAGCAGGGCTGGAGATGGATATAAAATCAAATATAAAAAGTCCACGGGTAAGGGTAAAAAGTCCAATCAATTATGGAAAATAGTGGATCTTGAAATCTTGATAAAGATGGCAGAGTCTTTTAGATAACAAGCACTAAGGGCAGCTCTTCTCAAGAGTGAAGCCAACTCAGGATATCAACATGGAAAAAAGCACAGAAAAGCGCCTCTGAGTGCAATTTTTAATACATAATTCAATAAAAGTATCCAACACTTACATGTAGGTAAGTACAGATGTGCTCGTAGGAGATTACCATCTCACGATGGTATTGCTAGTGTCTAGAGCGTGTCCAGAGGAGTCTCAAGTCGAGGCTATGAAAGCCGCAAGGCGCCAGAGAGGAAGCCGGCTGTTTCCTTCAGAGGAGATGGTGACAGTCTGCTCGTGGAACAGTGTGTGACGTCAGCGGGATTAGGGGAAACACAACGCGTTTCAGAGCATGCGTGAGGCCCGTATGGAGCATGTGCGCTCCTTTCTCAAGTGTACAGGGGAAAGGAAAGGACGAGATTTAAATGCTCTTCCCAAAAACAAGTGTCAACTGGCTGAATGCTTAATAATTATACTACACGACAATTAGTACAATATAGAATAAAATAATGCAATAAGAGTAAGAGTAAGAATATTTAAAAAGCATTAATATACATTCACAAATGGTAAAAAGTTATATATATATATATATATATATATATATATATACACACACACACATATATATATATATATATATATATATATATATATATATATATATACACATATATATATACACACATATATATATATATATATATATATATATATATATATATATACATACATAAACAGGTGTATGTGTGTATACCCACACACAGTGAATGCTGGATGAACACTAAAAAGAATTAAATTAAGAATAACACATTGGGTTATTAAATTCATGGTGTAAGCTATTAGGTGGGGTGGCTATTGAGTAAATGGAACACGAATCAGTTAATTTAGAGCTCACATGCAGAATTCAAGTTGAATTTGACAATCGATATACAAAGAGTTGATCAGATTGATATATCATATCAAAGTGATCCAAAGGATTATGAAGTAATTAATTAATTAAATGTGCTAATAAATTATGCAACATTTATATAAAAGGATATAATGTACGGATAACTCAATTAATTAAATGTGGCAATAAATTATTTATGCGAAATATATATATATAAGGATATGGTATAATGAACGGATAAGCAGGTCATCATTGTCAATAAAATCAATAAATAATTAATGGTAATGGTAATAATGTCAATGGTGATTAGCAGGGGATAATGATTAAGAGAATTATATAATGGTGTTTACTTCCAGTTCCTCGTTGAGCCTATTGGGCACAGGGGTATCCAGGGTATATATCCAGAAACTTTCACGTTCACATAATTTGGAGAAACGTTCGGCTTCAGACAGACTTCTGGGTATGGCTTCTATAACCCATACCCACAAGCCCGTCGTGGACTGGCTATGATGCTCTAGAAAGTGACGTGGCACGCTATGTTCGTCACAGCCAACTTCCACAAAGCGACAGTGTTTACGGAAGCGCTGTCTCAGTGGGCACATGGTGCGACCAACATACAGCAGCTTACAGGGACATATTGTACAATATACAACGTAATCGCTAGAGCAGTTGTAAAAATTGTCAAGATAGTAGATCTTTTCTTTGTGAGTAAAACTCTTTTGTCCGTTTTTACGAAATTACAGGTCTTACACAAAGGTTTGTTACATCTATACATCCATTTAAGAGGGATTAGGCATAAGGGGTTACCTTTTTTGGTGCATTTTAGTTTGCTTGGTGCTATTTTATTTTTTAGTGTGGGGGCCCTCCTATAAGTGACCTTGGGTCTTTCACATAGGGTGGTAATCAGATGAGGATCTTGTTTTAAAATGTTTCAGTGTTTGTTGAGGATGTGTTCCATCTTCTTATATTGTCCATGAAACCCAGTGATAAACCGAACAACTGGTTTCTCTAAGGGTTTAACACTTTTGTTTTTTTTCTGGGAGGAAAAGTGGTGTAGGCCTGGTCTACTGTTTTTTCTGGCTATACTTTTTCAAGGAACTTTTGTTTAAGATGTGTACTCTGAGAGATATAGTCACTATCTCTTGTGCAATTTTGCCTCAATCTACAGAACTGTTCTTGGGGTATATTTTTAACCCATTAAGGATGATGGCAGCTGTCAAAGTGAAGATATGAATTTCCCGCAGTGAATTTCATATAGTTATGGGCAAAGATTTTGCTATGTTCATGTTTGAGTTCGAGGTCCAAGAAGGCTAGGCTATCCTTGTTCCAAACAGCTGAAAAGGAAAGTCCTAGATTATTGGCGTTGCAGTGATCAGCATCAAAATTGAAGTAATTATGTGTAGAAAGATAAACCAGCAGATAAGGGGGGTGGGATTATTATCCAAGATAGAACCACTTATGTGATTGAAGCTATGAGATTGCTTTCAGACACCAAGACATATAAAAAACTTCCTATAGACCCTCTGCCTTCTTTTCGCATAGATGCAGAGACCCTTATTCATAAAGCCACCATTGATCAAGTTATTGATAAAAAAGAGGTAGCCTTCATGCGAAAAGATTTTTATAGCATTTATGTCCCTTGATGTAAACTCCCTGTACACGTCTATACCCCATGATTTAGGTTTTTTGGCTGTACAACAATTTTTATCATCAGATCCCATGCTCAACACCATAAAGGCTACCTTTATCTTGGATGCCACTTCCTTTTTTCTTACACATAATTACTTTCATTTTAAAGATTATTTCGACTGCAGACCCATGGTACAGCGATGGGTGCCAATTTTGCCCCCATCCTATGACAATCTGACCATGGGTCTGTGGGAGAACCAGCTCATATGGAAAAATAACCCCTTTGCCAAGCGAAACGTTCGGCTTCAGACAGACTTCTGGTATTTTATGGCAGGTACATTGACGACATTGTCATCATCTGGGATGGCCCCCCGTTCCAGGTTGGTGAATTTATCGCCCACTGCGACGCCAATAATCTAGGACTTTCCTTTTCAGCTGTTTGGAACAGGGATAGCCTAGCCTTCTTGGACCTCGAACTCAATCACGAAAATAACAAAATCTTTGCCCGTAACTATACGAAACCCACTGCAAGAAATGCATATCTTCACTTTGACAGCTGCCATCATCCTTAATGGGTTAAAAATATACCCAAAAAAAAGTTCTGTAGATTGAGGCAAAATTGCACAAGAGATAATGACTATATCTCCCAGAGTACACATCTTAAACAAAAGTTCCTTGAAAAAGGATATCCAGAAAAAATAGTAGACCAGGCCTACGCCACTTTTCTTCCCGGAAAAAAAACAAAAGTGTTAAACCCTTGGAGAAACCAGTTGTTCGGTTTATCGCTGGGTTTCATGGACAATATAAGAAGATGGAACACATCCTCAACAAACACTGGAACATTTTAAAACAAGATCCTCATCTGATTACCACCCTATGTGAAAGACCCAAGGTCACTTATAGGAGGGCCCCACACTAAAAAATAAAATAGCGCCAAGCAAACAAAAATGCACCAAAAAAGGTAACCCCTTATGCCTAATACCTCTTAAAGGGATGTATAGATGTAACAAACCTTTGTGTAAGACCTGTAATTTTGTAAAACACAGACAAAAGAGTTTTACTCACAAAGAAAAGATCTACTATCTTGACAATTTTTACAACTGCTCTAGCGATTACGTTGTATATTATCTTATATGTCCCTGTAAGCTGCTGTATGTTGGTTGCACCATTTGCCCACTGAGACAGCGCTTCCATAAACACCGTCGCTTTGTGGAAGTTGGCTGTGACAAACATAGCATGCCATGTCACTTTCTAGAGCATCATAGCCAGTCCACAATGGGCTTGCGGGTATGGGTTATAGAAGCCATACCCAGAAGTCTGTCTGAAGCCGAACGTTTCGCCAGATTATGCGAAAGTGAAACGTTCTGGATATATACCCTGGATACTCTTGTGCCCAATGGGCTCAAGAAGGAACTGGAAGTAAACACCATTATATAATTCTCTTAATCATTAAATATACCCTGCTAATCACCATTGACATTATTACCATTACCATAAATTATTAATTGATTTTATTGACAATGATGACCTGCTTATCCGTTCATTATACCATATTCTTATATATATTTTACATAAATAATTTATTGCCAAATTGAATTAATTTATCCGTACATTATATCATATCCTTTTATATAGATCTTACATAATTTATTACCACATTTAATTAATTAATGTCTTCATAATCCTTTGGATCACTTTGATATGATATATCAATCTGATGAACTCTTTGTATATCGATCGTCAAATTTGCCTTATATTCTGCATGTGAGCTATAAATAAACTGATTTGTGTCCCATTTACTCAATAGCAACCCCACCTAATAGCTTACACCATTATTTTATAACCCAATGTGTTATTCTTAATTTAATTAATTTTAGTGTTCATCCAGCATTCACTCTGTGTGGGTATACACGCATACATGCGTGTATGTATATATATGTGTATATATATATATAAATATATGTATGTGTGTATATATATATATATATATATATATTTATAAACTTTTTAACATTTGTGAATGTATATTAATGCTTTTTAAACAATGTACACACGATAGGATTTTCCGACAACAAAACCGTGGATTTTTTTCCGAAGGATGTTGGCTCAAACTTGTCTTGCATACACACAGTCACACAAATGTTGTCGATGTACAACGAAGTTCAATAGCCAGTGCGGCTCTTCTGCTTGATTCCGAGCATGCGTGGACTTTTGTACACACACACAGAATTTCCGACAACAAGTCTTTGGGCCTTGCGCATGCTCTGAAACATGTTGTGTTTCCCCTGATCCCGCTGACGTCACGCACTGTTCCAGGAGCAGACTGTCACCATCTCCTCCGAAGGACACAGCCGGCTTCCTCTCTGGCTCCTTGCGGCTTTCATAGCCTGGACTTGGGACTCCTCTGGACACGCTCTAGACACCGGCAATACACATCTGTACTTACCTACATGTAAGTGTTGGATACTTTTTTGTATTATGTATTAAACATTGCACTCAGAGGTGCTTTTCTGTGCTTTTTTCCATGTTAAAGCAGGCAGACTGTGTCCATTGAGCCAGTAGATGCATTTTTTTCTTTGAGGGTTCTACTCCTTTAGGTACAGATAATGAGAAAAAATCAGCGTCCAAGCGTCTCATCCACAGTAAATACATTAACCAGACAGAGAAATCATAGAACGTGGAGCGACACAGGCAAGACTTCTGGAACATTCCATCAATCATCAGATTACAGCGAGATACATACAAGATAAAGGCCCACAACACGGAGATAATGCGCAATATCTCCCTGAAGCGTTTGTTTTCCAACTAATATATATGGAAGCGCGGAAAAGGCAGAGCAAAGAGAGATGCAAATTGAAATGAAGAGCACTCCAGTCATGTTCAAATCGTGAAGTAAATGTGATTTGTTTTCTTTTGCCGGGCTCAGAAAGGCCTTAGAGAACACAAAGAAATTACTGAAAATGTATATAACTCAAAGGACCATTAAAGACAAAATTTAGACAAGATATTTAAAATCTAAAAAAAAGATAACTCTAAAGAGTCATTCTCCTTAAAAAGTCATATTTTAGTGTTTGTTAGGTGCTGCTGGAGGTAAAAAAGTAAAATCTGCAGTTTAATTGTAGTGCTGCCCTTGTGAAGGTCGCAGGTTAAATCAGTACCCCCTGGTTGCCCTGACCCTGTAAGTCCTCCCCCACCTCTGACACCCTGGGTTCATACATTTTCCCTTTTTAATGACAATAATAAGGAAGTAAGTACACCAGAATTGATTAAACCAATTAACTTGTTTACTTAGTGAAATGCAAAGGGATTAGAAAGTCAACTCAGGTTTACAATTCAAAATGGTATTTCTTATAGGAATGTTATCAATAACTAAATGGCAATCACAGATTTGAACAGAAATCAGATTTAAACATTCAACAGTAAGGACTATAATCTCTGTACACAGCGAGGCACATACAATGCCTATGTGAACAGGTTACAAGAGAGCAGAGGAATGGCTATTATTGGTGTCAGACCCCTCTGTTCCTCAACACATAGATGCAGAAAAGTAAATATAATATTATAACCTTTTGCCATGGGCGTAACATAAGGGGTTGCAGGGGTCACAATCTCAACCCCCGCCCTAGCTCCAGGGGGCCCCTGCAGCCTCCCTGTCATATTATCATATCCTCCACAAAATCCAGCTCCGATCTGCCCTAGGGCCCCACAGCCACACTCCAGTACTGGGCTTCTACTTTGCCTTCCACAGTCCACACCCCTCTCTTCCCATTGGCTGGGGAGAAGCTATGAGCCATTTCCTGAATGGAGAGGAGCACGAGGTGAGAACAGCCCAGGATGGGGAAGTGTCTGTGCTGTGTGCTGGCAACATGGAATGGTAACCGAGCTCAGTGAGGCAAGAGGAGGAGAGTGCTGTTCTGTAACCAAGATGGGACCAATGTCATGGGTGAGGTATGACACTGCTCAGTGTCTTCTAGTCACCAGCTGGGATTCTTTGTAACCCCCACCGGGGATGTCTACTTACCTCACTTCCCTGACAACTGGGGAAAAGACACACACCTCCGGGAGGTGACCTTTCCCCAACACCTGCCGACACTGACAGAGAAACCTTCAGAAATTGCTAAAACAAATCCCTTAACACCTCCTCAGGGGCCTGCTGAAGGGGCTGTAGGCTGCAGATTTTGTGTCACACAGCTTTGCCCTCCCAGATCTAAGTTCCCCCCCCAAAGCCCCCTGACCCCCTCCACCCTGCATGCTATGCCTTTCCCATTATAGTACTCTATACTGTTTCTCCTCCAAAGGGCTGAAATCACATTCCTTTACAACACAGCCAGTTAGCCATGATCTGCAAAGGGAGCATCTGCGTACTGCAACTGCGTTCTAACCAGAGAATTTCACAGGTCAGAAGGGCAACATAAAAGCCAGATACACCCTGTAAAGACTGACAGACTGTGTTTAAAGGAATGTGATTTCAGCCCTGTGTAGTAGAGGGGGGGGAGTGCTGGGATGGGAAAGGAGCTCTGCCAAGTGACCTGCCAGGGGTCCCTGTCCACTGATTCTCCAGCGGTGATCTCTGTCCTCTGATTCTCCAGCGGTAATTCCTGTCCTCTGATGTAAAGAGGAACTCTGGGAACTCAAAACTCTTAAGCCACTTTGAGTATCTTGGCGTGCGGTGGATGTATCTGCACGCACTTTGGAAGTAGTGTGGGGGGGGCCCAGGTCAACTTTTGCATCGGGGCCCACAAGCTTCAAGCTACGCCTCTGCCTTTTGCATAAAGAAACTGTATGGAAATCAACCTACTCTTACAGAGAGTTCTTGGTGAATTGTAGCTCTGAGAGCTCAGCAAAAACAAATCCCTGAAGTGGGGAAGGAGGTGAAAAGTAGTCCTGTATTACTGTGCGGCAGTCCAGTTGAT
This sequence comes from Aquarana catesbeiana, assembly GCF_042186555.1. Lineage (NCBI taxonomy): Eukaryota > Metazoa > Chordata > Amphibia > Anura > Ranidae > Aquarana > Aquarana catesbeiana. The sequence continues at coordinate 548,836,774 of NC_133326.1, forward strand.
CTTCAGCTAGCCCTTGATAATAATTGTATGCAAGGAATTTTTGAATGGCAAAGCAAAGCAACCTGAATCAATTGGTTGTGTATAAAAAAGAAACAATCTTCCTGTGTAGAACAAACTGTAACTGGATTCACAGTGATCGCTGACTTAAAGATGATACCCTCTGTCGAACTACAAGTAGAAGCAAGGTGATAGGAGGTAGCGATGTCTGTATACAGTGTCTATGATGTTAGGCCTAGACCCTTGACACTAAACCTGATAGAAATTGCAGGATACAATGGTGTCTATATTGTTGGGCTATTGCCCACTCACCACACTGAAACAAAGGATGATGATGATGGTGATGATGGTTATGATAGTGGTGGCTGTCTCTTGAGAATGTGGCTCAGGGAATGATGTCCAGCCTCCGCCGCACAGCGCCACTGCTCACCCGAATCTGATGTCACTGCTGGATAGCTGTGATAAGAGTGGCCTCCAGGCTGCCGCCGAACAGGGGTGCTGCCCGCAGGTGTCCCTCCGAATATCTGCTGAATGGTTCCGCTGGTACAGGCTGGGACTCAGCTGCAACTCACACCATCACAGAATCCCTGCACTCAGATCCAGGCTGGGTCCCAAGAGAGTGTGCCAGGCTTAAATCCGTTCCTCTTATAGTCCCTCCCATTGGTCTGCTCTTCCACATCCGCCATCTGGTAGTTGCAGTTCCTGATGATTCAGCAAGAGGGCTAATCTTATCCATTTGGACTACATGTCCCAAGATGCTTTGCTCTGCCTTGTCTCTGTATCAATGATGCAACAGGTCAGCGTCAACGCAGCACTAAAAGGAAACAGCTCCCCCCACAGCAAAGCCACACAGTGTCTCCTGATCCTGATTGCAGGAATATATATATATATATATATATATATATATATATATATATATATATATATATATACAGATCCTGGCTACATCCTCCCCCCACTTAAAGTCTTTGGTCCCCAAAGAGGCAGAGATATTTTATCAACAATTGCTAGAAATAGAGGGATTAGTCAACACTAGCCATTCAAATTCAGTAAATATTGACATACTTCCCTAGCTTTCCTTCAGGTTTAATTTGGTAAACCAGCCACCCTGGAAGCTGCTTGCAGATAACACAGGGTTGAGGCCTCCAGCGGTCAGCCAATTTATATTTTCCCGGGACACACAAATTTTTTAGCAGCACTCGATCTCCTGGCTGTAAATCTTGCACCCTCACCTTGAGATCAAAATTATTTTTGTTTCTCAGCCCTCCGATTTTGCAACATGTTCCATAGCTTTCTCCAAAGCTTGCTTCAAATTTTTACGTAGACGTTCTACATATCCCCTGTGGGAAGTCAGAGAGGTATCATCCACAGATGTTCCAAAAACCAGATCAAACGGAAGTCAAGATTCTCTCCCAAACATAAGTCTGTATGGTGAATATTCAGTGTCATCACTCGCCGTACTGTTGTATGTATGTATGACTGTAGCGATATCATTTCCCCAATGTTGTTTCTTTTCAGTAGGTAAAGTTCCCAGCATGTTCAGTAAAGTTTGATTGAACCTTTCAGGTTGTGTGTTTCCCTGAGGATGGTATGGTGTGGTTTGGGACTTCTTGATGCCCAGCAACTTGCACAGCTGATGTATTAGTCAGCTTTTAAAATCTCTTCTTTGATCAAAATGAATTACGGTAGTCCGTAATGAATGAAGATTTTTTCCACAAGGACTTTTGCCACAGTAGTAGCCCATTGATCTTTGGTAGTGTAAGCCTGGGCATACCGAGTGAAATGGTCAGTCATCACGAGAACATTACCTCTTTTACCTGTATCAGGTTCCAGGCACAGCAAGTCAATACACACCAACTCCATGGGCCCCTGACTCTGCAGATAGGAGCAGCTCGCACTGGCAGGGTATTTCTCTGAATACATGGTAAACAAGAATGACAATAGCTTTCTACCTCTCTTCTAATGTCAGGCTAATAGAACCTATCTCTGACTAAGCAAAAGGTCCTTTCTATACCTAAATGTCCATGTTCAGCATGCAGGGCTACCTACACTGATATATAATCAGTGGCGGTGCGTCCATAAGGGTGCACAGGCGCCGCCCCCTCTCTCCTGCCACCCCTCTATCACCAATAGACAGATTCATGCATTGCATAAATCTATCTATGGCTGCCGCTGCCACCCCCTATTCAGGCACCCGGCCCCTTTTCGTGCGCCGGGCGCCTGAATTACAGCGTCGGGGTATATTTTTGAAGCATCTGATTAGAGCCATAGGCTACAATAGGCATCAAAAAAAGTAAACAGCGAGCGCCATGCTTGGCGCTGGCAGTTCACTCAGCTGTGTTAGGAAAGCGAATGAGTATTCGCTTTGCTAACACTAAACCAGCTTTCCACCAATCAGGTGCTCGGGTCTGTTACCCATCACCTGATTGGCTGAAATGACAGGCGCTGTGATTGGACGCCTATGAGGCGTCCAATCATAGCAGAGGACGGGAGAAGACATCGAGGAGGCCGCTCACCGCCGTCACCCACTGCCCCACCGAGAGACAGGGTAAGTGCCGGGCAGACGGCGGGGGGGCACACTGGCAGCATTTGATATGGCACAGTGGCAGCATTTGATATGGCACAGTGGCAGCATTTGATGGGCACAGTGGGAGCATTTGATATGGCACAGTGGCAGCATTTGATGGGCACAGTGGGAACATTTGATATGGCTCAGTGGCAGCATTTGATGGGCACAGTGGGAGCATTTGATGGGCACAGTGGAAGCATTTGATATGGCACAATGGCTGCATTTGATGGCACAGTGGCGGCAACTGATGGGCACAGTGGCTGCGTTTGATGGCACAGTGGTGGCAATTGATGGGTACAGTGGCTGCGTTTGATGGCACAGTGATGGCATTTGATGGGCACAGTGGTTGCATTTGATGGCACAGTGGCCACAATTGATGGGCACAGTGGCTGTGTTTGATGGCACAGTGGCGGCGGTTGATGGCACAGTGGCGGCAATTGATGGACACAGTGGCTGCGTTTGATGGCACAGTGGCTGCGTTTGATGGCACAGTGAGGCTGCAATTGATGGGGCTTTTTTTCTGAATTTTTCAGTTTGTTTGCGCCCCCCCAAAAAATTTTGAGCACCAGCCACTGTGTACAATGCTTTTCAGGAAGAAAACGTTGCCATGTTTCCTCGGAATCTTCAGCGGGGCCCCTCCTATACAGCAAACCATCTCTCAGTTGTAGCCTGTTCCACTCTTAGTGTAGTACCTTAGTGCCAACCACAGGGCTCTTTAACAGCAACACTGGATCTTGCTTAGCCAAAGATTCAATGACTAAGTGGCACTGGGGGTTCTAATCTTAATCAGTTTTTAAGTCCCTTTTTGATAGCCGAGGAAAGCTCTCGCCTCGCACTTCAATGTGTCAATCTACAGTAATATTGAGGCACTCCAGAAGGAGGAACTCTTATGGATTCAGCTCCTACAGTTCCCTTCAGCCTTTGGGCCAGACCTCTACACAAGGCCTGCACTCCTTCTGCAGTCACGAAAGTCCATCTTTTCACAGGTCAATGAGGCCTAAAGGACAGGGCATTCGCATCTCTGTTGCCAGCTCCAGGCCGATACTTCAAACTGAACTGAAATCCAGCCAGTGCAGCTAACCATCGATGTCCAGTGGCATCCAGCTTAGCAGAAGTCAATAGATAGGTCAAAGGATTATTGTCTGTCTTCACTACAAACTTTGCTCCATATAAATAATCCTTCAGCTTGTCAACTACCACCCATTTTAAGGCCAAGAACTCTGATTTGTGAACCGGTAATTCTTCTCAGAGGGGATGAGACTACAGCTCACATATGCCACCGGCCTGAGCCCACCATCTTGTTCTTGGTAGAGAACTCCACTCAAGCCATCTCGACTAGTTTCCACATGAAGCGTTTAGTTGGGTCTGCATAGGCCAAGACTGGGGCTTCAGTAAGACTCCTCTTTAACTGCTGATAAGCCTCCTGGCATGGACGAGTCCATTGTTCTCTAATGGATTCTATTTATCCTCTTATTCCAGGCTTCTTCACCTTCATCTTGTCTCCTTCTTCACCCAAAACAACTTGCAACAATTCATTAAGGGGCCTAGCGATCTTCGTGAAGTTGGCTACAAACCTTCGGTAATAAGAACAAAACCCCAGAAAAGATCTTAATTCCCTTACAGTGTCTGGTCTAAGCCTTGCAGTAACTGCTTCCAGCTTCTTTGGATCTGTAGCTACTCCCCTGGTGGAGACAACATGGCCTAAATAGGTAAACTGGCACTTTTCTTTGATAGTTTAAACCCTTCATCATGTAGTCTTTCAAAGACTTTCTCCAACCGCGCCTCATGTTCTTCTAGGGTCTTTCCAAACACAATGGTGTAGTCCAAATCCGTTCCTCTTATAGTCCCTCCCAGCAGTCTGCTCTGCCCCATCCGCCATCTGGTAGTTGTAGTTCCTGATGATTTAGCAAGAGGGTGTTTCATCAGATTAAGCGACCCATCAGAATTTGTAGTGAAGTGATGTTCCGTCGCCGCCATCTTGCTACACCCCGCACTTGCCCACAGTAAGGCTAGAGTGGGAAGGCGGCAAGCGGACATCTTGTTACACCCACCAGATTTTTGCATTTTACACTTGTTTTTAACAGTAAACAGGTTATATGGTGAAACACAGTACTTAGAGGGATACGGCTTCCCCCCCCACATCAAAGCCACACAGTGTCTCCTGACTGCAGAAATATATATATATATATATATATATATATGTATATATATATATATATATATAGTATCTCACAAAAGAGAGTACACCCCTCACATTTTTGTAAATATTTTCTTATATCTTTTCATGTGACAACACTAAGGAAATTACACTTTGCTACAATGTAAAGTAGTGAGTATACAGCTTGTAAAACAGTGTAAATTTGCTGTCCCCTCAAAAATACTCAACACACAACCATTAATGTCTAAACCGCTGGCAACAAAAGTGAGTACTCCCCTAAGTAAAAATGTCCAAAATGGGCCAAAGTATCAATTTTTTGTGTGGCCCCATCTAGGTTGTGGGCAGCGCTTCCTCTGGGCAGCGTCTTCTCCTCCTGGTGCGTCACGGCAGCTTTCCCTGTTTCTCCTCCCTCCTCCTCCACGGCGGCCAATAGGATCATTTCTCCTCTCGAGCCCACTATTTTTTGAGGCCTATTAGAGCCTCTGGTTTTAATCACGGGCTTCTAATTAAAAAAAAAAAACATTGGAATCCATGCGTGCGGCACCCCACATGTGGGGGCAGTGACCCTGCGCACTGCATTCCGGGCAGCCACTGCTATCAACATGTCTTTGGAGTCACCTATGCTGTCACAGGGAGAACATATATACTTCAGGTAGGTAGTGCCGTGGTTGGGACTCAAACCGGTGACCATAAGGCTGCTAGGTTATAGTGTCACTGTGCTGCTTTCCCTGGTTCCTCCCTTCCACATCACCAGCAAGCTAATAAAAATATAAAATTCTTATTTAACCACTTAAGGACTGGGCCTCTTTTTTAGATGTGTTGTTTACAAGTTAAAAACATTTTTTTTTGCTAGAAAATTACTTAGAACCCCCAAACATTATACATTTTTTTTCTAACACCCTAAAGAATAAAATGGTGGTCCATCTCCCGCCGCCGATAAAAGTGATCTCACGGCGCCGCAGAGACCACTTTTATCTTGTAGCCGACCGCCAGCCGAACGTGGGGATACTGGGGTTATGGCAGCTAGCTGCTGCCGTAACAACGATATCTGTCCTCAAAGTGAGGACGTATATCAGCGTTCGGCGGTCGGCAAGTGGTTAAGGTCAAGTGACATAAAAACTGGGTCTCTGTGCCTCTGTAGCATCACATATGGCGACCCATCACATTTGGCTACACGCTGGACTGCGCATTCAAAACGTCGACATATGCGTTCCAACACTGTGGCGATCTGCACTTGCGCAGAATTTTGTGGCCACACCCCTGAGTCCAGGTTCAAGCCCCACCATCCAAGTGGACATAGAGTTAGATTATAATTATGCCGAGCGAATGTGACATGACACCTCTCTTTACTAGGTAGGCAGATCATGACTGGTGGGAGGGGCCAGCAGGGTGCTGTACATAGCTTCCTGAAAACAAACAGCATCCTGGAGGAGCCAAAAATGCACAATGTTGCACCAGAAAAAGCACTGTACCTTTTCTAAGACGCAAGGAAGAGAAGAGCACAGGTGTGAATAGACCCCAGAAAAAATTAGAACCTCTTGTTGTGCATAATCGTGTGTTAGCCAACACATGTAAAATTGCACATGCATGAAGAGGGACGTTAACAGAGTTATGATTCTAGTTACCAGTAAATGAAAATACAGTAGAATATTGTAGAGGCATATAAAAATAATTGCCCATTCATTAAAAAAGGTTATGGACTCCTGAACTATTAAAAGCCAACTGCACAATATATATTTTACCCTTAATCTTTAGGATTAGATACGTTGCCTGCTTCCTAATACCAATATTAAATGTAAAATTAAAATGCCAAATAGTTTGTAAAAATCAAAACCGTCACAAAAACATGACCAGCAGTAAAGAACATATCCAATGATTCAATCTATAGGATGTATCCAGTCATCTGCTACATCATGTTCCAACACCATAACAATATCTGTACTATCTGTTCTCCAGCCAAAGGGATGGCACATTGTGAGCTGTTCCCAGAAAACCACGTCAGAGCAGAGTGCTCAGTATTCATACCTAAATAGCATATATCAAGGTTCATATGATGTTAATTAGATTATATAAATGCTCAAAATATCTCTTTGGGAACAACTGCTCAATGCTCATATTGAAAATGAATTCCTAGTGGAACTATTTATGATACATTGGATCTACCTTCGTAAACTGTTGGCGCTATATAAATCCTGTATAATAATAATGGTATCTAAATAATCTTTTACCACTTCCATCAGCTCATTCCCCACAGTTACAACCTTTTGTATCACCTGTCCCACCCTATGAGATTGTAAACTCTTCTGAGCAGGGCCCTCTTAATCCTCCTGTATTTTATTGTATGATAACTGTATTGTCTCCCTTTTATATTGTAAAGCGTTGCGTAAACTGTTGGCGCTATATAAATCCTGTATAATGATAATAATAGTTGGACTATTATGCCCAAGGATACCAGCATCAATGTATAGTATCACATTCAATGCTGTTAGATTCATCACTGTTCAACATATTGTAGCATAGTCCTAACATACTTCACAGCTTTTGTGTATTTATGATCATCCTTCTAAATGTGTGTAGAGATAGCATTGCAACAGGAATAGTGTTCATAAGTCCCCAAGGACATCTCATCTTGAAACAAGATATCCACTGATAAAATAATAGCATTCTTATGTATATAAATGTGGAATGTGTGTAACTGAGACAGTGGATTCAATTCATTAGGCAGGGGTAGGCAACCTCAGCCCTCCAGCTGTTTTGAAACTACAAGTCCCATGAGACATTGCAAGACCCTGACAATCACAGGCATGACTCTTAGAGGCATGATGGAATTTGTAGTTTCACCACAGCTGGAGGGCCGAGGTTGCCTACCCCTGCATTAGTGGATCATGATTGGAGAAAATCAAACAAATTCATATGGGGTACAGTGGCTCTAGTGAGGCAGTTCTATAAGTGCCCATCAGTGCCGCCTATCAGGGCCTATCAGTGGCACCCAGCAGTGCCCATCAGCGCAGCCTCATCAGTGCCTATCAGTGCAGCTTATCGGTGCCCATCAGTGCAGTCTTATTAGTGCAGCCTCATCAGTGGACATCAGTGAAAAAAAAAAAAACTTTTATACAATTTTATAACAGAAACTAAGAAAAACATTTTTCTTTTTTCAAATTTTCAGTCTTTTTTTGTTTAAAAAAAAAGGTGGTGATTAAAGTGGATGTAACCCACTCTCATCATTTCTAAATGAATTTCATAGTGCTGATCTATAAGGATATACATGCCTCCTGCATGTATCCTTACCTGTCAAATATCTTCCCTTTAGCTGTTTGGAGCATTGCAATACTCCGGATTCTGTGGGCAAGTCTGTTGTCCAGGGCTTGTGGGTGGAGTCGTGATGTCAGTAACTCCCCGCCCACCTTTACACTTCCTTTGGCCAGGCATCAATATTTATTACACTGAACTTCTGCTGGTCTCGTGGATTATGCCCCATGATCACTAACATCCAGTCAAAACCCAGGAAAGTCACCACATGACTTCAGCATGCCCAATCATGCAGAGGTGTGGAGCAGCCAATCCTGAGAGAGCCGGGGAAGAAAGGAGGCGGGATGTGAAGTACACAGAATGCCTCTCACATTTGTGCATGAGTTAAGGAAATCACCTGTCACTTACAGCAAGGGGGACAAACTGACACTTATTTCTCTGTGTGTCTGTTTTTATCTTACTGAAGAAAGATAAGAGGATTGCTCAGAGCTGGATTAACTCTTCGTGGCAAGACTGGGCACAGATGAAACTACATCCTCTGCTGTAACAGATATGAGTCTTTTTTTTTATAATCACTTTTTCTTTATTAAGACAAATTCCAACATACAACATAGAAATACACATTGCACAATATATATATATAAACCTTTTCCTTAACATACACCACACTAACCCCCCCATCCCGAGAAAACACACTGGATCCTTGATCATGTCCTCTTCAAAAGAGAGAAAGAAAGAAGTAAAAAAAAAAAGGAAAACGCCCACCCACTTGCCTACCCATAACAGAACACTTTCAACCTCAACTTTACCATGTCATAAAGTAAAGAAATGATTACGTTTCTGGACGTTAAAATTATAAAGAACCTGGGTGGCACTCTCTTGATTCTCGATGCATCAAGTGCACATTCCAAACCCCTCATACAGTCCATTCCCTACAGTCAGTACCTCAGAGTGAGAAGGAATTGCTCAACGGAGGCTACATTTCTGCTAGAAGCTCACCATCTGAAAATTAGACTTTTAGATCGTGGCTACTCTCTCACTTGCCTTAAAAAGGCTTTTAAACGTGTCAGGAATCACACCAGAAATAGCCTCCTCTTTCCCAGTCAGAAAGTACAAAGCCTCTAACCTCATGTATTACAACGCAGTATAACAATCAAAACAAAATACTCAGGAAAACATTGGGAAAACACTGGCATATACTTACAATTGACCCACTATTGAGTCCACACATACTACCGTACGCCACAATCACCTTTTGCAGATCTAAATCTATTAAGGATCAGTTAGTCCTAAGCGGATTCGTGGGCACCTTTATATTTGACCCCTGTAAAAATGTAGGGACATTTACCTGTGGTGGTTGTGTTACATGCTGCTACATGAATACCCATACAGACATAATTTTGCCCAATGACCAGCCATTCAGGGCTCGGCATTTTGCCAACTGCAAGACCGCCGGGGTGGTTTACCTACTCACCTGTCAATGTGGCGGTTTTTACATTAGTAAAACCAAGCTAGAATTTCGAAAACATGCTAGGCAGCATGTCATCAGCATGCTGACGGCAAACCCAGAACTTCCTTTGGGGAGACACGTTTGCCGCCATCATGCTAGCATATGCCCTAGTTTCCATTTTCTAATACTTGATCGTGTTCATCCAAACTCCAGATTAGGAGCTTGGAACAAGCTCCTCCTACAGCGTGAAGCACGATGGATTATGGAACTCAATGCCACCTCCCCTCCCAGCCTTAACACCCAATTAAGCTACAGACCCTTTTTGAAAGGGTTTGAATCAGGGGTATGCGAGAAGGATCTTTAATCTGTGAATTTAAGGTTTTCTGTGGGTACAAAGCTAAACTATCTATGCATATTATGTATGTTGTAACAGGCTGTAAGATATATATTTTGTTTATGTATTTTGTATATTTTTATCTGTACTGCTATGTGTCAGGGGAATGTCAGAATCAGAGCCTGTCAGTATAGGCATTTCCCCATGCGCCTGCGTGGTAGAATTGCACATCAGCGCGTACCGTTACACAATCAGCGTGTACGAGCGTGTGTCCCGAACGGATCAGCTCACGTGGGTGCACAACGCAGCGCATCAGTACAAACGCGTGCGCGCACAACGGGGCGTTCCCCTGGCGGGCCTATATAAAGACAGCTATGTCCTGTGTTTGTTGCTGGTTTGTCTTTTCAGCTCCTGTGATCTGTTCCTGAACCTGTGTACCTGTGCCTGCCCGTTGTGACCCGGATCAACCTCGACCTTGCTTGAACCTCTCTTGTGCTTGACCCTCGGCTACCTTCTGGACTTCTTTACCTGCTTGACTACCCGTGTTTGACCCCCAGCCTGCTCTTGGACTTTGTCTCTGCCTCACCCTAGTGTTGGATTATCTGCCTGCTTGACTACCCGTGTTTGACCCCCGGCCTGCTCTTGGACTTTGTCTCTGCCTCACCCTAGTGTTGGATTATCTGCCTGCTTGACTACCCGTGTTTGGCCCCTGGCCTATTCCTGGACTTCTGCCTTGTGTTTGACCCTCTGCATCTGGCTTCAGCCTTCATCTCCAGATTCCTGCTCCGTCGGCCCCGGTGAGGTGTCAGCCACCCTGCACGGATCTCTTCTCTACCTGAAGAACCTCCCAGCTACCCTACTACCTGCTGGCGACCCGTGCTTCCTCGTGCCCAATACCCGCTGTGCCACTCCCAGAGGGTATCGTACGCCCAGCTGCAAGGGGAGCCTCTCTCAGCAACTTGGCCTTGGTGAGTACCTGACAGTACAAACCAGCCATGAGTGAGGCTGACAGAGCTGGCTCTCCCCTTGAGGCACTCTGCCAGCAGGTTACAGAGCTCACCCAGGCTGTCCAGAGACTCCAAGACGGCTATTTCCAGATTGAGGGACGTCTCCAACATCTAACTATGTTTTCTAGCCCCTCGGACACCATGTCAGCATCTGCCAGTGGGACATCTTCCTCTCGGGATTAAGCTAACCCAGCTCCTGCAACAGTAATGGTCCTACCTGAACCCAGGGTTCCCATTCCTGAACGATTCTCCGGGAACCGGCAGAAGTACAGGGCGTTTAGAAATGCTTGTTTACTGTACTTTGCCCTTCAACCCAGGACTTTTTATTCTGAAACTGTGAAAGTGGGCTTTATCATCTCTTTGCTTTCTGACGAACCGCAATCCTGGGCTCACAACCTTCTTGAGCAGAAGAGCCCCCTCCTTGACTCAGCAGATACATTTTTTGACTCCATGGCCCAGCTATATGACGATCCACAGCGCACAGCCACGGCTGAGTCCATCCTGCATACCCCGACCCAGGAAAAAAGACCGGTGGAAGATTACACTGTGGAATTTCGAAAATGGTCAGGGGACACCAATTGGAATGAGGCCACTCTAAAATATCAGTATCGCCAAGGACTCTCAGAGACTCTAAAGGATGAACTGCCTCGAGTAGATACCCCGGTCTCCCTGGAAGACCTGATCCATCTCGCTATTAAACTTGACAGACGTTTGCGGGAGCGTCGCAACGAGCGTTTCCAGTCCCCAAGACCCACTTGGATGATGCCGCGGGTACCACCTGTTCCTGCACCTTCTACAGCCTCTTCTTCATCCTCCCATGGTGAGCCCATGCAACTGGGTTTAGTTCGATCCCCACTCTCTCCTGACGAAAGACTCAGTGGAGGGTCCGGTCACTTCTTAAGCAACTGTCCTGTTAGACCCAGTAAGTGCCACCCACGGTCTGCCACGAACTTTCAAGTCACTAGTTCAAGCCAGTCTCACCTTGTCCTCATGGTCTCATTACAGGTGGCGGAAGAGAAGGTCCGGTTGCCAGCCATCGTTGACTCAGGAGCCTGCAGTTGCTTCCTGGATGCATCTTTAGCCCAAAGCCTGCACATTCCTCTACAAGTCAAGAAGCAACACCTACAAATCCATCTGGCAGATGGGTCCCTACCCTGCTCTGGGCCTATCACGCAGGAAACTAAGCCTATCCTCACCTGCACGGACTCTGACCATTCAGAATTTCTTCGCTTTGACATTATAAGCTCACCTATGTTTCCCATCATTCTGGGGTTTCCATGGTTGCAGGCCCATGATCCTCAGATAAGTTGGAGCAAGAAAGAATTCCTTTTCTCCTCTATGTACTGCTCTCAGCATTGCCTCTCACCAAAATACGACAGAACGGCTCCTTGTCTAACTCTACAACCAGCACCAGATAACCTTCAACATGTCCCCGCAGCATACCACGAATTCCTGGACATCTTTGACAAGAAGAAAGCTGACAGTCTACCACCTCATCGACCTTATGATTGTCCTATTGACCTCCTACTCGGATCCAAGATCCCTTTCGGCCGCATTTTTCCTCTATCAGAGATCGAGCTAGAAGCCCTTCGCTCCTACATCGACGAAAATCTTGAAAAGGGATTCATCCGTTCTTCTTCTTCCCCAGCTGGAGCAGGAATCTTTTTCGTTGAGAAGAAGGATGGATCCTTGAGGCCTTGTGTGGACTACAGGGAGCTTAACAAAATTACCATCAAGAACAGGTACCCGCTCCCCCTTATTCCTGAACTTTTCCAGCGTCTCCGAGCCTCTCAAGTCTTTACCAAATTAGATCTCCGGGGAGCATACAATCTGGTTCGGATATGTGAAGGAGATGAATGGAAGACAGCTTTCCGGTCCAGATTCGGGCACTTCGAATATTTGGTGATGCCCTTTGGCCTCTGCAATGCCCCAGCTACTTTTCAACATTTAGTCAATGACATCTTCCGTGAGTATCTAGATAACTTTGTAATTGTTTATCTTGATGACATCCTGATCTTTTCCACCACTTTAGAAATACATCGCACCCATGTGAAGAAAGTACTCTCGATCCTCAGAAAACATGGTCTATATTTAAAGGGGGGAAAATGTGACTTTGAGAAGGACACCATCCAGTTTCTTGGGTTCATTATCTCAGTAGGAGGGGTTGCAATGGATCCGCAGAAAGTTAGGGCCATCCAGGAATGGCCAGCTCCCTTAGATAAGAAGGGAATTCAGCGATTTGTTGGCTTCGCCAATTTTTATCGCAGATTTATTAAAGGTTTCTCCTCTATAATCTCCCCTATCACTCAACTAACTCGCCAGCAGACTAGATTCCAATGGTCCCCGGAAGCTCAGGAAGCCTTCAATGAACTAAAGACACTTTTTATATCGGCTCCTATTCTCCAACATCCCAATCCAGTCTTACCCTATGTGCTTGAAGTGGATGCTTCGGAGTCAGCAATAGGGGCAATCCTGTCTCAGAGAAGTGGCCAAAAAGCCCTGCTCCATCCGGTGGCCTTTGCCTCTCGTAAACTCAACCCTCCGGAGAAGATTTATGATGTTGGGGATCGAGAGTTACTAGCTATAAAATTTGCCTTAGAAGAGTGGAAATATCTGCTGTAAGGGCCATCTCAACCCATCATGATCTTCACTGACCACCGTAACCTAGAGTATCTTCGAACAGCTAAACACCTCAGACCTCGTCAGGCTCGTTTGGCCTTGTTCTTCTCCAGGTTCAACTTTCATATTACCTACCGACCTGGCTCTAAGAACGGGAAGGCGGACGCGCTTTCCCGTATGTTCCCAGAAACCAGTGGATCAGAAGAACCTGGAACCATTCTATCTCCTCACAACTTTCTTAGCCTCGTTCAGCCCAATCTCAGGTCAGTTATTATACAAGCCTCCAGTCAATGTACGGAACCTGAAGTATCCTCCCTAGAAAAGAAAGACGGTCTGTTGTGGGCTGAGGACAAGGTATTTGTTCCACCCCCGGTAAGACTTCAGATTCTACAAACTTTTCACGATCACAAGTTGGCAGGACACTTTGGTATACAGAAGACCTCCAAACTAATTAATCGCTCTTTCTGGTGGCCGGGTTGGAGACAAGACTGCAAAAGATATATACAATCTTGCATTACTTGCCAACGTAATAAGGGATCCAATGCCAAGTCGTGGGGACTTTTAAAATCTTTATCTGTACCTGAACGTCCCTGGACGGAGGTCTCTATGGACTTTATTGTTGATCTGCCCCCTTCCGAGAAGTTTACTACTATCTTAGTGGTTGTCGACCGCCTTTCGAAGATGGCCCACTTCCTGCCCCTAGTAGGCACCCCTTCTGCTTCCACAACTGCAGAAGTCTTTATAAAAGAAGTAGTAAGACTCCATGGCGTTCCTCACAACATTGTATCCGATAGGGGGATTCAGTTCACTTCAAGATTCTGGAAGGATATGTGTAAGTCTTTAGAAATCAAGACATCCCTCTCTTCCGCATATCATCCACAAAGCAATGGTATTTCTGCTCCTGTTCCCAAGACAACTGGTCTTCTCTCTTACCGTGCGCAGAGTTCGCCTACAACAATTCTATACATTCCGCCATCAACCAAACACCTTTTTGGGCAAACTATGGTTTTCACCCTTCCTTTCTCCCGGATTCCATTCCCGAAGTCTCGACTCCTGCAGTACAAGACCGTATACATTTTATCCAAACAAACTTTTTGCAGATTCAACAAACAATGAAGAAAGCCCAAAAGAGCTATGAAGAGTACTATAACAGGGGAAGAAGAAGTAACCCAAGTTTCAAGGTTGGAGATAAAGTATGGCTATCGGCCATCAACCTCAAATTACCTTGCCCATCACGCAAACTAGGCCCAAAATTCATTGGTCCTTTTGAGATTAGGAGGGTTGTAAACCCCGTGGCCTTCAAACTGACCTTGCCTAGCTCTTATAGGATACATCCGGTGTTCCATGCCTCTTTACTAAAGCCGGTCACCCCCAACTCTTTCCCAGGAAGAGAAGAACTACCTCCCCCACCAATCAGGATTGAAGGAGAAGAAGAATTCGAAGTGGAGGCAATAGTAGATTACAAACGGAGGGGGGGACGGGAACAGTACTTAGTTAAGTGGAAAGGGTATCCCCCGGAGGACAATTCTTGGGAGCCTGCTAGCAATATCCATGCCCCTCGTTTAGTGCGAGAGTTTCACAGAAGACATCCTGGGATCTGGGCTAGCTTGGGCACCCGGAGGTTGCCCCTTGGGGGGGGGGGCACTGTCAGGGGAATGTCAGAATCAGAGCCTGTCAGTATAGGCATTTCCCCATGCGCCTGCGTGGTAGAATTGCACATCAGCGCGTACCGTTACACAATCAGCGGGTATGAGCGTGTGTCCCGAACGGATCAGCTCATGTGGGTGCACGACGCAGCGCATCAGTACGAACGCGTGCGCGCACAACGCGACGTTCCCCAGGCGGGACTATATAAAGACAGCTATGTCCTGTGTTTGTTGCTGGTTTGTCTTTTCAGCTCCTGTGATCTGTTCCTGAACCTGTGTACCTGTGCCTGCCCGTTGTGACCCGGATCGACCTCGACCTTGCTTGAACCTCTCTTGTGCTTGACCCTCGGCTACCTTCTGGACTTCTCTACCTGCCTGATCTACCCGTGTTTGACCCTCGGCCTGCTCCTGGACTTGCCTCTGCCTCATCCTAGTGTGGATCATCTGCCTGCTTGACTACCCGTGTTTGACCCCCGGCCTGCTCTTGGACTTTGTCTCTGCCTCACCCTAGTGTTGGATTATCTGCCTGCTTGACTACCCGTGTTTGACCCCCGGCCTGCTCTTGGACTTTGTCTCTGCTTCACCCTAGTGCTGGATTGTCTGCCTGCTTGACTACCCGTGTTTGACCCCTGGCCTGTTCCTGGACTTCTGCTTGTGTTTGACCCTCTGCATCTGGCTTCAGCCTTCATTTCCAGATTCCTGCTCAGTCGGCCCCGGTGAGGTGTCAGCCACCCTGCACGGATCTCTTCTCTACCTGGAGAACCTCCCAGCTACCTTACTACCTGCTGGCGACCCGTGCTTCTTCATGCCCAATACCCGCTATGCCACTCCCAGAGGGTATCGTGCGCCCAGCTGCAAGGGGAGACTCTCTCAGCAACTCGGCCTTGGTGAGTACCTGACACTATGCCTCTCTCCTGAGTCTGAATTTTTATGCTGCTGCTTTGTATATTTGTCTATATGTTTTTATCCAGGATCCGTTTTCATGTGCTCATGGTAGCCTTATGATCCCTTGAAGTCAAGTTTAATAACTATCAGCTATTTATTCTTTTTCCCCCATTTTGTTTTGTTTTTTTTACTGCTTTTTGATAGGTCCACTGGTGCCTGCGCATCGCTATGCTCCAATTCTGTCTGCTTCCTATTTTTCTTCTGCCCTCTCCCCTCCTGTGCATCACTTTTGTGTATGCCTATGTGAGGGATGAGCTATGCTGTCAACATCTAGTGTATGTATGTTTACTCTGTATGACACCACTGTCCATCTCTTTTTTGCCTGTTTGGTGGGGACTACATGCTAGGGCTTTCTTGTTCTCTGAGCAGCCCCACTCCTTCTCGGTGCGTGCTGTTATGGTCATGTTTATGGGAGGAGATTATTTGCTGTGCACCTGTTCCTATGGTTATAGTTGCAGCTGTCGCCGCCCCCTTGCTTGGTGACGCCGCTGAGCCTTGAGCACTCTGCTGCATCATATGACGGCGGTATTCCCCTCCCATATTTGCTTCCAACACACCTCCTATTGGATACGCAGTGGCCTCTGGTTGATGGCGCCGCACGTGATGCGCGATGTCTGGTGCGCATGTGCAGGCGTCGTCTCTGCAGAGATTTAAGGAGGAAGAGATCTTCCCCTTACTTGCTGCCACCCTTGCTGCACCGCATCCGGTGCCCTGCTCCGGAACAAACCGTCTGTTCTACCAAGGCCTAGTAAGGTCAATACAGTTCCACTCTGCTCCGGCTCTAAGTAAGGTTTGGGATGCATCACTGCATCCTAAGCAAAAATAATTTGCTACACTTGGGGCTTTTGTTTGTATACCTACAAAGATGGTAGTTTCATCTTCTGATTTATTAACCCTGATCTCATACTTAATCTGTATGGTGCTTTTAATGTGTATTACTAATACCTAGCTCCCAAATGTGTTTTCTGTATGTTAATATCGTTTTGGCTCCTTGCATGGCTATATGCTTATAAGCACTGTATTTATATAACATATTTGTTCTCTTTTAGGATCCCTGCTTACCCCTAGGGGCTTTGTTATACACCAGCATTATACAGCAGCACTGTTTTTTGGTCTCCCCTGTTTATCTGCCGATTGTTGCTTCAGATGCTTCTTTTTCATCTCCTTGGATAGTAGTATCTTCTTAGGCCCTGCACCCCTGTAGACCTCTCTGCAGCAACCGTCTTCTTCTCCATCTCTGGCCACACCACATGTGGCAGTTTTTATTGATATTCTTCTTTTTCTGACTGGTATGTTTGTTTTTACTTGACTTCAACGATGCTCATTTCTCTGACCCCGAACATGTTTTTGATGTATGACTTTGTCTCATTATAGAATACTAACACAACAGCTCTACTTCGTATGAAATGCCCCTGAAGAAAGGACTCTACGCAGGTCCAGAAACGTGTTGGGCTTAATATTTGAAGGATTTGCACCTTTTTTACTTGTTATGTGATCTTGTCTATATACTATATGCAATTTAATATTGGTTTTGTTTGCACCACATTTTTTAACTAATAAATTCATATTTTTTCTATTAATCTGTTTATCAGTTGCCTATAAAGTCCCTAGTAGTTCCTTGGGGGGTATATAATAGTGCCTACCCCTAACTAAAACTCAATTTGTGCAAAACATTATTCAAAGTATAATTAAGAAGGGGGCTTTACAGCTCCCTATTACGTGTGTCAAACATCCAACAATAAAAAATAAATAAATAAATAATAATAAAAAAAAAAATTTACAAATAATAATAAAAAAAAGGTGTATAATTTTGAATTACTATTTTCGTGTCCTATTATGTTTAGTGTTTTAATTCAATATAATCTCACTCTACTATTTCATTTTTAAACCTCTCCATCTTTAATTTCAATCTACCCTTCTTTATGTGATTCCATTACGTGTTGCCCATCCTGTGCCTAATTTACTATTATAACTTATCCTCTTCCTTTAATGACATCAATCATCTCTCCACTGTGCCTCCCATAGGAGGAAAAAAGAAACAACACAAAAAAAGAAAAAGAAAAAAAAAAACCCCACCTCCTCCCAATTTCCCCCCACCAGATGCATCTCACAGATGATCCATAACGCAGCATTGCCCCCAAAAGGGTTTATTCCACTCCTATTTCTGAGAAGTAATACAGCCATCCTGCCCATGTATCTTTAATGTATTCTGTTGGTCTTTAACCATATGTATCCATCTCTCTGCTTCCATTATTTTTTCTACCTCCCTTTTCCAATCCATTATAGTGGGACATCCAGACTGTTTCCAAAATCTAGGTATCAATATTTTGGCTGCATTTAGCAAATGGGGAGTAATGCTTCTATTATAAAACCTAGCAAATGATGACATCCCATGAAAAAGAAAATGTAATGGAGAGAATTCTATAGGTCTAAGTGTCATTTTCTTAATCCAAGGGATATCTGAGCCAATCGAGCTGGTGTACGATACTATCTTGTCAGGAACTTGTAAGACATCTCCTGTATATGGGAACTTATTGAAGTATGGTGTGTCTCTCCCATCAGCCTTTTAATTTGCTCTGATGTAAAATTATAGCCCAGTTCTCTTTGCCATTCTTGAATGAAATAGGCAGTTGTCATATTTTGGGAGCTCAGAACCAGCCTATACATTCAAGATAACATATGACTTGGCTCTGATAAGTTAACACACCATTCCTCAAAAGTAGTAAGCGGGTTCGATGTCCTAATCTGGTGCTTCCACTTATTGAACAAGTCTGTCAGTTGACAGTATTTCCATACAGCCATTGGTACTTCCTCCAGTATTCAAACCAAATCCACCAATGGAAGCAATTTACCCTGTGGGGCCACGCCAGCGCATTTACCCTTCCTGACCATTTCCCAGTGATCTAAACTCCCTTTCTCTTCCCCCGGGGAAAACCAGGGAAATCCTTTCAATGGTGTTATAGGGGATATTGGGGGGGGGGGGCTAACTTTCCCGTACTGTTCATTCTATCCCAAATGGATAGTGTTGTCTTCGACTTGGCTCTGATAAGTTAACACACCATTCCTCAAAAGTAGTAAGCGGGTTCGATGTCCTAATCTGGTGCTTCCACTTATTGAACAAGTCTGTCAGTTGACAGTATTTCCATACAGCCATTGGTACTTCCTCCAGTATTCAAACCAAATCCACCAATGGAAGCAATTTACCCTGTGGGGCCACGCCAGCGCATTTACCCTTCCTGACCATTTCCCAGTGATCTAAACTCCCTTTCTCTTCCCCCGGGGAAAACCAGGGAAATCCTTTCAATGGTGTTATAGGGGATATTGGGGGGGGGGGGCTAACTTTCCCGTACTGTTCATTCTATCCCAAATGGATAGTGTTGTCTTCGTCAATGGTGGTGCATATTCCGACAACTCCCTATAAGAAACCGGAATACAGCGGGCCCCGGCCAAGTACCTACCTGCTAATGTTTTCTCCAAAGGCACCTAAATTTTACTAGCAGAGTCATGGCACCAGTTCATTATATGAACCAGGGCCATGGCTCTGTAATAAAACACTATATCCAGGAGTCCCATCCCACCCTCCCGTTTTGGTCTCCTCAAAATCTTGTGTGCCAATCTGGGATGTTTATCTCCCCACACAAAGGTCATAAAGCCCTTCGTATTTGTTTAAAGAATATCTGTGGGAGTGTTATAGGTACGGTATGTAAAACGTAAATAAACCAGGGAATTAGGCTGCTTTCACACTGGGGCGGTAGGGGGCGTCGGCGGTAAAACAGCGCTATTTTTAGCGCTGTTTTACCACGGTATTCGGCCACTAGCGGTGCTGTTTTAACCCCCCGCTGGCGGCCGAAAAAGGGTTAAAATCACTCGTACAGCGCGGCTATAGCCGCGCTATTGCCGCGGTATAGCCGCGCTGTCCCATTGATTTCAATAGGCAGGAGCGGTTTAGGAGCGGTGAATACACCGCTCCTTCACCGCTCCAAAGATGCGGCTTGCAGGAGATTTTTTTCTCCTGCCAGCGCACCGCTTCAGTGTGAAAGGCCTCGGGCTTTCACACTGAACAAACAGCAGAGGCTGTTTAGGGGCGGTTTGCAGGCGGTATTTTTAGCGCAATAACGCCTGCAAACCGCCCCAGTGTGAAAGGGGCCTTACACTCATTTTAAGCACGTTTACCCTGCCAAACCATGTCAGAGTATGACTTTTCCACTTTTGCAAGTCTTTTATTATGGATACTATCAACGGTCCATAGTTTAGATCATATAGGCACTTTATATCTGAAGAGATATAGATCCCTAAATAGAATATAGAATCATGGCGCCAAACAAAAGGAAAAGATTGTTGCAAGGTGGTCTTCATCCTCAAAGGCACATGGCTCGGCATCAACACTGATTTCTCAATATTTATTTTAAAATTAGATATAAGGCCAAACCTGTCTATTTCCCACATCAGTTTCGTCAAAGACTCTTGAGGAGAGGAGAGGTACAACAGTAGATCATCTGCGTAAGCTGAGATCTTATGTTCCGTTGATCCAATACAAATCCCCTTGATCTTCCTATTTCCCCTAATCGTGAGCAGAAAGGGCTCCAGCACCATAGAAAATAACAATGGGGACAGTGGGCATCCCTGCCTAGTCCCATTCCGTATTTCAAAATAATCTGATAGTCTACCATTAACTTTAACCCTTGCTCTAGGATCTGCATACAGTGCCATCACCCATCCCATCATTCGCTCTTTCAGACCCATCTCCCTCAAAACTCGACCATAAACTCCCACCCCACCCTATCGAATGCTTTTTCAGCATCCATTAAAATTACTACACTTGGGGTCTGGTTCGGTCCATTATGCATCCAATGCAATACATGCAGGGCCTGAATAGTATTATCTCTAGCCTCTCAGCCCTTCATAAACCCTGTTTGATCTGGGTAAATCAATGTAACTATATGTTCTTGTAACCTTAGGGCCAGAATTTTAACCAGGAGCTTAGTGTCAGAGTTAAGGAGGGAGATGGATCTGTAGCTGGCACAGCACTGAGGGTCTTTCCCTACCTTCGGGAGAACCGTCACATAAGCCAACAGTGCCTCTAGAGGCAATAGGTTAGAGACCGTGATAGAGTTAAGGTATCTGCAAAGAGGAACCAACAGGATTGAGGAAAACTTTTTATAATACATATTTGTGAAACCATCAGGTCCCGGGCTTTTACCTAATGGAAAAGCCACAATCACTCCGCCCAGTTCTTCAATGGAGATTGCTTTTTCCATTTCCTCCAAGGTCGAAGATGGAATGGCCTGCAGCCCCGAGGCCTCAAGATATTCCCGAATTCTATCCAAACGTCCACCTTCCTCTGCCCCCACAGGAACTGAGTCTATGTTAACCAAAGTTTTAGAAATTTAATGGTATGGCTATTGGGGGCATATTTATAGTAGCTAGGGTATAAAACTGGCCCTGGATCTCTCCTTTAACAAAAAGAAAATGGCCCTCAGGATCTACTCAACAGATATGAGTCTTAATTTAAAAAAATAATTTTTTGGGATTTACATCAACTTTAAGGCTACTTTCACACTGAAATCGCTGACTGTTATCGCTTTTAACACAAAAAAAGGATTAAAGACTCCCGTTTTGTGGCGCTTTCAAAGCTTTCATTCATTCCAATGGGCAGGGTGTTTTGGGAGTGCTAAATACAGCGCTCCCAACCCACACCAAAGATGCAGTTTTGGGAGCGCTAAATACAGCGCTTCCAACCCACTCCAAAGATGCTGCTTGCAGGACTTTTCAGAACGTTCTGCAAGCGCACCACCCTAGTGTGAAAAGACACATGGAATGAACTAATGAATGAAAGGTGGTTTTCAGGTTTGCAGAGGCTATTTCTAGCGCTAAAGCGTCTGAAAGCCGCCCACCAAAAGAAAGCTCTGTCAAAAAAAAAATGATAGAAATTTAATTTGGGTACAGTGTTGCACAATTGTCATTTAAAGTGTGACAGCCCCGAAAGCTAAAAATTGACTTGGGCAGGAATGGGGTGAAAGTTTCTGGTATTCACATAGTTAAACACAAATAGGGTGACCCAATAAACTGAGGGCCTCAGCTGGAAGCTACATATACAAAGTCAAAAAAGAGAGTCAGACCAATGAGTAGAGAGTTCAAAACATTCAACAATAGTGTTTATTGAGCAAAACAACATGAAATGGCCAATACGTTTCTGCTTTCTGCTAGTTCGCCCACCAAAAGAAAGCTCTGTCAAAAAAAAATGATAGAAATTTAATTTGGGTACAGTGTTGCACAATTGTCATTTAAAGTGTGACAGCCCCGAAAGCTAAAAATTGGCTTGGGCAGGAATGGGGTGAAAGTTTCTGGTATTGACATAGTTAAACACAAATAGGGTGACCCAATAAACTGAGGGCCTCAGCTGGAAGCTACATATACAAAGTCAAAAAAGAGAGTCAGACCAATGAGTAGAGAGTTCAAAACATTCAACAATAGTGTTTATTCAGCAAAACAACATGAAATGGCCAATACGTTTCTGCTTTTTTCAGCTTGTATAACAGTGTAAATTTGCTGTCCCCTCAAAATAACTTCACACACAGCCATTAATGTCTAAACCGCTGGCAACAAAAGTGAGTACACCCCTAAGTAAAAATGTCCAAATTGGGCCCAAAGTGTCATTATTTTGTGTGGCCACCATTATTTTCCAGCACTGACTTAACCCTCTTGGGCATGGAGTTCACCAGAGTGTCACAGGTTGCTACTGGTGTCCTCTTCCACTCCTCCATGATGACATCACAGAGCTGGTGGACGTTAGAGACCTTGCGCTCCTCCACCTTCCATTTGAGGATGCCCCACAGATGCTCAAAAGGGTTTAGGTCTGGAGACATGCTTGGCCAGTCCATCACCTTTACCCTCAGCTTCTTTAGCAAGGCAGTGGTCATCTTGGAGGTGTGTTTGGGGTCGTTATCATGTCATCATACTGCTCTGCGGCCCAGTCTCCAAAGGGAGGGGATCATGCTCTGCATCAGTATGTCACAGTACATGTTGGCATTCATGGTTCCCTCAATGAATTGTAGCTTCCCAGTTCCAGCAGCACTCATGCAGTCCCTGACCATGACACTCCCACCACCATGCTTGATTGTAGGCAAGACACACTTGTCTTTGTACTCCTCATCTGGTTGCCGCCACACACGCTTGGCACCATCTGAACCAATTTGATGCAGTGTGCGGCATATGGTGTGAGCACTGACAAGCTAACCCCCCACCCCTTCAACCTCTGCAGCAATGCTGGCAGCACTCATATGTCTATTTCCCAAAAACAACCTCTGGATATAATGCTGAGCACGTGCACTCAACTCCTTTGGTTGACCATGACGAGGCCTATTCTGAGTGGAACCTGTCCTGTTAAACCACTGTATGGTCTTGGCCACCATGCTGCAGCTCAGTTTCAGGGTCTTGCCAATCTTCTTATAGCCTAGGCCATCTTTATGTAGAGCAACAATTTTTTTTTTCATATCCTCAGAGAGTTCTTTGCCATAAGGAGCCATGTTGAACCTCCAGTGACCAGTATGAGAGAGTGAGAGTGATAACACCAAATTTAACACACCTGCTCCCCATTCACACCGGAGACCTTATAACACTAACGAGTCACAGAACATTGGAGAGGGAAAATGGCTAATTAGGCCATTTGGACATTTTCACTTAGGGGTGTACTCACTTTTGTTGTCAGCTGTTTAGACATTAATTAGTGTGTTGAGTTATTTTGAGGGGGCAGAAAATTTACACTGTTATAAAAGCTGTACACTCACTACTTTACATTGTAGCAAAGTGTCATTTCTTCAGTGTTGTTACATGAAAAGATAAAATAAAATATTTACAAAAATGTGAGCTGTGTACTCACTTTTGTGAGATACAGTATACAACAGGCATGTCCAAAGTCCGGCCCGCGGGCCAATCGCGGCCCGCGGTCCAGTTTTGAACGGCCCGCCTGGTTATCTAAACCAGCATTTCTCAGCCAGTGTGCCGCGGGATCAGGGCTGTCAGATGAGCCAGATCCCCTGTCGAACTGTACATCGACACTGTGAGAAGATCCGTCAGCCTCAAAAGTGAAAGTAAAGTGCAGGGGAGTGTGCTGTGCTCTCTGCTTCCCCCTACAGTGCAGTACCCGGCTGAATGAGGAAGTTGGAAAGGTACAATACTGTGATTGAAGCTAGATGCGTTTTAAAAGGGCTTTATTCATGTGTCTGTGCAGTGTGTCTGTCTGTATGTGTGTGTGTGTGTGTGTGTGTGCATGTGTCTGTATGTGCATGTGTATGTGTGTGTGTGTGTGTGTGTGTGCATGTGTCTGTATGTATGTCTGTGTGTGTGCATGTCTCTGTATGTGTGTGTGTGTGTGCATGTGTCTGTATGTGTATGTGTGTGTGTGTGCATGTGTCTGTATGTATGTCTGTGTATGTGCATGTCTCTGTATGTGTGTGTGTGTGTGTGTGTGCATGTGTCTGTATGTGTGTGTGTATGTGTCTGTATGTGTGTGCATGTGTGTGTGCGTGTGCATGTGCGTCTGTATGTATGTCTGTATGTATGTGCGTGTGCATGTGTCTGTATGTATGTGTATGCATGTGTCTGTGTGTGTGTATGTGTCTGCATGTATGCGTGTATGTTACTTTTAATCTGCCCCCCCCCCATTTCCTGTACCACCAGAACTGCTTTTGTAGGGCTTGTTTGTGATAGCAGCCAGGACTGCTGCTCCTCTGAAAAGCAATCCATGCACAGATCGCTTTTCAGAGGCATATGACAGGCGGTAAAGGGGCATTATGTTGCCTCCTCACCACCTGTTTTAAGCCCGTAAATGCAGCATCACTATACCGCAACCGTGCAATGCACACAGTTGCGGGATAGTTGCAGTGCAGCCCCATTAAGCCTGGGTATACCTCCAGCTGCAGCCACAGCATGTGTACACACCCAGCTGCTCCCTCTGCAGCTAAAGGGGGAGAAGTTGGGGGTGATAAAAACAGCTTAATCATGTGGTTTTACTACCCCTCCAACCTGACATGTGAACAAGCCCTTGGTTCACATCTGTGTGGCTGCGTGCTACCTGTAGGGCAGCCCATTCATTTCAATGGGCTTCCCTACCCACAAAAATGCAGGTAAAGAAGTCCCCGACCTTTTTTTTTTTTGAATTGCACTGAGAATTAACGGTACCCCTAAAGAGCAGAGCATTCGCCTGTGTGTCGGGAACGAGCGCAGTGTATTAGTGCTCGAACGAACACACTTAGACCGAATTTTAATGGTTCAAAGAATGTCAGGCAAAATGGTCGGCCCTCACACATGTTCACTTCATCAAATCTGGCCCTCTTTGAAAAAAGTTTGGACACCCCTGGTATACAATATTAAAGGTATAGGTAAATATCGATGTATTATGTATTTTCTCAAAGGTTGCAAATGCTGCTGGTATATTGTAAATATACTTTTAGGAATTTTACACAAGATCCAAAAAGTACTTGGACATCCGTTGATTGTATGATAAGAGTTTCACACGTGCATATGTAAATATCCATATTGTACAGTCTTTCTCAACCAAAGTCCTGTAGAATGTTTGGATTCCCCTAAAGATTTTTAGGGGTTCTGCAAGCTACTGACTTCCCATCTGATGGTTACTGCATGGTCCAAAGCCACTTAGAAGACCCAGCAGAATGACACCAAAACCTATTTTGTTATCTGTAAGGGTGGCATTCTGACCAACATTGTAAGAGAAGCATTCTTCCATTATAACCAACATGAGGAGCATTTTTCCCACTGACCACAAATGTAAGAACAAGGAGCATTCTTCTCACTAACCACCAATGTAAGAAGCATTCCTAGCACAGGCCACTAACGTATGGAGCATTCTTCTAACTAATCTGCAATGTACAGAGCATTCTTCCCACTGACCACTAATGTAAAGAGCATTCTTCCCACTGACCAACAAGGTAGGGAGCATTCTTCCCACTGACCTACAATGTAAGGAGCATTCTTCCCATTGACCACCAATGTAAGGAGAATTCTTCTCACGGACCACCAATGTACTGTAAGGAGAATTCTTCCCACGGACCACCAATGTACTGTAAGGAGCATTCCTCCAAATGACCACTAATTAATTTTTTTTTAGCAGGGGGTATTTAATAAGTTCCTCTGGGGTAAAAAGGTTGAAAAAGGTTTATATGTCCTTATTGTCCTATGCCCTAATAACAATTGAGTCAGTTAAGGGTCGATCTCACCAAAATCCAAAACTGCTTGGGTTAATTGCATTGTAGGTTACCAGTGCAAACGTCTAAAGTTAATATAAGGCAGTAGCAAAATGGTTTAGGTGAAAACAGGAAGCACCAGGTGTCCATCTATGCAACCTTCGCATGACGCTGATGTTTTTCTCCTGATAGGCTTCCTTGGAGAAGCAGGTTCCTCTTTCTATCTGTGTCCCTACTGTTGATTTTCCAAACTGTTGAAACTGTTGTCACTGGGACAGGAAGTGAGGGGAAATCTCTCTAGCAGAGCCCCAGATTGAAGTAAAAACCTGATAGGTATTCTAATCCTTCCCAACGCCTTCCAAATATAGAAAAAACAATTGGCTTGACATACAATTTCAATATTTTGAAAACAACGTTTGAAATGAAAAGTGTTACTAAAGTCAAACCTTTTTTTTTTCCAGGTTTGGATATAGTGGGTAGGGATTAGAAGAACTGTCAGTTTTTTATTGCTGTCTGTTCTCTTGTTCAGGAGATTCCCCCTTTTTATTTGTCCTGTTAATATTATCATTGAAAGTGAAAAGAACTCATACAGCTTGGCGTATAAATTGCCATCCTCCCTATGTATATGAAAAATTGAGCACCACAGGAATGGGATTTTTAAGGCAATTTGAAAATACAAAAAATATATATGTTCAAAAAATTTTTATTATTACAAAATCATCAACATGATAAAAGATTTCCAATATGGGCAACACAACAAAAAAAACACATGTACATATATCATAATATTGCATAGTGATCATCTCAAAGTGGTAACATCCCACTACATGTGGTTAAACCATCCATACAAATTCCATATGATGGTGGGTAGTGGGAATATCCAACGCGTTTCGAAATGTGTATAAATTCTATTCTTCTTCAGGGTCTAATACCACTTCTGAAAGTATAGAGTACAAGCGCAATTTAGAATCCAAAAATGAATATCAAATGAACATTAAACAGTTGTAGAATGTCAAAACTTAACTCAACCCCTATGGTTATCATCAAGATCTGAAAAAATAGCCTTTCACCACATAAGAGGACCACATGTACATGTGTTTTCTTTGTTTTGTTGTCCATATTGGGAATCTTTTATCATGTTGATGATTTTGTAATAATAAAACTTTTTTGAACATATATATTTTTTGTATTTTCAAATTGCCTTAAAAATCCCATCCCTAAGGTACATATTTCATTGTGGTTTTAAATCCTTACATTTACCCAGTGAAGTAACTGACCTCAGGTGATACATTGAGATAAAACAAATCCTCCTACATAAGTTGTACCTATCTGTCTGCAGTCTTCCGCTCTCTCCATTCATTCAAAGTGCAGAATTTATAAGTTTTTTCAGTTCAGAAAAAAGGAGAGGGAGCGTTGAAGTTACATTCTGCAGAGCTCAGTGAGGAGAGCCCTGAGAGCCAATTGGAGGGAATGGAAACGCCCCTCTTCACATAGCTCACAGGAACAGAACTGTGGTTTTCAATCAGCTGGAGGTCCTCCCCGTCACCATTTTCTCTTGGTGTCAGGAAAACTTGTCAGTAGTGAGTCATACTGATAGCAGAGGAACGAAGCAGCAGACAGAAATGGCACTTAGTGCTTTTAATTGAGATAAGTGCACACTATAGAGGGATATGCTCAATTCAGATTTTATGTCTGAGGTCATGTCTACAACCACTTTAAAGTAAATGAAAATATCAAATTTTGGGTTGACATTAGAAAACAAAGACCACAGGAAATCTTCCAATGGGGACACTGGTTATGGTAACCCTGGTGACGCACTGGGATTCCCTTACTTTGGAGGGATTTCCTCTTACTTCCTGTTTTGACAAAGGGGTAGAAAGTGAAGGGAAATCACCTCAACGGGGTGCAGACGGCAAGAAAAAAACTGATGGGGGGTTATAACCCTCACTTACACTATCCAAAATGGAAAAACAAAGTTGCCTTTACAACCCCTGGCAAAAATTATGGAATCACCAGTCCCTGAGGATGTTCCTTCAGTTGTTTATTGTTGTAGAAAAAAAGCAGATCACAGACATGGCCAAAAACTAAAGGCATTTCAAATGGCAACCTTCTGGCTTTAAGAAAAACTAAAAGAAATCAAGAAAAATTATTGTGGTGGCCAGTAACAGTTACATTTATAGAACAAGCACATGGAAAAAATTATGGAATCACCCTGTAAATTTTCATTACAAACACTAATGCCTGCATCAGATTAAATCTGCTTGTTAGTATGTAGGTAAAGAGGGTAAATCATCATGCAGTGTTGCACAAGATGTTGGTTGTTCACAGTCGGCTGTGTCTAAAACATGGACCAAATACAAACAACATGGGAAGGTGGTTAAAGGCAAGCATACTGGTAGACCAAGGAAGACATCAAAGCGCCAAGACAGAAAACTTAAAGCAATATGCCTTGAAAACAGAAAATGTACAACAAAACAAATGAGGAACAAATGGGAGGAAATTGGAGTCAACATCTGTGACCGAACTGTAAGAAACCGCCTAAAGGAAATGGGATTTACATACAGAAAAGCTAAAAGAAAGCCATCTCTAACACCTAAACACAAAAAAGTTACAATGGGCTAAAGAAAGGCAATTGTGGACTGTGGATGATTGGATGAAAGTCATATTCAGTGATGAATCTCGAATCTGCATTGGGCAAGGTGATGATGCTGGAACTTTTGTTTGGTGCCATTCCAATGAGATTTATGCAGACGACTGTCTGAAGAAAACATGCAAATTTCCACAGTCAATTATGATATGAGGCTGCATGTCAGGTAAAGGCACTGGGGAGATGGCTGTCATTAAATCTTCAATTTTGCATTGAAATTTTGGACACTTTTCTTATCCCATCTATTGAAAGGATGTTTGGGGATGATGAAATCATTTATCAAGATGATAATGCACCTTGCCATAGAGCAAAAACTCTGAAAAAATTCCTTGAAGAAAGACACATAAGGTCAATGTCATGGCCTGCAAACAGTCCGGATCTCAATCCAATTGAAAATCTGTGGTGAAAGTTAAAGGAAATGGTCCATGACAAGGATCCAACCTGCAAAGGTGATTTGGCAACAGCAATCAGAGAAGGCTGGAGCCAGATTGATGAAGAGTACTGTTTATCACTCATTAAATCAATGCGTCAGAGACTGCAAGCAGTTATAAAAGCCAGAGGTGGTGCAACAAAGTACTAGTGATGTGTTCGAGTGTTATTTTGTTTGTTTGTTTTTCATGATTCCATAATTTTTTCCTCAGAATTGAGTGATTCCAAAAATTTTTCCCTGTGCTTGTTCTATAAATCTAACTGTTACTGGCCACCACAATTATTTTTCTTGATTTCTTTTAGTGTTTCTTAAAGCCAGAAAGTTGCCATTTGAAATGCCTTTAGTTTTTGGCCATGTCTGTGATCTGCTTTTTTTCTACAACAAACAACTGAAGGAACATCCTCAGGGACTGGTGATTCCATCATTTTTGCCAGGGGTTGTAGTTACACTTTAAAGTTTGTACGAGATGTTACTGATTAAGTTTAGATTCACTTAAAGAAAAAAAAGAGGGCGAAGCTGGAACCAAAGAACACGCGTGGCCCACCTCATTCCCAGACTTAGATCCATGGCAATTCAGAAGGGAAGGGCACCGGCTACCATTTATCAAGCACAACTGTGAAGTGTGAAATATGAACGATTATGAATTACAGCCACTTAGCACAGGGTAGCCAGTGTCCTCAAGTCATAAATTAAATTTCAACCGTCCATGTTTGTCCTCTGTGTATTGGTGATGCCAAACAGCCTGTCAAGTGATGTGTCATCTGAGCGGCGATTGATAAAAATGCAATATGCACTGAGCCAATAATCACATCTAACTCGGCCTATAACCTTGAATAGATGGGAGACATATGAAGGAATCAATAGGAGAATGGAGATTGAGCGGGAGACGGTGCTCTTATCAAGGGATTCCTCCCATGTGCTCTGCCATTGACAAATGTTCTGTATTTACTGTCATTTTCCATTCTATTTATCAACATCTATAGGCTGTTATGTAGCAGCTCAGCCATGGAGATCCTTGTCATGTTCATTTGTCCCATTGGAGGCTCCGGGGGTTTTTTTGGGGGGGGGGGGGGGGGGGGATTTCACTGTGGCTGTGTAAATATTCAAAAACTATCCAGCAAATATTTATAAACATGACAGCAAATGACAACACAAAAATATTTTGTATCCTTTCACTTGACTGGAATGATTTTACAATTCTTTTATTTTGGATACAAATTTTGGTGCCAATGATTTGGAACTTTGCACCCAAATTATATGCAGTCTTTTCAAATATATTACTCACAAATGACAGCATTCATGAGGCATATACAAAGAATCCCACACTTTCCATACAGTGATCGGACCCAATTATACAATAATGCTGTGGTCCCTGAGGAACAGTGGTGGCCCAGCCATACATGGCCCCTAATCCATGCGCCCGGCCCCTAATTTACATGCAGGGCTCCGGACGCATGGATTTCAATGGGTTTTTGGGTTTTTTTTATCTTTAAGCACATGATTACAGCCTGAGGCTCTAATTGGCTTCAAAAAGGGTGGGCTCATCGAGCAGAGCACTGTACCCTGAGCCCACCCAGTTGTGTGACATTAGCAAATGAATATTCACTAATATCTTCCTGTTTCTCCTCCAATCAGGATGTCCCGAGACCCGATTGGCCGGGAGCCCTAAGACTCCATTGGCCGGGAGTCCAAAGACCCAATTGGCCAGGAGGAGAAGCAGTGACCACCAGGACACGGAGGAGACGGAGGGGGGAAGCCGCACCCGCGACCTGGATGGGGTAAGTGCCAATCAACCAGCGTGTGGCATGGCGGGCTGGAGGGAGCGACCGGGGGGGGGGGGGGTAGATGTCTCAGGTTTGTTTGCCACTCCCCCCCTATCGATGGGGCACCAGCCGCCACTGCTGAGGAAGAGATTCGTATCTGACATTTTTTTGAGGACGACAATAAATGTGTCCTTGTTTGTGTTTAAACATGATGTGCTGGTGATATCTTGGCTTGGGATTCATGAGGCATGTCACAAACAGGGATTTTCCAATTTCTGATGCACATGTCGCATTTCACAGGAACATGCATTGGGAATTGTTTATTTGTTGCTCGTTGCTCTGTTATAAATTGCAGTCTGTGCTCCTATAATGTCACACTGCTGACAGTTTATCAGGCCCATTACTTTTACTGTCACAATAAAGCATTGATTGCGGTGATTATACAAAATAGACATCAACCCTTATTGAATGACATATTTTTGGATCTGTGCACTTTGTATCATTAACAACTGTCACTATATACAGTGCTCAGCATAAATGAGTACACCCCAACAGATTTGTCAGAAAACCTTTACTTTCACTTCAGAATCAACATTTTCTATGGGACACTATACTACAAAATACTCCCACAAATGCGGCCCATTGATTGCAACCAAGATTTGTTCATTTGTACACACAAAAAAGTATTTTTCCTAACAAATTCATTCCAGACCATGTTGCAAAAATGAATATACCCCAATGAAAGTCTTAGGAGCCAAGCTAAATTTTAGACAACAAAATGCTAATTAACACGAATTTAACTACAGGTACTAATTATTCATTAAACAGGTGTCTAGCAGACAGTTGATTATAAAAGAGTGTTAGGCCCCTTTAACACGGGGTTTTCGATCAGGTCCGCCTATCAGTTTTTCAGGCGGACCTGATCAGAGCCTCCATTCACTCCTATGGGGCAGCAGATGTCACCAGTGACACCCGCTGCTATCTGATCCTGTCTGTGAAATCCAGACGGATGGATGGAAACCCTATTTTCCATCTATCTGGCAGATCGGATGGGATTGGATGAAAATAGACAGGCAGACTACGCCAGGCGGACCGCCCGTGTGAAAAGAGCCCTTACTTAACAAAGAAAACCCCTTCCCATTTCATGCTGTCAGCAACAGCACCACATGGAAGAGAAATGTCACAAGGCCTGAGAAAAAAAAATTTCTTTACAAAAGAAAGTGAATGATACAAGAAGATCAGTAAAGCTTAACTTATCAGTCAGAATACTGTAGCAAAAGTGATACAAAAATTTAACAAAGATGGAACTGCAACCATCTAACAGAGACGTCTAGGCCATCCATGGAAATTTACACGACAGGAGCATCTTCTGATAAGGGTTGAAGAAAATTGCCATGCAAATTCACTGCAGTTAGCTAAATAAATAGAAAGCCAAACTGGGGTGACTATTTCCCGTGACACAATACGGCACACACTGCAGAGGAATGGCATGCATGGGTGTCGTCCACAAAGGAAGCCTCTCCTAAAGTCCATGCACAAAAAAGCCTGCCTAGAATTTGCCAGAGCCAATGCTGAGAAAGAAGAAGACTACTGAGACTGTACTGTACTGTACCGGAGTGATGAGACCAAGATAAATGTTTTTGGAACTGATGGCTTCAAAATTGTATGGCATCACAAAGGTGAGGAGTACAAATAAAAATGCATGGTGCCTACAGTAAAAACATGGTGATGGCAGTGTCCTTCTGTGGGGCTGCATTGAGTGCTGCTGATGTCGGGGACCTGCATTGCATTGATGGTATCATGAATTCACAGATGTACTACTCTATATTGAAAGAGAAAATGCCATTACTCCGTACCCTTGGTTGTCATCGTCGTTTTCCAACATGACAATGATCCAAAACACATATCTAAGGCCACTGTTGCCTTTCTGAAGAAGAACAGGGTGAAAGTGATTCAGTGGCCAAGTATGTCTTCTGATCCGAACCCAATTGAACACCTACAGTATGAGGAATTCTGAAGAGACAAGTTGAGCATCACTCTCCATCCAGCATACAGGCTCTAAGAGCCCTTTCACACTGGGGTGGGGGGCGGCGTCGGCGGTAAAACGCCGCTATTATTATTATTTTACCCCCCGCTAGCGGCCGAGAAAGGGTTAAATACCACCGCAAAGCACCTCTGCAGAGGCGCTTTGCCGGCGGTATAGCCGCGCTGTCCCATTGATTTCAATGGGCAGGAGCGGTAAAGAAGCGGTATACACACCGCTCCTTCACCGCTCCGAAGATGCTGCTGGCAGGACTTTTTTTACCGTCCTGCCAGCGCATCGCTCCAGTGTGAAAGCCCTCGGGGCTTTCACACTGGAATGAAAGTAGCGGCACTTTCGGGTCGGTTTGTAGGCGCTATTATTAGCGCAATAGCGCCTGCAAACCGCCCCAGTGTGAAAGGGCTCTAAAAGAGTTCGTTCTTGAAGAATGGAAACAGACAGATGTTGCACTATGTCCTCAACTTGTTCATTCGATGCCTAGAAGACTTGGTGCTGTCCTTACAAATCATGGAGGTCATACAAAATACTAGATGTAGTAGTTTTTGTTGTGGGGTGTATTCATTTTTGCATCAACTACCGTATTTATCAACGTATAACGCGCACAGGCGTATAACACGCACATTCATTTTAAGAGGGAAGTTTCAGGAAAAAAACTTAAATTTGGAACTCTGTTCCTTTGTTCCTTTGCTTCAAAGTTCCTAAATAAGGAACTTTAAAGGAAAATAAGGGTCAGTGCCCATCTGCAGCCTCACCATTGCCATCAATGCAGCCTCATCAGTCCACATCAATGCAGCCTCACAAGTGCCATCAATGCAGCAGCCTCACCATTGCCATCAATGCAGCAGCTCCACCATTGCCTTCCATGCAGCCTGATCGATGTCCATCTGCAGCCTAGAGGGGACAGGGAGGGGGGTGGGACGAGCGCCGACAGATTACATACATTGAGAATCTCCTATGATAGACAGAACTGTGCTCCAATGGCAGCTCAGGAGACAGGACTTCCTATTACAGAGTAAACAGGATATTCTCACTGTATGTAATCTGACGGCGCTCGTCCCGCCCCCCTCCCTGTCCCCTCCGAGGCAGCTAAAATTGAAGTATTGGCGTATAACATGCACACACTATTTGCACCCAATTTTCAGGGTGAAAGAGTGCGCGTTGAACGCCAATAAATACAGTAATTTGCGTAAAATTGAAGATTTTGTAATCTAAGTTATATTACTAACCTTACTTTCATGTAATGAGCTAAACAAATGTTCTATAAAACTCAGTTTTGTCAACATTTTGGAAATTGTTCTTGTGTTCATTGAGATATTGATTAAAATCTTACTTTTCAAAAGGGGTATACTGATTTATGCTGAGCACTATATATATCCTGTATATATATATATATATCAAACACAGCTTTAAAGTCTAAGCTGAATAAAAAAAAAAAAAAAATCAGCATAAGGGCACAAGGGACATTGCTTACTATTAATCCGATGTGTAACTTGTGCGCTTTTATACTTGAAATCTTAATCCTTCAATCCCCATTTACTCCCAAAGCCATAATCTTCCAATGCTGCAGGAGATAATAGAACTGAAGGAGCTGTGACAGGCGCTCATCAACAGTGCCCTACTATGCCCACCCCTTCTGCCCAGCTCCTCCATTCGCAGAAGCTGTACTACAGCTTCTGTGAATGAAATGTGAGCAATTAATGGAGGGGACACACCTTTCAATTACCCACTCATCCTGCATTCATAGCAGGAAGTATAGGTAGGGTCGCCCCCTTTTTTTCGAGCCAAACCCGAACACTTCAGCGGGGCTTGGCATTTTTTTTGTAGCATACACTATGAGATTGTAAATTACCTGGGACACCTCTGTGTGCCCTAGGGGAGTAGTAATGCAGCACGCGCAGCGTGAACAGTGGGTGTAGCCAATTGCATATAGTGCAGGTGTGTGTAATGTGCAATATAGTGTATATAGTGCAGGTGTGTGTGTAATGTAAAATATAGTGTATATGTAGTGAGTAATGTACAATATAGTGT
Source organism: Aquarana catesbeiana (assembly GCF_042186555.1). Classification (NCBI taxonomy): domain Eukaryota; kingdom Metazoa; phylum Chordata; class Amphibia; order Anura; family Ranidae; genus Aquarana; species Aquarana catesbeiana. The sequence goes on from NC_133326.1 coordinate 548,871,859, forward strand.
ATATATACAGGGGTATGTATTGTACTATATAGTGTATATGTAGTGTGTAATGTACAATATTGTGTATATAGTGCCAGTGTGTGTAATGTACAATATTCTGTATATGTAGTATGTTATGTTTGGTGGGGAGCCTCCCAGTGTAATTTTGGGGGGTGGGGGGAGGTCTCCTGGTGTAGTATGGGGGGGGACAGGGGAGTCCTCCTGTAAGGCATTGGCTGAGGATAGTTAAGCTGTGCATGATATATGAGCCTAAGTATGAATGCATATTGTATGGGGGGGGGGGGGTGAGGACTGTATGTATGCATATTGTATGTGGGGGAGGACTGTATATATGGATAGTACATGGATGGTGTATGGAGGGGGACTGTATATATGGATGGTATATGGGGGGGACTGTATATATGGATGGTACATGGGGGGACTGTATATATGGACGGTACATGGATGGTGTATGGGGGGGCTGTATATATGGATGGTACATGGATGGTGTATGGAGGGGGACTGTGTATATGGATGGTATATGGGGGGGACTGTATATATGGATGGTACATGGGGGGACTGTATGTATGGATGGTACATGGATGGTGTATGGGGGGTGGAGAACTGTGTATATATATATATATATATATATATATAGTGTATGGGGGGGAATGGTGAGGACTGTATGTATGTATGTATGGTGTATAGGGGGGGGGGGGGTGAGAAGAACCCTTTGAAATCCTACTAAGAAGAGTATGAAAACATACTAAGATCACCGGCACTTGGCGGGAGAGAAGGGGGACACAGAGGAGGCGCTGGATATATGTTGTGCCCGGGTTTCCAGGGGACAGAAACCCTCACACAAGTTGCCAAACCCATATTGTCCGGGTCAATCCCGTACGGGTGGCAACCCTAAGTATAGGGGTCGCTGAGGTCACCATTGTGACCAGGCCCCATGCTGCAGGGTGCCCTTGAGGGCCCCCTGTATATCTCGATAGGAGGCGCGGCAGGGGCTTCTGAGACCGAGCTCCCGGATCCTCAGCCGAACTGTAATCAGCACTGTGCGGGGAGCTGGTTACACACTGATAGGCCTAAAGTGAAAGCACAGTGTGTGCTGTGCTCTTTGTCTCCCTCTACAGTGCAGTACCCGGCAGGTAATGTAAAGCACTGTTGATTTTTAGCCCGGGTTCACACCACAACGGGCTGCGGATCGCACAGGAGCGCTGTGCGTCCCTGTTCACCGTTTCAGGGACGAATCAGGGCCGATTCTATGCCTGAATTCGGCCCTGAAACGCAGCCAAAGACGCACAGCGTTTTTGTGCAGTGCGCACCGCAGCCGCCCCGGAGATATGTGAACTGGCTCTATAGGGAGCCAGTCACATTCTCCTGCTATGCGAATTAGAGGTGCGGAAACGCACCTCTAATTCGCATAGGTGTGAACCCGGGCTTAAAAGGCTTTCTGTATGTATGTGTGTGTGTGTGTATATGTGTACATGCATACCTCCCAACTTTTTGAGATGGGAATGAGGGACACCTATCAGCAAAAGTATGCAGGCATAGGACACGCCCCCTGCCACACCCTCTTAAAAGGAGAATTGTACAAAAAAAAAACAAGATTGGTTAAACCAACAAGTGCTTTTTTACAACTTCTATTCCTTTATCTTGGCTTTTGAAATTCACAAATGCAGCAATTTAGAAATCAGATTTAAGGTTTAGCACTGGAAAACACTTTTTGATAGATAAAAAATACGTTTTATATACAACTATATAGATCAGACCAAAATGAGGGACAAATGAGGAGGAATGAGAGACAGAGGGACATTTCTCCAAATCAGGGACAGTCCCTCGAAATCAGGGACAGTTGAGAGCTATGGTGCATGTGTATGTATGCGTATGTATGTGTGTGTTCGCATGTGTTTATATGTGTGTGCATTTATATATATATATATATATATATATATATATATATATATATGCGTGTGTATTTATAAATGTATGTGTGTGTGTATATATACAATATATGTGTGTGTATTATGTGTGTGTGTTTATATATATCTGTGTGTGTTTAGATGTACTGTATGTATGCACATTTTATGTATGCGCGTTTAATCCTGACCCCCTATATGTGTATGTGTGTGTGTGTGTGTATATATACAATATATGTGTGTGTATTATGTGTGTTTGTTTATATATATATGTGTGTGTGTTTAGATGTACTGTATTTATGCACATTTTATGTATGCGCGTTCAATCCTGACCCCCTATATGTGTACAATCAGAACTATTTTTTTTTTTTCTTGCTTGTTCAAAGTACCAGAAAAAAAAAAAATGCTGTTCCTCTGAAAAGCGATCTATGCTTAGATCGCTTTTCAGAGGCATTTGACAGCCGGTAAAGGGGCAATGCATGCAATGCATACAGTTGCAGAGTGGTTGCAGTGCAGCCTCATTCACCTAGGGGTATACTTCAAGGGTGCCCTAACTGAAAAGAGATTGAGAAACACTGGCATAGAGGAACCGATCTCTCATTTTCCTCCTGCAGCCGCTGAATGCCTGCGGGAGGGGAGGAGAAGCAGGGGGAAATGGAGAAATCGGTTGCTTTATATGCAGCCAGTTGTTCCGCCACTGGGCTCGGAGGAAAGGGCCCTGTCGGGGGGTCAGGGGGGCCCTTCATGGTTTCTTGCATTGGGGCCCTGAAGGTTCTAGTTACCCCACTGATTCATAGGCATTTCCTAGGGCGGATTTCCTGAGGCTAATAACAGCGAATGGTGCCTATGTAATATGTATTAATGTGATTCTAAAATTTCAAATTAGTTTTTAAAAAACATTAAAAAAAATATGTTATACTTACTTGATCTGTGTAATGTTTCGCACAGGGCAGCCCCGATCCTCATCTTTTTGGGTCCCCCGTCGGCGGTCCTGGCTACTTCCCCTGCTGAGTTCCCCCAATAGCAAGCCCCTTGCTATTGGGGCACTCGAGCAGGCTCGCTTCCCAGCCATGCTCCTGTAAACGGACATTGTCCATTCACACACGGACCGTGGCTTGGTCCCGCCTCCCGCTCTCTCCTCACTGGCTGTGATTGACAGCAACAGGAGCCAATGGCTCCCGCTGCTGTGTGAGCCAATGAGGAGACAGAGACCCAGGAGAGCTGTCTTTTGTCTTTAAAACAGACAATTGTAGTCTCCATCAGAAGCCTGTGTGAAATGACAACCCCGGAGCACAGTTGGGAGCCAGGGACAGAGCTTTGTCACCCTATAACAAGAAGTGCTTGAACATGGCAGGATCATCGGAAATTTTTAATCAAAGCTGCAGATTTAAAATATTTGAAAATTACTTTGGAAATTACTTTAATATGTTGAAGATTATGTGAGATTTTAGTGGACGAGTTTTTATCCACCTAGAGTTTACAGGTTAGGTTTAATTTAACTGCAATTAAGCGATTATGGCCCTTATTGATTAAGCTCTTATAGTGAACTTGGACTTTGCTCTTTAGGTTTGAGTAGCGTACGCTCATTTGTGATTTTAGTAAAATAGTGGAGTTACTAATCTAGATATGTGCACACTGAAATATTTTGTTTCGGAATTTCGTTTTTGTCCTAAAAATAAATTTATTTAGTTACTCCCGAAATTCGTTCTTTTTTATTTATTTTGTTTCGTTAAAAAATGCATTCGTCGGAAAATACAAAATAATTAAGGTCGAATCTGTCATTGAAGGCTTATGGTGTCTGTCGAATGTTCTAAGAAGATTAGACGGAGCAGCTAAACTGTATGACTCTGCAATCGTACATTTCCGGTCGAATGTTCCGCCTACAAGTTATAGTAGAATTCTAATGTTGTATGACACTAGTAATAATTCTATTTATTAATTATTATTATTACTAGTCAACCACATTAGAATTCTTCTATAGCCTCTAGGCGGAGCATTTGACCATAAATGTCCGCTCGCGGCGATTGCTTTGTCGAATCTTCATGTCGAATCTTTTCTCTCTATGTCGAATAATCTTGGACTAATAGAGCTAAGGTTAGGCACATTCGACCACAGGTTTGATGGGCACAGATCACTATTGTCAGCTTCATGTCGAATCTTCTATCCATATCGAACTGTTGACGCAACGAAAACGAAAATAAAGCATTTGTTTATATCGGATCTTTCGGTTTTCGGATTCTGCACGTTTGTTATCGGACGAAAATGCATTCGGACAAAAACGAATAATAACCGCCTACGTGACTACAGCCTTGTGGTTGTTGTGAAGGGGTCCCCCTGGAGAAAGGGACCTGGTTATGGATACAACCCTCAAGACCCTCATACATAAAACTGGCAACTTGCGTTCTTCTCTGGATCAACACATTTCCCTCCCTGTGCGCTAAAACTCTGTTCCAGCGAGCTCACTGGTATGGTTGCCAAGCCCCGCTCTAAGATACAATACAGCTTGTGAATAAATAAACAGAAATGATTTTACTCAATTCAGGGTCAGGCCTTGGAGCCATTCCTCTGTATACAAAGGATCCATCTCCCTCAGCATGACACGTGCCTTTTATATAAACCGATTACACATGTTCTAAAAACCGTCTCTTTCCACTAGACACTGCTGCGACCCTGTGTGTTGAGTGCTAATTTTTCCGCCAAGCCTGCTGGAGACAGAGAGGAACAAGACTCTGTGGATGTTTGACCAGTACAGAAAGTCCCCCCTCTTGTGCTAGAACCTCCGGCTTCCACAGATTCGGAAAAAGGAAGTTCTAGTACAGTGCCTGTGAACAGTCCAAAAGCCCCTGCGGGCCCTGCTGACGGTCTAGACTCTTTTGAGGGGTCAACCTCAAGCTTGGGTAAAGGAGGTATGGCTTGCCCTATCAAACCCCAACCACCTTGAGGCTACGGAGTCATGGACAGAAGATATCCATCAAAACAGTGACTTCACAGAGGACAGGGAGGTTCGCCATCCAATGTGGTCTAACTGTAGACAACTGCCTGCAAAAGTACTCCAATTATGTTGTGTGAGATATTGCAATTTTTCTTTTTGTTCTTTACTTTGTTGCGATGCTGAGGAAAGCATCTGTCAAAGAAGGGGGGAGTGTAGGCAGGGGCAGTCTATTCTCTCCACCACAGGTGTCACCCCCCCCCCCCCCCCCGAAGCAGCAATGCAGGTGGACGAGGACGAGAGGATCCTAGCTTCTCTATGTTTTCCTCGGTCATAGGGAACCAGCTACCTGGTTGGATGCTGGCACCCCATTTGACATCAGCAGCCATCTTGGGTCAGGCATAGTCTATTTAAGACCCTGGCTCCCTGGTTTGGTGTGCATTTTGCAAGTTACTAGAGTAGGGACAAGTCACCCGTCAGTCAGGGACAGTGCGTAGCATCAGTGAAAGGTTCCAGAGAAGTAGGGAAAGTGCAGGGATATCCCATCCTTTCATGAAGCCTCCCTGATTGGGTGCAGACTGGCCAGGGCGCATTCCGTTCCTCAGGACAAACGCTGTCGTCAACTCAGGTCCACCATTCTACTTTCGTTTTGCTATTGCAACTTGTAAGTGTTCCTGGTCAGGTTGCCTTCCTGCCGGGTTTCTTCTGTATTGCTGGACTTCTGTTACAATATTTTTGTCACTGCACTTGGACGCTGTGTGTTTTGCGCATCTTCCCACATCTCCACTCCGATTTCAGGTTCAGAAATGCAAATGGTTTAGGTTGTTTTTTTTGCTCCAAGTTTTCTCCCCCTGCTTTGTGTCCAATGGCGTGCTTGGTTCTTGCCAGAGACCTGGGGGCCTCAGTATATAAAGGGGCTCTGACAGATTGTCGTCCTTTTGGCTGCATGGTGAGCAAAAGGAGCTCACCACATAAAGTGCTCACCCATACTTTATCAGTATTGAAAGTTATGTTTTGCTTGAGTCATTACGGCTAAGCATTGTCAGTTTTGGTATATGCTAATATAATTGTATTATTATATTATTTTCTAAATGATTTGAATATGTAAAACTGATAAAAGTGCCGCGGCCAATTTACGCCACTTTTGTGTTCTGTGTCCTTTATCTTATATGTATGGTTGTATTTGGAGTTATTTTAGGGTAATTTGTGCAGAGTGCAACCACATGCATTCCCTTTTCCCTATATTCCTGTGCCTCCTGCAATTCATTCCCACTTCATACCCTGCAATCTCTTTCTTCTACATAAACTGCATTGCCTTCCCCATAAATACCCTGTACCCCCTTCCTCCTGTATCCTCTGCATTACCTTTCCCCTACATCCTCTGCATTGCCTTCCCACTACATGCCCTGTACCACCTTCATCCTATATCCTCTGCATTTCCTTTCCCCTACAAACCCTTTACCACATCCCCTGCATTCCTTCCCTCTACATCCCCTATATCCTCTTCACCCCGAAATCTCTTCCCACCACATTTCTTGCATTCCCTTTCCCCTATTTCCCGGTGCCCCCTGCAGTCAGTTCCCATGTCATACCCTGCATTCTGTTCCGCCTACATCCCCCGCTTTCCTTTTCCCCATATCCACTGTACCACCTGCATTCCCTTCCCCTCTACATACCCTACATTCCCTTTCCTCTATATCCCCTGTACCCCCTGTAATCCCTTTCCTGCTACATAAACAGCGTTCCCTTCCCCCTATATATAATGTACCAACTTCCCCCTATATTCTCTGCAATCCCTTCCCCCTACATTCTCTACATTCCCTTCTCCCTACATTCCCTTTATCACTCCCCCCTATATGTTCTGCACGTCCTCTCCCCTACAAACTCTTTACCACCTTCATCCCCTAAAACTTCTGTAGCACCCTGGTGTTTAGGCAGGGTTTCTAATAAATGTATCTGCCAAGTGATAGTTGCCTTGGCTAATTGTTAGGAGGTCAATTGATTTCACCCTAACTCTGAAATTTCTGCACTTCTCTCTTCTGTTGCTAGGTGGCTGGGTACCTGGTGACATTAGACAAGACAATAGCATTGCAAGGGCAGACTAGGAATGAATGGGGTATCTCAGCCAATGGGCAGGGATTTTCTTGGATCCCTTGGCCTGCTGGGAGAACCTGTTTATTTGGGTTCTGTGCCACCTGGACGGCTGTCTGGGTGAACGTGTGTTGTAATGCCCCGGGCTGCTAGGCCATAAGCCTTGGGCCTATCCGGCTGCTAGGCTGTCTAAAGGCCTATCCGGAAGGAAGAGAGCAGCGTAGGGTTGGGACTGCGGCTTGCAGTCCAACCAGAAGCAACTGTTCTGCCGGCCGGAGAACCAGCTGTGGTCGAAGGTAGAGGGGAAGCTGTTGCCACTAAGGGATATTCCACTTTGCTACCGGAGACCACTGTGAGTAGCTGATGCAAGTAACTGAGCAGTAGTCTCACCAGCCGAGGACAGTGAAGAATTGGGAAACCTTCAGCAGGTACCAAGCCAGGGACCCAGCCAGTGGAGGTGACACTTGCGGAGCATTATTGTGTGCCAAGCCAGGGACCAAGCAGGCCAGCGGGTGATGCTTGAGGAGTGTCTGTGAGTGCCAAGCTAGGGACCCAGCAGGGAAGCGGGGGTGATGCTTGCGGAAGATACTGAGTAAGAAGATTGGAAGAGCTCAGGAGATCCAGTGGCGAGTGGATCTGTTAGTCTAGTGAAAGACTGAGAGATCAGCTGAGTGAAGTTCTACAATAGGAGATTGTAGAAGAAGTGGAGTTCATTGCAACCGTTGTTAAAAACTGTTACAAGATTGTTGCCATAGGAGACAGCGGTCCTACTCATGGTGGTGTCTAGCTGTATGCCTTTCCCTGCATGGCTGTCTGCCTATAGAAGTCTCGGAGTCTGCTAATTAATATTGCATCTACTAAAGGGTGTCCTGGCCCTAACCCTCTCTCCCACAGTTCTGTTTAAGAGACAATAAATCTCTTTGCATTCAAGAAGTGTCTGGCGCCTATCAATCTACCTTGCATTACACCCACTATGCCTTGTAACCCACTCTACACAGAAGGATGTCAGCTGTTCCTAACTCTGGAGGTCACCATTAGGCCTCAAGGGGCCTGGGACTTCTATAGGAAATGCTAAGAAAGTTTGTAGGATAGGATTCACTCATATGTGTGTAGTTTAGACATATTATAGGGTGTATTTACACAACTATGCTGCTCCCGGCTGAGGGTAACTAATGTCCACTAAAAATTCACCTATGTAAATATTGCACTGTTATCATAGGAAAAGGGATTCATTTCTTTGCTGTCTGTGTTTCTTTCTTTCAGGTGTTCCTGCACCCTTTGCGTCTTCCTTGGACAAGGAGAGACAATGACTTCAACTTGGATAACCACACTAACCTTTTTCAAATTCTTTGTGTATATATATATATATATATATATATATATATATATATATATATATATATATATATATATATTTTTTTTTAGATAGCTAGTTAGGATATAGGGTTAATGTTTGCATATTTTTCCTTTAACTGTTCGGGTGGTACGCAACACGTAAAACTGGATATAACATCTGTTATTTATTTGCCCTTGTGTGAACTGCCACTTGCTCATGTAAATGTTATGCATGGTTATTTCATGTGGTACGCCACGTGTATTGTTGTTATCACTGTTCCTTTCCTTGTTTCCCCACCCTTCCCAGTTTTTGCCAGGACATTCGCTCTCAGGCTTGAGAGCTCAAATTATTTTTCTGCAAACTCTGAGACTTAGTTTCCTAGGCAAAGGGAGGATGTAGCACCCTGGTGTTTAGGCAGGGTTGCCATCAAATATATTTGCCAAGTGATAGTTGCCTTGGCTAATTGTCATGAAGTCAATTAATTTCACCCTAACTCTGAAATTGCTGCACTTCTCTCTTCTGTCACTAGGTGGCCGGGTACCTGGTGACATTAGACAAAACAAGGGCATTGCAAGGACAGACTAGGAATGAATAGGATGTCTCAGCCAATGGGCAGGGATTTTCTTGGATCCCTTGGCCTGCTGGGAGAACCTATTTATCTTAGTGGTGACCGGGGTTCTGTGCCACCTGGATGGCTGTCTGGGTGGACGTGTGTTGTAATGCTTCTTCTAGGCCATAAGCCTTGGGCCTATCCTGGGGACATCTGGCTGCTAGGCTGTCTGAGGGCCTATCCAGAAGCAAGAGAGCTGCGTAGGGTTGGGACTGCGGCTTGCAGTCCAAACAGAAGCAATGGTTCTGCTGGCCGGAGAACCAGCTGCGGTCGGAGGTAGAGGGGAAGCTGTCGCCACTAAGGGACCATCAACCTTGCTACCGGAGACAACTGTGAATAGCTGAAGCAAGTACCTGAGCAGTATTCTCACCAGCCGAGGACGGTGAAGAATTGGGAAAACTTCAGCAGGTGCAAAGCCAGGGACCCAGCCAGTGGAGGTGACACTTGCGAAGTATTAATGTGTGCTAAGCCAGGGACCAAGCAGGCCAACGAGGTGACGCTACAGGAGTATCTGTGAGTGCCAATCTAGGGACCCAGCAGGGATGCAGGGGTGGCACTTGAGGAAGATACTGAGTGAGAAGATTGGAAGAGCTCAGGAGATCCAGTGGCGAGTGGATCTGTTAGTCTAGTGAAAGACTGGGAGCTCAGCTGAGTGAAGTTCTACAATAGGAGATTGTAGAAGAAGTGGAGGAGTTCATTACAACCATTGTTAGAAACTTTTAAAATATTGTTGCCATAGGAGACAGCGGTCCTACTCATGCAGACGTGGTGTCTGGCTGGATGCCTTTCCCTGCATGGCTGTCTGTCTATAGAAGTCTCGGAGTCTGCCAATTAATATTGCATCTACTAAAGGGTGTCCTTGCCCTAACCCTCTCCCTCACAGTTCTGTTTAAGAGACAGTAAATCTCTTTGCATTCAAGAAGTGTCTGGCGCCCATCAATCTACATTGCATTACACCCACTATGCCTTGTAACCTAATCTACACAGAAGGATGTCAGCTGTCCTTAACTCAGCAGGTCACCATTAGGCCTCAAGGGATCTGGGACTTGGCTATATTTGGCGACCAATGTGGGACAAAGGCGTTATCCTCGCAACAGTTGCCCATAGCAATTGGCTACAGCTACATCGGGATTTCGTCTGGCTCTGAGGTGATGTCTAGCTGGATACCTTTCCCTGCATGGATGTCTGCCTATAGAAGTCTCAGTCTGCCAATTAACCACTTATGGACCAAGCCTCTTTCTGAGATTTGGTGTTTACAAGTTAAAAACATTTTTTTTTGCTAGAAAATTACTTAGAGCCCCCAAAAATTTTATATATTTTTTTCTAACACCCTAGAGAATAAAATGGCAGTCGTTGCAATACTTTATGTCACACTGTATTTGCGCAGCAGTCTTACAAGCGCACTTTTTTTTGGAAAAAAATACACTTTTTTGTATTAAAAAATAAGACAGCATTAAAATTAGCCCAATTTTTTTATATTGTGAAAGATAATGTTACGCCAAGTAAATTGATACCCAACATGTCACGCTTCAAAATTGCACCCGCTCGTGGAATGGCGACAAACTTTTATCCTTATGTAGCAATAACTCTCGGTGGAGCTGCTGGTTTAAGCGGGTCTGTTACCTTCACTCTGCTTCCCTCTGTTTCACCGGCCCCCTGGGTCTAGGGTTCCGTTGAGTTTACCTCTGGACAATACACGCACCAACACTGGAGTACGTTTTCAATGCTTTATTAAACACTTGACTTAGGAAATAGCAGGAAAGAGACGAAAGGGAAACTGCAGAAGAAACTCAAACATCTTCCTTTAGGGTTCTTTTAACAAATGTTCGGGTAGAATTCAGATATTGTATGAAATGCGCTCCCCTCGTGGGACACACTCCTTGCTCGTCTGGATAGGCCTCTCTCACTAGCCTAGCAGCCAGCACGCAGCACGAATCAAAGTCTCTGGCACAGACTTGCTTGGGAACAAAATCCGTACGATCCTCTGCCACAGGATGTATCAGATTTTCTGTAATGAATGTCAGTCACAGTGCCTGAACCTTTAAGCCAACCCGGCAACACTATGCTGTATATTTACTTTCTGATACGTCCTCCAACCGAGTCACCAGGCCCCTCTATAGACCAGCACGCTGCGTGATCCCTCCAAGACGGGTCCTCCCCTGGGATCTCCTCGGTTGTCCAGCTTTGCCACACAGGACCGACAGCTCAGGACCATTCCTCAGTCGCGGTGGTAGGCCCCAGACAAGCCTCTGGACCCACCCCTGCGCCATAGTATCGTGGGCCTCTGGAACGAAGGACCACGAGGTAGCTTCTTAACGCATACCTGTCGGCCAGGAGGGCCAGCAGGTGGCTGAAAACGAACCCTAAAACATGGCGTCTGTCCCATAAATACCCTCACCCAGAATGCAACTCGGAGGACCACCTCCACAGAGTTGTCTCCGGGACAGAAGAGCATCCATACGCTTCAACACGTTGCCTTTCCAACACTAATCAGTGATAACAGCGACACCCATCGGTCAGCATGGAAACATACACAACGTCAGCCAAGCTGGAACAGAGGCAAACTTAACCTTCCTAACGAACAAGTTACTAAATTTACCTAACGTGCGGTAGATTGCAAATCTACCAGCGCTACACTTAAAAATCTCCATAGGCGAAGTGCGCATGCGCGCGGCGCTGAGAGCGGTCATGAACTGACTGGGCTCCGCTCACCTCCGGCCAGAAAAGCTAGAAATTTGAGCTCTAAGGGATGATCGGACCGTCACCCGACCGTCATAACGGCACTCAGGAGCGGATGATGCAGCGGAGAGCGGCGGGGAATACTAACAACAGCCACAAACCCCCCCGAACGACTCGGGCTTCCAGGGCCCAGCAGCAGCAGCCCTCCTCCTCACCTAAAATGGCGCCGGGGAAAGGAGACACTGCTCGCGGCGGCTCGCAGAAGCAAACCCCGCAGACCACAGCAAAGCAAGCAAAGGAGAATATAGATCACAGCAGTCCTCCAGCCATCCACAAGAACTGGACAACTCAGCAGACGATCAGGGGAACCACAGTACAGGTCAGTCCCCAGACACAGCACCGGCCCCCCCAGCCCAAGATGGCGTCAGCTGTAGGAGATACACCTTATGGGGGAGGCTAGAAACAGCAGGCTGAGACAAGCTGCCCAGCAACCACCTTTCTGGCAGAAATACACAGGGACCCCTTCTCATCCCAATCCGAGGAGGGACCTTCATCCCCACAAAGCGAGCAGCCACAGTTATCCCCCTTGTCTGGCTCCCTGGACAGACCCCTATTCACTGATTCCCCAGACAGACATATGGCAGAGATTGCTGAAATAGCCCTAAGCCAAAACAGTGTGGCTTCTTCACAACCACCTGCACCCACAGAGGGATACTCAGGAGACACAGTACTCCTTGCTAGGTTTTCAGCACTCCTGCAACAGGAACTATCCAAAGCATGCACCATAATCACTACAGGAATGAGAGATGATTTTCAAAACATAGGAGAGAGGCTGGACACGATCGAATCCAAGATGGACGGGACCGTAAAGCGAGTGAACCAAAACTCCAAAATGATTGTGTCCTTACAGGATCAATTGGATCAAGCAAACGCAAAAATCGAGGACTTAGAAAATAGATCAAGGAGGTATAACTTCCGCATGCGGGGCCTCCCAGAATCGGAAATGGACCTAGAAGAATCGATCCACACCTTAATGAAACAACTGATACCAGACATTGCCCCCCATCAGTTAGAACTAGACAGAGTGCATCGTGCCCTGACAGCCCCTCGATCGGATGGTTTACCACACGATGTGATAGTTAAGCCTCATTTCTACCGCATCAAAGAAAAGATTATGCAAGAGGCAAGAAACCAAGGAGACATAAATATTTCAGGATACCCGATCCAGATCTTTGCGGACATAGCCCAGATAACGATCCAGAAAAGGAGAACATTGAAGCCGCTTCTTAACCAACTCATCACTCGACATATTAAATACAGGTGGCCGTATCCATTTAGTCTGTCGTTTTCCTACAAAGGCAAATTCCATTCCTTTGCTACCTTCTAGACAGGTGAAGCTATTCTCCAGGATTTGGGACTTATTTCCTCAGAACCGCAAGAGACCAACGCCCGGATGGACGAGGGACGACCTGTTTCCCCCCTGTGGTCCCAGCAGAAAAGATCAAGAGCCAGGAACTCCCCATCGGGCACCTGAGTCCAGCCTAAGGCAAACACTTCACAATTAGGTCCAAGAGACCGTGATCCAAATAGGTGGTCAGCAACCACATTTGAAAATCCAGATATCTATATCTGGTTGTTCCTGAGTTTCCTATTCTACACTGACTTGAAAGTAGACACTATTTGAGGTTATAAGTTATGTTAAATATGTTTCCCGGATGGGATGACGGCTGCTGAGAGCGGTGCTATTCAAGAGTTTTTTTTTTTTTTCTCTATATTTATATGATGAGAAAAAAGGAAAAAAAATTTTTTTTTTTTTCTTTTCCTTTTTTATTTGTACCCCATTCTTTGGCTCTTATTCCTTCAGCACAAAGTTTAAAAAGAGGGGGTAAGATGAGAAAGGTGTTATAGGCCGCCCTCTCTACTCTTCATTGCCAAAATTTTTACCCCTAAGTTTTTTTTTTCTCTTACAATCTAATGGCGGGTGGGGCCCGTTCGTCCTCTCCTGACGATAGAAAATCAGAGCCGGAGGTGAACCACATACCACTTAAGGTGAACTTGTCTCTACTGTACAGGGGAGACAACTTCACGACTATTACACAGGGGAATAGCAACCCCTGCAGTCACACTGTGATGCGGTGTGCTGGTGCCTTTTTGGCGCCCTTTTTATTTTATTTGATTTTTTTCCTTTTTTCTTCTTATTTTTTAGGACTCTCTTTTTTTCATGGGTTCTATCTGTTAAAACAATTAAACCTAATGCTTCATTATAAACGTTCCGATAATCCTAACTCTGTCTCTTCTCCTTTCCTTTATCCCACCTTCTCCCTGGATGCACTCCTACTCCATGCAAGGATCCAAGAATATAATTCTGAAGACTTCCGACCAGACATCTTGAGACATCTAAAACGTGAGTACAGCCTTCCAAACAAACACCATGACGGGTAGAAAAAAACTTATTTATACTATAATGACACATAACGCACAGGGCTTGAACTCCCCTATAAAACGGACCAAGGCTTTCCAACAATACCACAAAATGGGGGCAGACATCCTGTTTATAAAGGAGACACACTTTTCACGAACCTCAGCCCCAAAATACCTCAGTGCAAGATATCCGACAGTTTTCTTGTCTAACGGACTGGACAAAAAAAGAGGAGTAGCTATATGTTTTGCCAAACGGGTCCCCTTTACTCCCACTAATGTGATAAGAGACAAAGAGGGCCGTTACATTATGGTCGCTGGTAAGATTGACGAGAGTGTGGTCACATTCCTCTCCTACTACGCCCCCAATGTTGGTCAGATAAACTTTTTTCAAACTATGCTGGAAGTTATAACACCCCACTTAGTGGGACATGTGATGCTAGCTGGAGACAGTAACACCTCCCTGGACCAGATTCTAGATAAATCAGACCCCCGAAAAGCGATCTTGAAACATACTCCTAAACAAAGCAATACGTTAGCACGCTTATTACACAGCCATGATCTTATAGATCTCTGGAGGGACGCTCACCCCACAGTTCGTGATTTCACGTTCTACTCACATGTCCACAAAACATATTCACGCATTGACCATCTCCTTACGCTGTCTTCCCTGTTACCATATATCTCATCGACTAAAATAACACCCATCGTGTGGTCGGATCACTCAGTGGTCCAAGTCACTTTAACAGACCTCTGGTCTAAGCCACGTCAGTCGTCTTGGCGATTGAACAAGTCGCTATTGAGCGATCCTATAATAACCACAGAAGTGGAAAAAGCTATACAACAATATTTTCAAGACAATAATTCCTCAACATCCTCCCCAGAGATGATATGGGCAGCCCACAAGGCTACCATACGTGGCAAATTAATACAGTTACCTACTAAGGTCAAAAGGGAACACACACAAGATATCCAACAACAAGAGGAAGAGTTGCACAGACTCATGCGCGAACAAAAATCCGACCCACACACAGACTTGAGGAACAAGATAGACATAGCCAGAACAGCATTAAACAGACTATTAGCAAGAAAACTTAGCCCCAGACCATACAATCCCGCGCTCCCCAAATTAAGATTACAGACCGGACAAGTGACACAAAACCCCCAGCTCATACTGCAGGAATTTTATAAGTTTTATTCAGAACTTTACGACTCTCCTAAAAAAAACTTTTGCGAGGATAAGGTAGAAGAATTTCTAAAAGATATACCGCTCCCAACACTATCTAATGAGCATACGGAGGTGATGGAGGCAGAGTTTACAGCGAATGAAGTGGAGGAAGCTATAAAATCACGGAACCCGTCGGAATCACCGGGCCCTGATGGATTTTCGGGCCACTATTACCGCAAATTCACAGAAATTCTGGTTTCACACCTTTGCTCTTTTTACAATTCATTAAGAAAAGGGTCCCCTTTACCAATTCACGAAAACAAGGCCTTCATACATGTTATCCCTAAGCCAAATAAAGACCACGGAGATTGTACGAACTACCGCCCCATATCGTTGATTAACGTCGATCTTAAAATACTGACAAAAATATTGACAATTAGCATGAATTCGTTCATATAGAAATACATCCACCCCGACCAGACAGGATTCGTTCCACATAGACAGGCCCCGGACCAGACCAGACGCATTATTGACATCATTTCTGCTTTGAACTCGGGCTGGGATGGAGGGGGCCGGAGAGGGGCATTATTGGTCTCATTAGACCTACACAAAGCATTTTATTCACTATCCTGGGACTATCTTTTCTTTATCCTAAGAAAATAAGGGTTTGGACCGCAGTTTCTGACCACACTTAAAACAATCTATAGTGACCCTACGGCAAATCTTGTAATTAAAGGCTATCAATCCCAAAACATAAACATACTTAGAGGTACTAGACAGGGCTGCCCCAATGTCCCCCTTATTATTTATTTTGGCCCTAGAGCCGCTGGCCATCAAAATTCGTGAACACCAGAATATACTGGGAGTGCGATGCGGCGATCGTGAACACAAGTGCGCACTGTTCGCGGATGATATACTACTACTTCTTTCATCCCCGGTCACCTCCCTGCCCAGCTTACAGGTAGTACTGAGACATTTTACAGAATTCTCGGGACTCAAAGTAAATCACTCTAAATCTCAGGCACTTGGGATCTCCTTACAGACACATATAATTCAAGCCCTGCAACAATCCTTCCCATTTAAATGGCAGAGGGAGACCTTACCGTACTTGGGCATTCAGCTGACTCCTACTCTGACAACACTGTATAGACATAATCCCCCCCCCCCCATTTAAGAAAATACTAGAAGATCTCAAAAAATGGTCTAATAACCCTCCGTCATGGCTTGGTAGGCTGTACTCGGTAAAAATGAATGTTTTGCCAAAGGTGCTATATTTATTCAGGACTCTTCCGATAGCGATAATAAGAAAAGACATACAGAAATTCCAGAATAGGTTGTTGGATTATATTTGGGGACACAAGAGACCTAGGGTGAACAGGCGAACATTATATACCCCAAAATTGAAAGGGGGCCTGGGAATGCCTGATTTACTTAAATACTTTCAGGCGGCACAAATGTCCCAATTAGATTCCACACACAACAGTCTAGACCACTCTGGATGTCGATTGAATCCTCTCCATATCCTGACAAAGAGATTAGTCATTTTATGTGGATGAAGGCGAAAGATAGGCCGGTAATCTTATGCCCGAGCTTGTCGTTCTCATTAGAGTTGTGGGATCGACTGGCAACCACTTACAAGTTTAAGTCCCAGCATACCCCCCTAGCCCCGTTATTTGGAAACGCTATGTTCACCCCGGGTCTCCACCCTAAAAATTTCTTGTGGTGGACCAACAAGGGTCTGATGCGCATAGCAGACTTCTGTGATCATAGAGGTGCTTTATCGAAAATTTCCTTACGGGAAAAATATGACCTTCCAAATTCTGAACTTTTCCGTTATACACAGATAGCACATTTTTTGGCGAAGCTGAATCGCACCTCAGATCTCACTACTTTTTCCTCAATGGAAAATCTCTGCAGGACTTTCGATAAGCACACTGGTCACATATCACTGATATATAACATCTTGGCCTCGACCTCCCAAAAACTATTTTACATGAAAAAATGGGAACAAGATATGGACACAGTCCTATCACCAGAAGAATGGAGCAAAATAATACAAAATGCATCTAAATCGATTATTAATACCTATTTGATAGAGGCGAACTATAAAGTATTGATGCGATGGTACATGGTCCTGGAAAGGATAGCGACCTTCGTCCCAGGGGCGTCCCCCCGGTGCTTTCGAGGATGTAATACAGATGGCACCATGTTCCACACTTGGTGGACATGCCCTAAAGTGAGGAGATTTTGGATACGTACATACAACCTCGTTTACTCCCTCACGCAAGTGAACCTACTTAAATCACCTCTGCACGCACTGTTGGGACGTCCAGTGGAGGGGGCATCAAAACCAATGCATAGACTCATAGCATTTATATTTGTGGTGGCCAGAATTTCGATAGCGAAGTCTTGGAAGTCCTGCTCGGTTCCCTTTTACTTATTAAAAGCAAAACTCTCGTGGATAATGATAAATGAACGCCTTTCGGCAATTTTGAAGGATAAGATCACTGGGTTCAATAAAATATGGGAACCCTGGATTAGGTATCTTACAACTTCATAAGACGCCTAGTAAGTGAAACATTTTACACCTTGTAGGAGTACATCCACCCCACCTCCCCACTATCTACCTCCCCTTTTTACTAACCTCATTCCCCCCCCCCTTTTTTTTTTCTCTCTCTCTCTTTCATTTGCAGTTCTCTGACTACTGCATTTTCTTTCCCTTTCTCTTACCTCTCTTTATTTCTTTTACTAGAAAGTATGACATCGCGGGGGCCCCTGGCGCTTTGAGGAGGCTGGGGCATGCACGAGAGCCCAATTAATGGGTTGAAAGGCTGGTCTAGGTATTGACCTGAATAGATGAAAATTACAATAAGTAAGCTAGACAGTACATATGAATCAACCGCTCTATAGTCGACCTATGGAGTGTTAACCATGTATTAATACTCTTCTTACTTGTATAGACAAATGCATTTCCTTCTCCTAGGTTGTGTTTGGAGGTTTAACGGATAATATGCACAAAATAAAATGGGGGGGAGGGGGGAAAAATAAAAACAAAACGGAAATGTGCATGGATTTGTGAGGATGACTCCACCACCAAGTCACAGCGAGCTCCCAAGGGGGTGACTGGTGATAGGAGACAATATTTTCTGTCCCACGTGATAGCCCTCATGGGTCATGCATAGGTGTTACAATTGTAGGGTTAATGCACGATTTTCCTGGCTGTAATTATCTTTATCACAGTCTATGTTACCTGTTGATGTACGATATACGCTGTTCACCCCTTTTTTGTATGCAGAAAAACTAAATAAAAATCATTGTTCAAAAAAAAAAAAAAAAAAAATCTCCATAGGCATCGTTCAAAAAATTCTGCAGGTTGCATGTTTTGAGTAACAGAGGAGGTCTAGGACTAGAATTACTGCTCTCGCTCTAACGACCGCGGCGATACTTACATGTGTGGTTTGAACACCGTTTTCACGTATGTTTTCGCTTCTGCGCACTTTAAAACATTTTTTTCTTCTTATTTATTTTACCTTTTATTTTTTATTTTTACACTGTTCTTTTTTTTTTTTTTTAAATGTTTCACTTTTATTCCTATTACAAGGAATGTAAACATCCCTTGTAATAGAAAAAAAGTAGTACAGGACCTCTTAAATATGAGATCTGGGGTCAAAAAGACCTCAGATCTCATATTTACACTAAAATGCAATACAAAAATAAAAATAAATGAAATGTCATTTGAAATGTCATTTGAAAAACAACAAAAAAAAAAGTCCCTTTAAGAGCTATGGGCGGAAGTGACGTTTTGACCCTGGAGACGGGGGCCATCTTCCCCTCACAGGACACAGGACCCGATGGCTTCCGTATGCGGCTAATAGAAGTGATCTTGCGGTGAATCCGCTGCAGAGACCACTTTTATCTGAAAGTGGACCGCCCGCTGAAGAAGAGGATACCGGGGTTATGGCAGCTGGCTGCTGCCATAACAACGATATTCCTCTTCAAAGTAGCAACGTAAAAAGACGGCGGCGGTCCGTAAGTGGTTAATATAGCATCTACTAAAGGGTGACCTGGCCCTAACCTTCTCTCCCACAGTTCTGTTTAAGAGACAATAAATCTCTTTGCATTCAAGAAGTGTCTGGTGCCCATCAATCTACCTTGCCTTATACCCACTATGCCTTGTAACCCACTCTACACAGAAGGATGTCAGCTGTTCCTAACTCTGGAGGTCACCATTAGGCATCAAGGGGCCCGGGACTTGGCTACAGATCTTTCCCCTAAATGACCTTCCCACTACATATCCTGTATTCCCTTTCCCTTATATCCCTGTGCCCACTTCAATATGCTCCTACTTCATACTCTGCATTCTTTTCATCTATATACCCTGCATTCTGTTTCCTCCCACATCCCCTGCTTTCCTTTGCCCCTATATCTCCTGTGCCCCATACAGTCCCTTCCCACTACATACCCTGCATTCTGGTCCCCTTACATCACCTGTACTCCAGCCAAAATGTTTGCATTCGTTTTGAGCTGAGTTCAGAAGGCTGAAAACCTTTTTTTTTTGTTGCTTTCTCCCTCTCGGGATTTGTCCTGGTGACACCCTCTCATTTCCAAATCAGATGGTGTCATTGGGACAGGAAGTGAGAGGGCAAACACAGCAATACAATCCTGACAGAGGTTCTTACCCTTCTGCACTCCATCCACAACAAATTAGGAAAATAGATTCACCTGGAGTAGTGTGTTAATCACCATTATCCTGTTATAAGTTTTCTTGTAAATTACAGCCTGACGTTCGGGAACGAAGCCCTTGTAATATACGAAGCTCCTACTTGTGGTCTGCGTCATGTCTGAGAAATCTGAAATTGGAATTACAGAGATTTGTTTACAGTAACAGCCTAAAAACTTTGATTTCTATTCCGAGCAGGTAAGAGGAAAGCCTCTCCAAGCTCTGTTAACTCTTCTCCCTAATTTACACCAGGGATTACAGGCCAGAGTATCAGCCCAGTGCAGCAAGACATGTCATCTCTCGAAATTCACTGAAGCTCGTCATGTTATGTCATAAATAACGTATAGTTTTATATACACAGGAACAGTCGTGTTTAGGTTTCCAGCCGCTTGTGATGGAACACAGATTGCAATAGAAAAACACACGCGTTACATAATAACAGAGTCTACAGCTATATAGGGAAGGATATAGAACCCCTGGAGGCTCCGGACAGAAATCATGGCTGGCCACCATTAGGGTGTGAGTGTTAATTCTGCAGAAAATCTCTACCCATAAAATTAAATGATTAATTTTGACTTAAAGCATTTGTAAAGGAATTTGTTTGTTTTTAAATAACAAACATGTTAAACTTACCTGCACTGTGCAATGGTTTTGCACTGAGCAGTCCCGATCCTCCTCTTCTTGGGTCCTCCGCCGGTGCTCTGGGCCTCTCCCCATTACCGACTGCACCCATAGCAAACTGCTTGCTATGGGCGCACTTGTTCATGCTCACTCCCAAGCCGGCTCTCTGTGTCCATAATACACAGAGAGCGCGGCTCATCGATGCCCCCTTGCTCCCTCCTCACTGGCTGTGATTAACAGCAGCGGGAGCCAATAGCTCCTGCTGCTGCATCTCAGCTAATGAGCAGGGAGAGACCCAGGAGAGCTTCTACTCTTGTGCACTTTGCTGGATCGAGATCGGGCTTAGGTAAGTATTGGGGGGGGGGGGGGCTGCACACTAAAGGGTTTTTTACCTTCATGCATAGAATGCATGGAGGTAAAAAAAAAAACCTTCTGCCTTTAGATCCACTTAAATTTCTCACATCTGTGGCTTTAAATTGGAATTAGTGTTTGTGTATAAATAGTCAATGAGTTTGTTAGCTCTCACATGGATGCACTGAGCAAGCTAGATACTGAGGCATGGGGAGCAAAAAAAAAGAACTGTAAAAAACCTTCAGCCTTTAGGACCACTTTAATTCTGACTAATTAAAAGGGAAAACCATCACAAGAGAAACACAGCTGGGGCAGCCTCATTTGATGATAGATTTTAGATAGGGGCTGTTAGATTTCCACAACAATAGTATACACTTTTGTGTAAGCTTAACCCCTTGACATCAACAGTATGCAGATATGCGGTATCACTGGATTTTGCTTTTTTTGTGGGGCCACTTATCTGCGTATCTGTCTTTGCACTGGGAGTGCACTGCACAGCGCTCTTCCAGCACAGAGACCAGGGTCTCACCGAGAGCCCCGGGTCCCGTACTAAAGATTGGGACCCAAAACTCCCTGGTTCTGGGTCACCTGATCGCTGAGATAGCCTCTGATTGGCTACCACAGTGATCAAAATGGTTTAAAGTGATTGTAAAGTGTTGTTTTTTTTTTTAAGGTAAAAATAACAAACATGTTATACTTACCTGCCCTGTGCAGTGGATTTGCACAGAGCAGCCTGGATCCTTCTCTTCTCGGGTCCCTCTTCACTGCTCCTGGCCCCTCCCTCCTGTTGTGTGCTCCCACAGCAAGCAGCTTGCTATGGGGGCACCCAAGCCGAGTCACAGCTCCCTGTGTCCATTCAGACAACTCGGCCCTGCCCCTTTCTCTTCTTATTGGCTGACTGACTTTAAATGACAGCAGCGGGAGCTAATGGTGCCACCCTGCTGTCTCAGCCAAAGAGGTGAGGAGTCCCAGGCAGTGGAGACATTCCTACAACATCACTGGATCTAGATGGGATTCAGGTAAGTATTAGGGGGGCTGATTGGTGCTGCTGCACACAGAAGGTTTGTTATCTTAATGCATTAAAGTGGATGTAAACCCTCACATATACCCAGTGAAGTGAACTGCCTCACATGATACCCAGGGATGAAACAAATCTCCCTACATAGTTTTACATTGATATCTGCTGTCTTCATCAGTTTTATTTATCCTTTAGTAAGTGCACATTGTGTTACAGATTTTCTCTTCCTATTCAGCACTGGGAGTGGATTATTGGCATACAGCCAAGACAGCTGATTGGAGGAAAGGCACCCCCTCTCCACATAGGCAAAGGAAGGAAGTAATGTGCAGAGCTCAGCTGTGAGATGGCAAGCTGATGCTGATCTAGCAACCTCCCACTCCAGTCTCGGAGAACTGTTATCCGCCTGAAAGTTCTCTTTCAGGCGGATAACAGAGCTACCGGACAGAATAAACACACAGGACTCAGTGCTTTGGAGAGAGATAAGAAAACACTACGGACAGATGTGCCCCAGTTAAAATTTCATGAATCGGGTTTACATCCACTTTGAAATAAAAAACCTTCTGACTTTAGAACTACTAATTGATCAGTCACTGGGAAGCCTGCCCCGTGTTTCTCTCTCTGCGAATGGAGAGAAAAGATACATTGTACCTGCTTATCTCCTTGCAGAAAGAGAGAGAGAGAGAGAGAAGAAAAGTGTATGAAATAAATAAATAAATAAAGGGTTAAAGAGCCTTAGGCCCCTTTCACATGGGCGCCTCTGCCTGCTCACTGGGGAATCTCATTTCCTCATAGAGGAGAGCATGACTGGGACTGCTCAGTGAGTAGAGACGGACCCAGTCCTGCTGACCTTTATGGGGAAATCGGGTGAAAACGGACCGCCTGTCCGTTTTCAACCGATCATGTCCGATTTGATCCACCAGACGGATGGATTTTGCAGACACAATTGGATCGGATCACAGCAGATGTCACCGCTGACATCCACCGCTCTATAGGGGTGAATGGAGGGTCCGATCTGGTCCGCCTGAAAACTGACAGGCGGACCTGATCGGACAGCCATAAGAAAGGGCCCTAACAACTAACAAAAGGAAAAACAATCTTTGGTGCACCATATTGCTAGATGGAATGAGCACGGGCAATGGGTATTACAAGTTCAATAGTAAAACAAAGTCTCTGAGGTAAAATGCTGGCTGATGAAGGCTGCAGGCTCAGGTAAGAGCTAGAAGGAACTCTGCAGAAATAGAAACAAGATAGATGAGCAGCGCCATCTAAGTGCAGCAATGTAAACACTTTAATTCCAGACATTAAAATTAAACTCACAAGATGTGAAGAATGAAACTCACAAGATGTGAAGAAGTGTGAGCCACCAGCGCAGTCGTGACCGGAGGCACCTCTCCCCATGCTGCATCCTGTCCTCCCCCTAGAGCGAATTAACTCTCTAAACCTGGACACAAGAGCTGACATCCCTTGCATCTTGTGAGCTTCATTTTATGGTCTGGAATTAAAGTGTTTACATTGCTGCACTTAGATGCTCTTCTTTCTTATCCCTAACAATGAACTTCTCTTATTTGCTCCCTTTTGGACTTTTAGAGATGAACTCTGGTATAAGCAAATGTTGTCTAAATACATTTATCACACGTATTCCTACTTGAGACTTGGTGTGCTCTGTGTATTTCTTCCAGATCTGTGCATTAATCTAGGGTGAAACTTTGCCTCTGTGCAGGAGCTTGCTGTAATAAAGACCACTCACTGCTGTTCTATGTCCTAGTGCAG
The DNA here is from genome assembly GCF_042186555.1 of Aquarana catesbeiana. Classification (NCBI taxonomy): domain Eukaryota; kingdom Metazoa; phylum Chordata; class Amphibia; order Anura; family Ranidae; genus Aquarana; species Aquarana catesbeiana. The sequence goes on from NC_133326.1 coordinate 548,895,474, forward strand.
GTTGACTGGTCTTGTCATCACCTCTTCCTGTGGTTTTCAGCAGGCAGCCTGTAGTGGGTGGGGCCTTCCATAACTGCTATATGTGTACAGCACAGTGATGTCACTGCTACTTAGAGTTGCTACCAATCCTGTATAGAACAAAATTATCTTGGATTTCAAACTAAAATGCTACGCCTCATATTGATTCAATGTGGGACACAGATTCTCCTGCATTATATCATGTACATTTGTTTCTAGAAAAAGAAGAAAAAATAAACTGCGCATAGGTAAAATGTGTAAACAAAAAGTGAAGCTGCAAATTCCTATGTGTAACACAAACATAAGATAAACAATTGGAAAATGGAACTGCGCTAATGAAAAAAAATTATTTTATTATAAAATTCTTCCAGGGGGAAGACGTAATCTTGTTACGAAACGCCGCGTAGGGCGGAACGGAGCGACATGATCGCGTCATTCCCCATCGCTGTTGTGTACCAGCAGGACGGGCTATCTGTGGGCATCCGGCCGGTGCCCCAGACTTCTCTTCAGTCGTTCAACATTGTGATTTTACATGTGAGTGTTTACATTTTTTATTTAATAAAACCATACGACCTTACACTGTTTGGAGCTCTCTTTTCCATTTATGGTCAACTTCGTTGCTGAGAGTTTGATGCCCTGTCATTGTGCCACTGATCCATCTGATATCGAGGCCCCCAATATCTCAACGTAACGACATAATTTGGTTCCTTGATGGTGGTCTGGAGTAACCATTCTTGACAGCCTACCCAGACCCTCTCTAGTGGGGGGTCATGGGTCTCTGGTAAGCGGCCAGCATGTTCATTGGTGACAGTGGATCAGATACTTTATTCCTTATCATCAAGATTTTTTCTACACCTTAATTTAACACTTGGGTGACCATTCTACTAATATTAATTTTATGGACTTTTCAATATCCTACCATTTGCACTATTGCACATGAAAATGCACTGTTGTATGTTTATTTAAATGCACATGTTTTGTGATGTGCATTATATATATGTTTCATATACCTCTCACAAGGTTTTGCTCTTTATGATGGTTAATTGTCATCTGTAAAATAATTTTTTTTCATTAGCGCAGTTCCATTTTCCATTTGTTTCTAGGAAGCAGGCAGCTCCCGCCACCTAGTATTCTTGGTTGCTAGGACACAGGTGAGTCCTGCAGTCTAGCACCAGTGGTTGTTAGAACGCAGGCAGTACCTGCTGCCTAATGCCCATGGTTGCTAGTCAAGGACAAGGGAGACCGGAGACCTCCACTTGTCAGTCTTTACACTGTGCATTTTGTAGCCCTTCCTTCTAATGCCCTGTACACACGGTCGGACATTGATCAGACATTCCGACAACAAAATCCATGGATTTTTTCCAACGGATGTTGGCTCAAACTTGTCTTGCATACACACAGTCACACAAAGTTATCGGAAAATCCGATCGTTCTGAACGTGGTGACGTAAAACACGTAAGTCATGACTATAAACGGGACAGTAGCCAATAGCTTTCGTCTCTTAATTTATTCTGAGCACTTATTGCGTGGCACTTTGTGCATCGGATTTGTGTACACACGATCGGAATTTCCGACAACGGATTTTGTTGTCGGAAAATTTTATAGCAAGCTCTCAAACTTTGTGTGTCGGAAATTCCGATGGAAAATGTGTGATGGAGCCTACACATGGTCGGAATTTGCGACAACAAGGTCCTATCACACATTTTCCGTCGGAAAATCCGACCGTGTGTACGGGGCATTATACGGTGTGCGGCTCCTTCAGCCAGCAGGCAGCGAACAGCGACAGTGAGGTACAAAGCAGTGGCTGATAAGACTTCTCATGTAAGTAAAAACTGCTTCCACTTACCACCAACAGAAGCAGGGACACAAGACTGACCAGCAGCAAGGGGGACACTTGTCCACTGACCAGAAGTAAAAGGGCATTTCTTCATTGACCAGCAGCTAAGGGGGCACCTTTTTCAGTTACCGGCAGTAAGGGGACACTCATCCACTGACCGGCAGAAAGATGGTACTCGCCAGCAACAAGGGTACACTTGTCCACTTGCCAACACTAAGGGGACGCACACCCCTGACAAACAATAAGTGGGCACACACCACTGACCAGCAGTAAGGGGACACACAAATTGAACCCCCACCCTTTCTGTACCATATTTTGCCAAAACATAGGCAGGACTCTAATGTAAATGGGGGACTTCCCTCTGCAACGCCAAGGAGAGGGTGGAATCATCATCCAGTGCAGTAGTCAGTGTCCTTCAGCCTATTAACTCAGTTCTGTATTAGCTCCACTCCCTACTCTGCCCTCTGTCCATTGTTTTACCAGAACAAAGGTGGCAACCCTACCACTATTTAAAGAAGGTGATATCTGGGTTTGCAGACACACAAATATATATTTGAAATAAAAGTTTTTGTACACAGAGTTCAGCTTTAATATACATTCGTAGACCTTAATTAATGCAAAATTTTATGTCCATCCCCAGCCCATCATCTACATGCTGCACAGTATACAAAGCAAATTGAAGCATAATCGTAGACTCCTACTGCATTATGACAGTAGGGGCTTTTTTGTTCCTGGTTCAGGCTTACAGAGTTATAACATGCTTAGAAAGAGGAGAAGCCACGAGGAGCTCCTAATTTTGTGAAACTTCGATGTGTCTGGGATAGTAGGGATTTTGCAAACAGAAAAAAACGTTTTTTCTTAGAAAGGTTGGCTATCTCCTCTGAAATCAGGGTAATTTAAGCTGGCCATACACTAGTAGATTTGTGAACGAGCGTTCGCATGAACCTTTGTACGTAAATTCCCAGCAAATTCAATAACTTTTTCAAATGTCATTCAAAGGTACATCAAAATGTAGTTTGCTTTAAACATTTGATTTTGGAATAAATGGACTTTCCCATACGAAAATCGCATACAATTGTAGTAATTTGTTTTTTCAAGAAAAAGTTTCCATTCTGCTCCTTTGAACTTTCATATCACTATGGTTGAAAATGAGTGTTAATTTGACCCCACTAATCATTATCAAATCAAATGAATGTTTTTTTAAAAATAAACATTTAAAAAATTCCACTGTATGGCCAGATTTACATGACCTGCTTAGAAGCTAACAGTACTCAGCACAGTTTTATTCTATTTCTCTGTGTGGAGGTTTGTGACGCTGACATGAATTAATTCAGTCTGGCTCGAGTAGCGTTAGCTCATTTTGTTCGGTTGCCAGGTGTTCTTAACTCCTCGTTGTGTTCCCGAGTTAAAAAAAATCCCTTTAATTCTGCAGAGCCAATGTGTTTAAAGCACAGTTCCTGGACTCTGTCTCCAGCTAAGTCTCTTCAGAAGGAGCCAGCAAATTCTTTTCATGTTTAGTCTGCTTAACCAATAATACTCTTTTTTTTTTTTTTATAATATTCCTCAAAGCCTGAGAAGTGAGCCGGGTCCATCACATAAAAGTCAACACAATATTATCTCCTCAACCCCTTGCCATAAAGCACCACATGATCAATTTTCTCTGCCAAACACTCAGCAGAAGATTTGTCACAATTTGAAGGCCCTTTTCAGACCTATGCTTTGTGGTGATGCATGGTTATATGTGTGTTTGACCAAGTTACCACAAAGCATTGTAACACAGAGCACTCTGAAAGGTGTTTTTATTCAGTTGAATGCATTGGCTGCCCATTCTAAACATAACCCTAACTCTCACACTTATATAGCCAGCGGTGCTGATCATTGTATTCTAATGGTGGGTAGGCTCCCCGCTGTCAAAACACAATAGCTCAGCGGGGAAGATTGAATGTGTGGATGGGGTATTGGGATCATTTTATTTTTTGTTCAACCTTCTGGTTGAATGAAAAAAAAAAGAATGCGTGTCCTGCAATAAGCCTGGTACACACTACTAGTTTTTTTTTCATTCGATCCAATGGGCTGAACTAAAAAAATTGACAGCTCAGGTCAGAGCCGCTCTACTAACTATGCGATGTTAGTACAGTGATCTCCCCTGCTGTTCCATTGTGATCTGACAGGGGGGGCGGTCCCCCCACCAGAACACTTTGGTCAGCACTCTCAGCCATTGGCCATTGGCTGAGAGTGCTGATTGGGAGCCAGTCCGCAGACCTTTTTCAATCGTGCCCCTTCGGCAGAAGCCAGCCAGCTTTTTATTGAATGGCCAATGCCGCCTGACATTTGGCCATGTATACTAAGATTTACTCTTATACTAACCCTCACACTTCTTCAAAGTTTAACCTGCCCCATAATATCTCAGAAATCCTAACATTAATTGTAAACCTTCTTATAACCCACCCTGTAATCCTAATGCTAAACTCTACAACTTATTACAACTCGCCTTTCAAAGCTAACATTAACCATAAACCTCCCTATAAACCTCTCCTTACCAGTAAAGCAGGGAATACATACAGAGTTTTTTTTTTCGTTCATCCTGCAGGCTGAACGAAAAAACCTGACAGATCCACACAAGGGATGTGGATGCAGAGATCTCCCTCTATTGTATTCCGACAGTGGGGGCTCCTCCCCTCCTCCTAAGTCAGAATACACAGATCAGCGCTGCAGCCATTGGCTGCAAGCGCTGATTGAATGCTGATTTTCCAACTTGACTGTTTGACAGAAACTGGTTATTCCTGCTGAACCAGCCAAATTTGGGCACGTGTGTACTCAGCTTAACGGTAACCATAAATCTCCTTATAACCCTCCCTGTAAATCTATCACTAACCCCAAACCTACATATTACCCTTTCTGTAACCCTAACACTAAACCTCCATAATACCCTTCTTGTAACCATAAAACACCCCTTACCAATAACAATAACCATAGATCTGTATAACCTCCTTGTAACCCTGCTTGTAACTCTAGCATTACCTCTATATCTTATTATAATACTCCTTTCAACCCTAACATTAATCATAAACCTCCCTTTAATCCACCCCTTAACACAAAAAAAATCCACACATCTCCTTATAAGGCGCCTTGTATCCCTAACACTAGCCCCAAACTTCCATATTAATATTACCCTCCTGTAACAATAACACTAACATTAACCCTAATCCTCCTTATAAACCTCCCTGTAAGCCTAACACTAAACCTAAACCTCCTAAAAAAAAAAAAACCTCTCTTTAATCCTCACATTTAGCCTAATGCTAATCCTCAAATTGATCCTAACACTAACCCATCCTATAAACCTTACTATTGCCCTGCCTTTAATCCTAACACTAATCCTTAACCTTCAATTTACCCCTAATACTAACCATACATCTCTGTATAACTGTCCCTTTAACCCTAAACCTCTCTAAAACCCTCCCTGCAACCTTAATGCTAATGTTCCCTGTAACCCTAACACTAGCATTAACCTTTCCATTTATAGTAACACTAACCCTCCCTATACTCCCCCCTTAACCCTAACACTTCTCCTACCCCCCCCCCCCCAATCTAATTGTAGCCCACTGGTCTGCATACTTACCTCTCCTGTGCTGAAATTCTTTGTGTCAGAGATTCTGCCTTTTTCGATTACAAATTACACCAGCTCAAAAAATTATTTTCAGCATTAGAATTTTGCTTAACTTGAAGTTTTGACATTTCTTGATCACTTCAGTTTAGTCATTTTGAATTCCCCTCGCAAAGAAAATGGCTTTTAGAGGTACTGATTCTATGATACAGTACACAGGGGAAAAAAACCCTCTCCCAACTTTATCCCGATGCCATAATTTCCGATAAGCTTCAGAAGTGTCTGGTTTAGTGGGCGTTTAATCCAACATATCACCAGATCAATGTCTCGTTACTTAATCTTGTGATTGGATGTGGTAGAACTCAGTTTAATGTGTCCCTTAATCAGACAGATCTGAAATTCTCTTCTGAGACTGAATAAAGCGTTATGTACAGAAACTTGAAACTAAGTATGAATCACTCAGGTGAGGATCGATAGAGGTGAACACATAGTACAAACAACATTCCCACCACCAAATCCATGGCCAATTCACCTGCCCTTCAACGTGACTAAAACTGGCCACACACCCTACAATCTGACAATCTTAAAGCAGCAATGATAGCCTACATATACCTGTTAGTATACAGTGCCTTGAAAAAGTATTCATACACCTTGACATTTTCCACATTTTGTCATGTTACAACCAAAAATGTAAATGTATTTTATTGGGATTTTATGTGATAGACCAACACAAAGTGGCAGATAATTGTGAAGTCGAAGGAAAATGATAAATGGTTTTCAGAATTTTTTACAAATATATATCTGAAAAGTGTGGCAATCGTTTTTTATTCAGCCCCCTTTATTCTGATACCCCTAACTAAAATCTAGTGGAACCGATTGCCTTCAGAAGTCCCCTTCATAGTAAATAGAGTCCACCTGTGTGTAATTTGATCTCAGTATAAATACAGCTGTTCTGTGAAGCCCTCAGAGGTTTGTTAGAGAACATTAGTGAACAAAAAGCATCATAAAAGCCAAGAAACACACCAGACAGGTCAGGGATAAAGTTGTGGAAAAGTTTAAAGGGGTTGTAAACTCTCATGTTTTTTCACTTTAACGCATCCTATGCAATAAGGTGAAAAAACTTCTGGCAGTGACCAGCCCCCCCCCCCCCCCCCTTACTTACCTGAGCCCCGTATTTCCCTCGGTGGGGACATGCTGTTCTCTTCATGGGGTCCCGGCTCTTGATTGGATAGATTGATAGCAGCGCAGCCATTGGCTCCCGTTGCTGTCAATCAAATCCAATGACGCGGGTGCCAGGGGGCGGGGCCGAGTCCGGCATTTGTGTCTATGGATGCAAATGCTGGACTTGAGAGCGCGCCCTGGGAGAGAGCTTCTTCTAGGGGGTTATCTGATGCAGGGAGGAGCCGCGAGAGCCGTCGGGGGACCCTAGAAATGGACGATTGGGGCCATTTCTGCGCTGCTGGAGGACCATGATATGTTTGTTATTTAAAAAAAATAAAAAACAAGCCTTTACAATCACTTTAAAGCAAGGTTAGGTTATAAAAAAAAAAATCCCAAGCTTTGAACATCTCACAGAACATGGTTCAATTCTCTTGTAGCTGCTGATAGATTGCAGGTTTTTTTAGGTGGCAAAAATCGCTCTAGTTAGTTCTGAATTCTGTCAATTAATTTCACATAATGTACAAAATAGTGTATACAGTGCAGAATCCAAGAGTATAATGTACAACATAGCATATAGAGTGTACAACATAGTGATGGCAGTGCAGTGGATAGGACTAGTATAACAAACAACATAGTGTTTAAAGTGCAGGGGTCAGGAGTATAATGTACATAGAGTGCAGTGGAAGTCAGGAGTGCATGATTCAGAGAAAGCAGAGGTCAGGTACAACCATAAATTCCCCCATCATCCCTATACAAATCCCCCCCTCCCAAAGCCCACAGTACAGGTCTCCCCTAACTGCCCTAATTCCCACTCAGCACAGATTTCCCTCCACAGCTCTAATTCCCCACCCCACCCCCCTACAGTACAGATGCTGCCTCTCAATCTGACTCTTCAATACAGACCTCGCCCCAAGTACAGACACCCTTTCCATTCCGGCCCCTCAGTACATATCCCAAAAACCACTCCAGTACTGAACGCCCTCTTCCTACCAGTGCAGACCCCTTCCCTTTAAACTCACTCATGGATGCAATGCAATGCAGAATTCACATGTCGAGGAAATGGAAAGTTCTCCTTTCGGCTCTGCCCAGGAGGAGTCTCTCTTTTCTTTACATATGAATGAGCCAAAGCAGATCATTTATATGCAAACTGCACCACTGCCACTGAACAAGTCATTTGGTAGTTTACACAAAATACACTATGGGCACACTGTACACCAGATTACAATGAAAATGTGGGACAGTCCTGCACAATTTGGGACTTTTCTGAGGTATGCATCATTGCTCTGGACCAGCTTCCTGGGAATGGGACACGTGACAGGGTGACAGTGCAGGGACACAACTAAGAGACCATTGTCACCTCATAGCAGGAACTTTCTGAACAAGGACCTTCTCTTCCAGTTCCCCAGTTTTAATATTGTTGTGCTGATATTCTAGCTGCAATTCTTATCAAGACACTGACCCATAATCTTTATAAACAGAACACATAGAGCGTAGAGTGTACAAGTGTAAACAGGGCCAGTTGAAAAGAATGGGATTCTGCATGTTGAAAATAGCCAGGTGTATTCAGGCATAAGGAAACAAGTTGAAAAACACCCAAGTGTGATTGGGCTCTCAGCCCTGCTGCAAGTAGTATGCTGGCTCTTGGGAAGTTATGCAAATATCAAAATGCCTTGATGGTCTAGAGCAGGGGTCACCAAAACTGTGGCCAGGGGTTCAGAAGTGGCCCTTTGCTTGCCTTTATCTGGCCCTTGGGGAACTACTCCTCCAACTGACACCAATGATGGGGCACTACTCCTCCAGCTGACACCAATGATGGGACACAATTCCTCTCACTGGCAGCATCAATGGGCACTATTCCTTCCACTAAAACCAATGATGGGCTGGATGGGGGCATGACCGGATGCTGGAGTGAGAGGAGGTGTGAGAGAACTTCCCCCAGCCCGATGCCTCCGTGATCATCCGAACCAACCCGGCGGATTAGACCCAACTGGATGAGCTCTCTCCCCCCGCAGAGTTTGGCGTTTGCTCAGCGACGCGACACCGGAACATCAACGCTACCGTCCGGTTAGTGGGAGAGGACGAAGATCAGAGTCCACGGAGTAGAGAGGAGGAGGTCGGGATACCCGCTGTGCCTGGAATGGTCGCCTGGGCAACGGCTTCGACACTAGCGGGAAGAGGCGGCGGGGATGGCGTATGTTAACAGCAAAAGAAGCGACCACTAGGAGCGTCCCTGCGCTGCCCAGGTAGTCGGCAGCATCAAGGTACCAACTATTGTGGTCATTTAAAAGTGGATTGTCTCCCCTCTCTCTCCAAGGGTCGATTACTGCCTCGGACGAGGGGGGGCGGAGGCTCAGGCAGCCTGACACATTGCTATATAGCGGCTTGTCCCTGTGAGGGAGAGAGACATCCTGACGGTTGGTGGAGGGCTGTATAAACAAGATAGATGCCGACCTATTGCTATAACATAAAATTCTAATAGTGCTGAACCACTTGTTATATTAGGCTGGATGATAACCCTAGCGGTAGTTGAAAATTAGAAGGATACCACTGGGACTGTGATAATACTGAGGGAAGAGAAGGTGGGAAGAGGAGGAGGAGAGGAGGGGGGGAAGAGAAAAAGAAGGGGAAAAAAGAAGAGAGAAAAAAGGGAGAGAATCAACTTGACGAGTGGTTAAACCTTTTCATACACTCCTCTGGCCTATACAATAAGCCATGACTAGGAAAAAGGGGGAGGAGTTGCAACAACAGGAGAATACTAGCTCCCAAACGACCCGTACATCAAAAGAGAAGGGGAACCAGGCAGCAGCTGCAGCAGCGGCCAAACTGGAAAAATTTGCACACCCCTCTACCTCATCACCATCTAAAAGTGCTCAGCAACAGCAGGAAAAATCACACGTGGGGGGTTCAAGGGACAGGAAGAGTCTAGGAAAAGGACCGGCGGCAATGCACACCACAAAAACGGCGAGCAGTAAAAGCTCTGCGGGCGAGCCCTCGGGATTAGCAACCAACAATGCCGCTGAGCAAAACGCATCAGTAGCAGTTGAACCTACACTGAAAGATGTTCTATGCGCCGTCAATTTCTGCAAGGCCTCCCTAAGTGATCTGTGCGACCAGCTGAAGGGGTTAAAGGAAGAGCTAATCACAGTAAACCAAGAACTGCAAAGGACTATTGCTAGAACAACCACACTGGAGGAGAGAGTGAGTCAGGTTGAGGATGATTTAACCCCACTGAAGCAAGAGCTTAAAGCAATAAAAACGCAGATGGGTCTTCATAAAGCCAAAATGGAGGAAATGGAACAACGTGAGGGTGGTGGGCCTACCGGAGCGGTGTGAGGGTCCCCACCCGAGAGTTCTTGGAGAAGTGGCTCAGGGCAATATTCGGGACGGAAACCTTCTCTCACCTTTTTGCTATTGAAAGAGCCCACAGAGTGCCAACTAGGGCCCCACCATCAGGGGGGTATCCAAGACCAATAATTATGAAGCTTTTCAACTATAGAGATAAGGTAACATTGATGCGTAGGGCCAGAGAGCTGGGGGATATCCTGCACAATAGAGCTAAGATCTTATTTTTCCCCGACTACTCCCCAGACCTACAGAAACGAAGGGCTGAATTCAGGGATATTAAGCGTAACCTACGGAACTATAAAATTGAATATGCCCTGTTGTATCCTGCACGGCTACGTATCACTGCCCTAGGGACTATCCATTTTTTCGACACAACAGCAGGGGCAACAAAATGGCTGGAAGATAATAAAATGGACTTGCAGAGCTAGGGGTTGAATAAGGGTTGAATAAGGCTAGTTAAACTTGGAAAGGAAAAGAGGAAAACTTTTTTTTTTTCCTCACAGTAATCAGCGGATGACACGGGGGAATGGGGAAGGGGGGGTGTAATAGATGGAAGCGCGGATGAAGGATGCGACTTCACCAGTTATGTATGTTTTAAGTGTTGCTTTGAGGGTTTGGAAGTGGGTTGTGGGAGGGGGGAGGGGGGGAAGAGTGTGGAAGTGAGTCACAATGTATTTTTTCAGTACATGAGTGGGGAGTTTTTTTCTGAATGGTTGGGAGGGAGGAAAAAGGTCACAAGTGCAGCCCCTAGGGCTAGCCTGGTTAGGCAGGAGGGGGGGTCACGAAAAAGGGTGGGGAGAAGGGGGATGGATAAAGTTGAAGGTGGGGGGGAGGGGGGTTCACAGTGAGATATAGGGTTAGGCTATGGGGCGAACGTAAGGCACACACAGTTAGGAGGTGGGGGTTTACAAAAGTAAAGTATATTTGCACACGCGGTTTGTATTTGAAGCTAGGAAATGTAAGGGGGGGAGGGAGTGATCCCTGGATGTGGGGGCCCCTTGCCCTTCCCCCCCTCTTTCTTTCTTTTTTGGTTGACACAACCACAGAGTCGATGGAAAGTTTTGTATACACAAATGCACGAATGAATTGCCCCTCCTTTTTGGGCATTTTTTCCTCTTTATCATTTTTATTTTTCTTTTCTCTTTTTCTCTTTTTTCTTTCATTTTCCTTAGATGCCTTTTAAAACGCTAAAAATAGGTTCCTGGAATATTAGGGGCATGGGCGATCCTGCCAAAAGGGCAGCAGTGTTCTCGGCGATGGAAGCTTATGGCGTTGAACTGGCTTGTCTGCAGGAAACTCATCTTACTAATGATACCATACTACATGTTCGGAACTACAAATTTCAAGAACAGTATCACTCAGTCCACACCTCATTTTCAAGAGGGGTGAGCATATTGGTGAGGAGAGGTATCTCATTTTCCTGCAGGGAAGCCAGGATAGACGCGCTGGGACGTTATGTCTTCTTTAGTTGCGTTGTGGAAAATAAACCTCTGGTGATAGCAAATATTTACATTCCTCCTCCGTTTAAAACAGAGACCATTTTGGATCTGTTGGAGTTTGTGGACAGTAAGGTAGATGTTCCGATAATACTGGTGGGGGATTTTAACGCAGTTTTGGACAACAATATGGATCGGTTTCCGCCCGTGAACCGGGCGGAAAGGATATCAGAGGGGCACCTAGGCCAACTTCTTGAAGAAGTTGGGTGGTGCAACCTATGGAGATCTCACAATCCAAACACCCGGCAGTACTCCTGTTATTCAGGGTCATATTCTACTCTCTCGCACATAGATATGGCAGTGGGTAACAGTGAAGCTCTGCAATTAATAGGAAACATAGAGTATAAGCCGAGGGGAATATCAGATCACTCACCCTTGACCTTGACTTTAAACTTAAACACTAGACCTAGCCAGAAAAGATGAACAATAAAACCACTATGGTTGGATTTGATAAGCAGCCCAGCAGAAGTAGCCTCTAAACTAAAAGAGTTTGTAACATTTAATTCAGGCACAGCGCCAGCAGGGGTAGTGTGGGATACCCTAAAAGCATTCCTTAGGGGACTACTATACCAGCAGGTTGCCATAGTAAAGAAAACGTCAAGGGAATGGGAGGCGAGGGCTAGTAGGGAAGCCATGGAATCAGAAGCGCAATACGTGGTGGACCCAACCCCTGAAAAACAGGAGATTTGGCTTAACAGACAACAAGAGTATAAAGAAGTAATTAACAGAAGAGTAGAGAACAAAAGACTTTTCCAGAAACAAAATTATTTTGGCGGATGCTCGCACTTATAACTAAGTCCAATCTATCCCCATCGGCCATTTTCTCAATTAAGACACCGGCTGGAGAGATCACTTCCGATCCCGCCGAGGTCCTAGAGACTTTCTCTGCGTTCTATAGGGACCTGTAAAGGTTGCGCCGGGGTTCGGATCGGCGCGATATGGACAGGTTCCTAGAAGGGGTAGACCTGCCCGTACTCTCGGAAAGGGATAGGAGTGAGATGGAATCTCCTCTGGCCTTGGAGGAGCTGCAAAAGGCAGTTGCAGAGTTGTCAGGCCAGAAATCTCCAGGCCCGGATGGGCTGCCATTGGAGATTTATAGGAAGAATGGGGAGGTCCTGCTCCCGGAGCTTTTAAAAGTGCTGGAGCAGACGAATAAGGATGGAAGGCTACCCTCATCAATGTCGGAGGCCGATATAATAGTGATACCAAAGGAGGGGAAAGACCAATTGGAAGTCACCTCATACAGACCGATATCACTGCTGTGTTCAGATGCCAAGATTGTTGCAAGGGTGTTGGCATCCAGATTAAATAAATGTATCGCAAAACTTGTGCATCCGGACCAATCAGGGTTTATCCTCGGTCGGTCTACCAGTACTAATATTAGAAGGGCCTACTTGAATCTTCAGGTACCAACAGAGAATGCAGAGTCTAGAGCTATATTGTCTTTGGATACTGCCAAAGCCTTTGATAGCCTGGAGTGGGAATATCTCTGGTGGGTGCTAGAGAGGTTTGGATTTGGCCCTGTATTTATCAGCTGGTTAAAAATCCTATACAATCATCCAAGGGCAAGGCTCAAGATAAATAACGAATATTCGGAAAGTTTCCCCCTGGAAAGAGGGACGAGACAGGGGTGCCCCTTGTCTAATTTGCTGTTTGGAGCCACTGGCGGGAGCGGTGAGATCATCCGAACTGCAGGGATTTCGCAGAAAAGGGGTGGAAGAGAGAATAGCGCTTTTTGCGTACGACGTCCTATTTTTCCTGGGGGACACGACCTCTTCATTGGAGAAAGTGATGCATCTAGTGGAGGACTTTGGAAAGTTCTCAGGATTGACTGTCAACTGGGAGAAATCATCGCTCCTGCCGGTTGATTCATTGGCCAACCCTATCTCGATGTGTCTGCCCCAACTGAAAGTCATGGGGAAAATGAAGTATCTCTGTGTTGTGTTGTCCAAGGATCCCGGTGCGTTCATCGAGGACAATTTGGCCCCTCTCCTATCAAAATTTTTTTAAAAATGTGATATCTGGAGTAGACTCCCCTTATCTGTGGCGGGTCAGGCCAACCTGATTAAAATGGTATGGATGCCTCAGTTGTTATACTTGCTCCACAACTCCCCAGTTTGGATTGGGGAGAAGTGGTTTCAAAGAATCCAATCCCTTTTTAGGGAGTTAATATGGAAAAAAGGGCAGGCCAGGATCGGTCTACAAAAACTGCAGTGCCCCGTCACGGAGGGGGGACTAGGGGTTCCCCATCCGTCTACCTATTTCCTGGCAGACCAGTTACAACAACTAGGGGGATGCGCCATTGATGGAGGGGGAAGTAAGAGTGTCCAAATTATTTTACAGGGAAACCCACATAGTTCATTAGTGGAAGCACTGGAGGCAGACTCACTACAAGGAGAGATCCCGACACTTAAAATGATCACTAGAGTTTGCCAGACAACTAAGAGAATAATGGGGTACAAAGGAACCTCAGAATACTCGCCAATCTGGAACAACAAGTACTTGCAGGAACTACTATCTGTTGATAGGAACAAGTTGTGGGAAAGTTGCGGGATAAGCCGGCTGATACAGTTATATGAGGGGGATACCCTGAAATCTTTTGAGGAACTGAGGCATGAGTATGGGTTACCAAATCGAGTATTCTATAGCTACCTACAGATTAGGCATGCCTTGAGCAAGCAGCTTAGTAGGCAACCCCCCACATGGCGCAGGATCCCACTATTACAAACAATAATTAAATCAGAGACCTCCAAGGGGTTAATCACAGAGATATACACCCAATTAATAAAGAGAATAAACATGCAGGTAGGCCTTCCCGGGGGTAGGGACAGATGGGCGGCTGATGTGGGGGAGATAACGGATGCACAATGGAAAAGGATCCTGGAATTTGGACCAGAGGTGTCGGTCTCTCCCTCACAAAAAGCCTCCCACCTGATTTTGCTGCACAGATCTTACTACACACCAAAAAAGCTGTTTATGTTTGGTCGTAGAACTAACGATGAGTGCCCTAGATGCCGAGGAACAGGCGACTTAATCCATATGGTCTGGAGGTGTCCAAAACTAGTCAGGTACTGGTCCGAGATTTTAAAGAAAATAAACACCACATTTAAAATTAACTTAGAGTTCGATCCTAAGACTTGTGTGCTGGGACATGTTAACAATGGGTTGAGAGACAGGAGTACAGCTGTAGCGGTAGCAAGATGCTTGTTTCAAGATAGAAAACTAATAGCACAGTCTTGGCAATCAAGAACACCCCCGACACCGGAAGATTGGATTGGAACTGTCAACTCCGCAGTGTGGAGTGAAAGGACATTCTACACTAGGTCAGGCAACTATAATAAGTTTGTGAGATTATGGAACCTGTGGGTCCAAGCAATGCATGTCCGCTACCAGTGCTACTTTAGCGTCGAGAATACTTGCCTTCCTACTAAGGGGGAGAGGCTGAGTTAGGTGCAGCTTAGAGTTTAGAAGTCAAGAGAGAACAATGCACAGAACCGCTGCCAGCTATTGGGTGTGCCTTGGAACTATGGGGGCCTAACAAGGGAGGGTCACAGGGGGGCGGGGAGTGGGCTTACTAGAGAGAAAAGTAATAATATATAAATATGTATAATAGCAATAAGAGGATATGTGGTCAACTGGTCTCAAGGTATAAGTTGTGTGTTATACGTTTTATGTTTTGGCACTACTGTTACTATTTATATATTGAAATACATATCGTAACACAATAAAAAAAAATAAAAAAACAGCTTGAAAGGCCATAATGATGTGACTGGATTAGAGACATATATGAGTATCATTCTGAAAGCAGTCTCTGGATAAAGTTAACTGAAGTGGCAAAAAAAAAAAAAAACAATGATGGGACATCATTCCTCTCTCTGACAGCATCAATGGGTACTATTACTCCCAGTAAATCCAATGATGGGGCATTTCTTGCTTCCACTAACCACAGTCCAGCCCACTAAAAATCCTGAAGGACAGTAAACTGATCCTTTGCTTAGAAAGTTTGGAGACCCCTGGTCTACAGCAGTGGGTGTTCATAGGCAGGCTACATTTCCATGCAGACCACCATAGGTAATGACCACATGCATACCTCCCAACTGTCCCTGATTTCCCTCTTTTTTTCTCCTTTGCCCCTCATTTTGATTTGATCCATATAGTTGTATATAAAATGCACTACTTATCTATCAAAAAGTGTTTTACATTTCATGTTTCTACTGGGATATAATGGCCACCAGGGGTCCCTTTACCACCCCAGTTTTTTCTCATTGTATTTTCCATAAGATTGCTTCATCAAGTTGGGGCTAGCCTATTTATATTGGGAACCTTGGAGATGTTTGTGTGTTTTTTTTTTTCTTCTTTACTGCGTTTTCTCTGATATATTCCCATCCGCCCAATTTAGACCTCATTCTTCTATGTGCTCCCTTTTGTCAAACTACTGGTGTAACACTAATTCTGTGTATGTTACTAGCATAAATGATGTAACTGTATTTTTGCAATACTCTTGGTATGGTACGTAAAATGCAACTTATGGTTCAATAAAGAAATTACAAAAAAAAAAAGTGTTTTACAGTGCTGAACCTTTCGTATAATTTCTAAATAGCTGCATTTATAAATTCCAAAAGCCAATATAAAGGAATAGTAGGGGTAAAAATAAGCACTAGTGGGTTTAAACAAAAATTTTTTGTACAGTTCTTTTAAGGGGGCGTGGCATGGGGTGTGTCCTATGCCTACATACTTTTGCTAATAGGCAGGGCTGGTGCAAGGATTTTTGACACCCTAGGCAAAACCTAATTTTGCCACCCCCTTGGCCCCACCCCTGACTCCACCCCCTTTGTCCTGCCCATGTATATCCCTCACCAGTGCCCATCAATGCAGCCTACAAGCGCCCATCAATGCAGCCTCACCAGCGCCCATCAATGCAGCCTACCAGCACCCATCAATGCAGCCTCACCAGCGCCCATCAAATGCAGCCTCACCAGTGCCCAACAAATGCAGCCTACCAGCGCCCATCAATGCAGCCTACCAGTGCCCATCAATGAATGTTTGCTTGCTTCCATTTGTTTGGGAGTCGGGACACAGACGCAGTCCTCCGCCACTGCTGCGCCTCTGACACTATGTGCGAACGGAGCGGTGGCTGCCTGCTGATGCTGAGACTTAGTTGCTTGCTGCAGAGAAGAGAGTAGAAACACCAGAGGCCGGGTGCCCTAGGCAGAAGTGCACCCTAGGCGGCTGCCTAGTTTGCCTAGTGGTAGCACCAGCCCTGCTAATAGGTGTCCCTCATTCCCATTTCAGAAAGTTGGGAGGTATGCCATTGTGATGCTGAACCTCTATGATTGAAGGAACAGAAATCCAATGAATGAAAGGGGTAGGGCAAGGACAGTACTGGCTAAATGATGCTGGATGTCCTCCAGCCAGAAAATGAGGCTTGCTGACTTGCTGCAGCTTCAAATACAATTGTGAGAAGCTCGCAGTGTGCAGAGAAGCAGAGTAAGTAATTTTAGTACAGAAGAGGATTCTGTACAACTGTGCAAGACTGGAGTTCAACTTTAACAGCTCTGACTGGGCACAGTGAATAAGTCTGTACTTAAAGAATGACATCGGCAATTTAAATTATTGTGTGTTTTTTTTTAAATGTGTTTTTCTTCTCCTCCAAACTGTGGAGTAACTCTTAAATCTGGCCCATTTCTATTCATGCCAAAAACAGTAATGATGTGGTGACGAGCATGTTTATAAAGGATGAATAAACTCTGAGCTTCAACTAGAGAAACGCACATTGCGAAATCGTCCTGTGTCCACTTGCCAAGATGTCTGCCCTGATGCTTTGACATCCTCGGCCTGGCCGTTTATGCTCACGTTTATGAGAAACGCGCAGGGCGCTGCACCACAGGACAACTCATTCATCCCCAATATAGCTAAAAAATGTGAGTGGCTTTGGCGGCAGACAGGAGTCTGAATCATGCAGGACTTGGAAACGATGAAGGATGACTATTGTTTTCACTATTGTTTTCACGGTGGCTACACTCTGCCATTTTGTCTTTATTATTGTGACGTGACAGTTTATATAAAGATTTCTGTCTGGCCTTTTGCCGAGCGGCAGGTAGATGACGTAATTCATCTGCTTCTCACTTTAACGTGTCAGATTTTCTGGCAACAATGGCCTAAAATGTGTCAGGGTGATCTCACCGTGTTCTGTTAAAGCAAAACAGCTTCTGTGTGGTAAAGTTACTAAAACATTCTGTTTTTGTTTTGGTATTGTCAGTGTGGACTTTGCTACTTGCACTAATCTAACTCTCTCATCTCCTGAAATACTCTGCGCTGCTGGAGGAATCTGCTCCTTCCCCTATCTAACCCTCCTCTCCTGAAATACTCTGCACTGCTGGAGGACTCTGCTCCTTCCTCTATCTAACACTCCTCCTCTGAAATACTCTGCACTGCTGGAGAACTCTGCTCTTTCCTCTATGTAACTTTCCTCCCCTGAAATACTCTGCACTGCTGGAGGACTCTGCTCCTTCCTCTATCTAACACTCCTCCTCTGAAATACTCTGCACTGCTGGAGAACTCTGCTCTTTCCTCTATGTAACTTTCCTCCCCTGAAATACTCTGCACTGCTGGAGGACTCTGCTCCTTCCTCTATTTAACTCTCCCCTCCTAAAATACTCTGTACTGCTGGAGAAATCATTTTCCTTCCCATACGTTTTTGCAAGGTGAGCACAACATTTACACTGATCCGCTGATCCTCCGAAAAAAACGCGCTCCCCCGCGGTCCAGCGGTGGGCTGTTCCTGTCTATGAATCGTGCCTCGGGTTTGCTGACTTCAGGAACAGTCCACTTTTAAGATTGCTAGAGTGTGGGGGTGCCGGACTGGTCTTGTGCGGGAAGGATCGGTGAATCAGATAAGTATATCTCTGCTGTTATCTTCCCTAAAATAAAACAAGCCATTAACCCATGCAGTGCGGGCACAGCCCCACTGCATGGAGGAAAAGTCATTTGCCCGGAGTTTAGCATTAAAGCTGAAGCCTTGGGTTGCAGTTTTCTGTTAAGTCACTATGCCATTCGTTTTCTGCATTTGTATTATTGGAAATGCTGTATTTCTGCCTTCTTTGTTCATGGTTGTAATTCACATCCCTGTGTACTGTGACTTTGCTTTATAAATAAAGGAATAAAAAAAAAAACAATGCACTTTGTCTGGAAAAATGTTCATTGTTTTCCAAAGATCTACAGTGTGCAATATGTTGGTCAATTGTTTCTTCTTTTTAGAACATAGGGTAAAAATGTAGTGTTTAGAATGAAACATTCCTGCACCATCAAATGAACAAAATATCAAAATGTGTCCCATATGAGTCTGGCAGCTGTCGGTCATGGGAATCCCTATATTTCTAAGTTACCCCTCCTGTGTGTTGTCTGCAGGGTATTTCATGGTCTTCCGACACGCAGCCGTCCTCTGAGGTTCAGGTCCAGACAGGCTGACAGTTGCAAGTTAATAGATATGAGCGTTAATCCTCCTCTGGGGACTCTTTCATACACTTGGCAGGATGAAGATTCAGAGAGAGAATAGATTGGTTTGTAAACCTGGAAGCTGTGGACAGATCCCATCAATAGCTGGCCTGATCGATCTGCTCCGTCAGTACACGCTGATTTGAACTTTTTCGTTCCCCTGTGGAAGGGAGCTGCCAAAAACGGCTCTGTAATGAAGAGTCTTGAAAATACTGCGAGATTGATATGATAGAAAGTTGACGTGAGGCATTTAAAAGGTGAAACATGGAAATTTGAAATTCTAATCAGCCACTCGAGAGTCACTCAGAATTGCAGATCTGCAGTTTGTCGTGTCACCTGTCTGTTCATTGGACTATGACTAAGCATCCTCACATTGAGGATATCCAGCTTTGCTCTCCTTTCCTGTAAGCCTAGAATGCTTCCACTCCCAAAGCTCCAAGTGCTTGAAACATGTCAAAGTGACAGTAACATGCAATGCAATAGAGTCACAGGCAGGATTTTCATTAATCAGTATGTTTAGACAACATTATTGCAAGCAAAAAGACACATTGCATTCAGGTTGCCTATTCATTTGGGATGGGCCTGACTCCCTTCCCCAATTGGGGAGTCAGTTAGTAATTCCTGATTTAAGTAGGTGGTAATGGTGGAGGTGGTGGGGGTGGTGGGAGCGGTGGGGAGGGTCTTTTTCCTTCTGAGTTGAATAATAATTCTTATGGTGGGGGAGAAAAGAGAGGAGTCCACCTGGTTTTGGCCAGGTGGACTCGTGAGTACCTGAGTACCTGACAGGAGCCTTGTGCCCTGGGGGATCAGGGCAAGGGTCCTTCCTCTTCGGAGGAGGACCATGTGTACACAATGTGCACTTTCTTGTGCTCTCACTTTTGTGTGCACACTTTTTTTTTTTTGCACCGGGTGTTAAAGCGGAGTTCCACCCAAAATTGGAACTTCCGCTTTAAGCACTCCTCGCCCCCTTACATGCCACATTTGGAGTGTCATTTTTTTTGGGGGGGGGTGCGTACCCATTTTTTGTGGGACTTCCTGTCCCACTTCCTGCTTCCTATCTTCAGCCGCCGAGCCGTGAAGCTGCAAGCTGTCGCGGCCAGGTTCCCACAGTTACCATGATGGCGCCGAGGAGAGGAGGGGGAGAGGAGCTAGCCTCCGGGTGGCCACATCGCTGGAACTTGGGGCAAGCAAGTGTCGGTTTGTTAAAAGTCAGCAGCTATGCTTTTTGTAGCTACTGACTTTTAATAAACTAAAAAATGGGTGGAACTCCGCTTTAAGTTTTTGTGAGTATGTTTTACTTCACCACGGGACTTCAAAAGAAAAAAGAAAAGAATTTGGGATGGGCCTGCGGTGCATCTCAGTGCTTTAAAATATTTACCTGTACCTTTGCTTGCACCATACTTCAATGCACAGATAGTTCACATACTATAAGAGATAGTCAGAGATTGCAGACATGCTATAAGAGATGGCCAAAGACTGCAGACAGGCAACAAGAAATGGTCAGAGACTGCAGATATGTAGCAAGAGATGACCAGAGACTGCAGACATGCAGCAAGAGATTAGCAGAGACTGCAGAAATGCTGCAAGAGATGGTCAGAGATTGCAAACAGGCAACAAGAGATGGTCAGAGACTGCAAACATGCTACAGAAGAGGGTCAGAGGCTGCAGACATGCATTAAAGTGATTGTAAAGGTTCAGTTTAAAAAACAAAACAAAAAAAAACAAAACATGTCATACTTACCTCTGCTGTGCAGTTGATTATGCACAGAGTGGCCTTGATCCTCCTATTCTGGGGTCCCTCCTCTTCTCGAGTGTCCCGTCGGAAAAGCGCTCTCTGACGGGACACCCTTGCGGGCGTGCTCCCATGTCCTAATGCTGCGTCAAATGACACAGACAGCAGGACTCAGCTCCGCCCCATGGTCGCCCACATCATTGGATTTGATTGACAGCAGCGGGAGCCAATGGCTGTGCTGCTATCAATCTATCCAATCAGGACCAGAGACATCGGCCGGAGCTGGTGTGCTGGTTCCCGTCGTGCAAATTTCGGGGCTCAGGTAAGTATAAGGGATTTGGGGGCGCTGCTGCATTAAAAAATGTTTTTCGCCTTAATGCATAGAATGCATTAAGGTGAATAACGGTGAGAGTTTACAACCCCTTTAAGAGATGGTCAGAAACTACAGATATGCCACAAAAGATAGTCAAAGACTGCAGACATGTCAGACACTTCAAACACCCCACATGAGATGGCTAGAGAGTAGGGACATGCTACAGGGGGTGGATATATAACTTTTATAGTCTCTTAAAATAAATTTTCCCACATTTGTGCACCCCGCAGCCTTAACAAAACTTAAGCTATATAAAAAAGAGAATACAGCCTATTTCACATGGGCTTCAGCTTGTGTAAAGACAATGTGAAAATCAAGCATTTATGAGACTTTCAACAAGTTTTTGGCAATCTTTGAGCAGCTTTTTTTAAGCCTTTAAAGGCTTAGAAGCACCCTTCAGCTCCTTTTTGAAAATGTTATACACAGATCCTAATGGGAGTGCTGATTGTCACTGTAAGCAAACTGCTAGCAGGCTTCAGCAGACTTTTAACAAGTTACAAGTAGCGCTGAAACCGGTGTTCCGTCAGATATGGCGACCCGTTGCCGCCATCTTGCTACACCCAACACTCCTACACAGTAAAGATACACAAAGAAGGGGGCAAGCAGACATCTTTTTACACCCACGGGAGTTTTGCATTTCACAGTTATTTTTAACAGGAAACAGAGCATGTTGAATTTTAAAAGCAGTGGCAAACCTACTGATCTCACAGGTTTGCTAATGTGACAGAACAGACGGAACACCTGCTAGCAGCTTGATTAAAGTGGCATTCAGAACCCCCATCAGGATCTGTGTTCAACATTTACACATATGCCGCGTACAAACGACCGGACTTTACTGCATAGTTTGCCCGGCGGACTTTTCGACGGACTTTATAACAGACTTTCCGAATGAACGGACTTGCCTACACACAATCAACCAAAGTCCGACGGATTTGTACATGATGACGTACGACTGGACTAAAACAAGGAAGTTCATAGCCAGTAGCCAATAGCTGCCCTAGCGTCGGTTTTTGTCTGTCGGACTAGCATACAGACGAGCGGACTTTTCGACCGGACTCGAGTCCGTCGGATAGATTTGAAACATGTTTCAAATCTAAGTCCGTCAAACTTTGAGAAAACAAAGTCCGCTGGAGCCCACACATGATCGAATTATCCAACCAAATCTGGTACGCCGGACCAAGTATGCCGTAAAGTCCGATCGTGTGTACGCAGCAATAGAGCTGAAGGGTGCTTTAAAAGCTTCAACAAAGCTTGCTGAAAGCTCCGAAAATGCTTTGTAAAAGCCTGCTGTTCACACAGCTCTTATACAAGCTGAAGCCTGTGGACTTTTCAACGGACTTTACAACGGACTTTCCGAATGAACGGACTTGCCTACACACAATCAACCAAAGTCCGACGGATTCGTACGTGATGACGTACGACTGGACTAAAACAAGGAGGTTCATAGCCAGTAGCCAATAGCTGCCCTAGTGTCGGTTTTTGTCCGTTGGACTAGCATACAGACGAGCAGACTTTTCGACCGGACTCGAGTCCGTCGGATAGATTTGAAACATGTTTCAAATCTAAGTCCATCAAACTTTTGAGAAAACAAAGTCCGCTGGAGCCCACACACGATCGAATTGTCCGACGAAATCCGGTACGCCGGACCAAGTATGCCGTAAAGTCCGATCGTGTGTACGCAGCAATAGAGCTGAAGGGTGCTTTAAAAGCTTCAACAAAGCTTGCTGAAAGCTCTGAAAATGCTTTGTAAAAGCCTGCTGTTCACACAGCTCTTATACAAGCTGAAGCCTGTGGACTTTTCAACGGACTTTACAACGGACTTTCTGAATGAACGGACTTGCCTACACACAATCAACCAAAGTCCGACGGATTCGTACATGATGACGTACGACTGGACTAAAACAAGGAGGTTCATAGCCAGTAGCCAATAGCTGCCCTAGTGTCGGTTTTTGTCCGTTGGACTAGCATACAGACGAGCAGACTTTTCGACCGGACTCGAGTCCGTCGGATAGATTTGAAACATGTTTCAAATCTAAGTCCGTCAAACTTTTGAGAAAACAAAGTCCGCTGGAGCCCACACACGATCGAATTGTCCGACGAAATCCGGTACGCCGGACCAAGTATGCCGTAAAGTCCGATCGTGTGTACGCAGCAATAGAGCTGAAGGGTGCTTTAAAAGCTTCAACAAAGCTTGCTGAAAGCTCTGAAAATGCTTTGTAAAAGCCTGCTGTTCACACAGCTCTTATACAAGCTGAAGCCTGTGTGAAACTGGCCTTCCACATAGATGTCCAAGAAATTATTTTGGTTCACCATAAACTAACCCCAACCGACAGTGAAACCAAATAGTAGCGCTAAATCAATTAACCTAAATAAACAAGTGAAATTATTACAAAGATATGAAAAATAATAATCCACAATACAGTGCATTAAATAAAGTGAACCTTATCCTAAGTGAATAAGTAAATGATCAATTGAGTGAATAAAGGATCTAAAAAAGCAAATAAAGTGTGATAATAGGAGACTTTTACATCAAATAAATGTAAAAAAGTCCAAAAATTAGTGAAAAATAAATGATGCTTTCTTTGGTGTTAATCCATGACGTGATATAGTGTAGATGTTCAATAAATCAATCTTCCACCACACCTCTGTGACTGTGATTCCACTCCCCTTAGGCGAACAAACTCACCAGCTCCTCTTGCCTCACACTCTCTTGTTTGGCTATAAGGCTTTAACCCACACAGAAGGGGGCAAAATAATGACCTCCAGTGGTCCACCATTATACATCCAGAGTTTTTCAATACAGTGCTCTCTCCACATGTAAAAAAAGGAGTGATCCAATAGTGTAGTACATAATGAAATTTATTAAAATAACACTCTTCTCCACCATTAAACTCACATCTTTAAAAATTCACATCAAGCAAAGAAGCACAGCAAAGCAGATTATCACAGCAACAACTCCAAAGGTAAGGATCAGCGTATGGTGGTCACGGCGGACCCAGGTAATACACTCTCCGATGACAGTCTCACCTGGAGATCCCTGAAGCCACTTCCCCACTTCCTAGTATGGCGCTCTCCATCACAGCGTGCTACGTCATACCTCCTCGATTGCCGTACAGCCACGCCCCGACATGTTTCGTCACAGGGACTTAATCATGAGCTGAGGCCTGTGTGAAACTGACCTTCCACATAGATGGCACAGAGAAAATATTTATATGTGAAATAAAAAACTAATTTAACTAGCAGAAATTAAAGTTATTGTAAAGGTAGAAAAAAACAAAAAACAAAAAAAAAAACCCCAAAAAAACAAACATGTCTATACTTACCTGCTTTGTGCAATGGAATTGCACAGGTTGGCTGCGAACCTCCTCTTTCTGGGTCCCCTGCCGGCGCTCCTGGCTCCTCCCCTCTCTCCAGTGCCCCCATGAAAGCTGCTTCCCATGGGGGCACTCGTCTATTGACACAGACAGCGGTATTTGGCCCCTCCCCCTCTTCCTTGTCACTGGCTTTGATTGACAGCATGGGGAGCCAAGCAAGACCTGGAAGTGAGGGGAGAGAAGAGCTGCAGATGTGCATGGCGCTGGATCGAAAGAGGGCTCAAGTAAGTAAAAGGGGGGGGATGCATTAAGGTAAAAATGTTTAGGCTTTACAACCACTTTAATGATCATTTTTCTTTCACTAGCCCTGAAGAGGCACCACGACAGGGACATTTCTGACTACAGGTTTCTAGGGCCTGAAGGGATCAAAGGGTATGTATGAAGCCTAGAGGACACAGGTGGGGCCCAAAATATTATTTTTCCCAGTGACAAAACCCATCTTAAGCACCATGTAGGGCCCTCTACTTGTAGAATGCCCTCCCAAGCACATATGGATTCTAGAGAGTGCTTGGAGCTCCCCTGGGCTTCTTTTTATGATCTAACGCTGCCCACAAAGCAAACAATGAATGCTTCTAGGGCGGCCAGCAATTTCAAGCTCTTCAGTTTATGGACAGTTTATAATGAAGCTAAATAAAGTTCATGTCCAAGTTCCCAGCAGTTCCTGTGTGTGTGTGTGTGTGTATGTGAACCTCAAGTTATTCCTGTCTCTGTAAAATAATCAGTGTTCTGGGGGGAAGAGGGGGGCATGGGTGAGAGATGAGGGCCTGGGACCTAGGAGACAGCTAACTGATAAAATATAAAAGGTGGAGGATGTCTGCCTTCTTACAATGAAGGGTGTCAACTGGAGGATGTCAAGCTCCATCATAAGACAAGAGAAGAATGCTTCTCTAAGTCCCGATTAGTAGGGTAGGGGTGGGCAGGTGAAGTCATGTCACCAGTGCTGTCACTAAAGAGGTCATGGACAGTAGTGAGTCAAGGAGTACAAACCCTGCCACCTGATAGGGATGTCAGACAGTGATATGGGTGCAAAGGCCAAACTGTGACACACAGATTGAAGGGTCACTCTCTTACAAGTGTTTTATTACACTAGTCAACATGTTACATACATGTAGCTTTTTCCAGTGTTTAAATGCATTGCTTGGCAGAAAAGCTAGCCATCCACAGCAAATGGCAACCTACGGCAATCCAAAATGCATAGATTGCATTGCCTTTTCAGGGCAAAACTACTGCAGGCTATCTAATTTGAAATAAAGAGATGGCCCCTACTCCCACCTATAACTGGCCTTCACAGTAAGGAGCACATGGAAGGGCAAACGCATGAAAGACAAAACCAGAGAAAATTCCCAGCTCAACTCACCAATCAGTCTGCTTACCAACCGAATTAACCTGTCCAACAGTATGCGTAAAAAACGGGTTTAGTTAGTACACATTTGCAAGCGCATGTTGGACAGGTTAATTCGGTTAGTAAGCATATTGGTTGGTGAGTTGAGCTGGGAATTTTCTCCGGTTTTGTCTTTCATGCGTTTGCTCTTCCATGTGATCCTTGCTGTGAAGGCCAGTTATAGGTGGGGGGCAGGGGCCATCTCTTTGTTACTGGTGTAAATTTGGTCAGGGGACACACTGGGCACCTTTGCTGCCATTGTGTTATGTGATGGGTGTCCAATGTGCCCCTGTACCTTTAAGGAGGATTGGGCTGCCTCCATCTCTCACCCGCCCTGCATCACCACTCTCCTGCTTTCATTCGGAACCCACCACTGCACAGAGGCCTGCCTCTGTGCTAAATGGACCAGTGCTGCCACCAATGCAGTGGTGGCAGGCAGCGTAGCAAGTGACGTGGCAAGTGGCATTTCGCATCTGGTGGCAGGCAAAATGGCAAGTGACATTCCACATCTGGTGACAGGCAACGTAGCAAGTGTCAATCCACATCTTGTGGCAGGCAGCATGGCAAGTGAAAATCCACATCTGGTGGCAGGCAGCGTGGCAAGTGACATTCTGTATCTTGTGGCAGGCGAGAGTGGCAAGTGACACACCCAGGGCTCCCACTGATTCTGCATTATGGTGAGTTGAACTATTTAATTTCATTTCATACAATGTAATAATAGAAATAATGTGCTTCAATCACCCTGACACCATATCAAGCATGGTGCCGTGATGATTGAAACACTAACACCAGCCATTGCCTGCGAAAAAATTGTTTACCCTCCGATTCTCGGTGCCAAAAAGGTTGGGAACTGCTGCATTAGAGGGTGTCTGCGAGCATGAATTATAAGACAGATGCTGAGGAAAAAAGTAGAGAATTGTGGGAGGTGTAGTTTGCAGGTGGGATTGAGCAATACCATAGACTAGTTGGAACTGCAATTCCCAAAAGAGAGCCATTAAAGGGGAGGGAAACGAGTGAGGAACTTGAGGAAGAAGGCTTTCTTTCTGCAGGGAGACCAGCGCTCATACAGAGCATAACCCACTGGTGTGCAGTGAGATCAGTGAGTGGGGCATCTTTATCCGAAAGCAGGGGAAGCAGAGCAGATGCTTGTCACGCTTACCCCAATGCAGCTGGTCAGGCACTATAACTAGCTTCTGTTAGCTAGTGTTTTTCACCTATAGCAGCCCTTTTTCCCATAGGGCAAGCAGGCCTACCGGTACAAGGTTGCCCCCAAGACTTATACACACAAAGTGCTTGACTACCAAGCCAGGGCAGGCACAAACTGAGCACAGCAACAGGTACTTGCAGTTGGCAGATAGGCAGAGTGGTTCAATGACAGTCCAGGAACAAGGCAGGCAAGGTTCAGAATAGTCACGGTCAAATGCGTTTTTAAAAGCCAGGCAGGGTTCCGAGCATATTTGATATCCAATCCAAGGTCGTCATCAAGGGAATACAACATAGCAGACAGGGCAGACAAACATGGAGCTTGGAGCATGTGTTAAACACACTATCACAGTTATGAGACTGCAGGCTTGACTGACTTTAATTGGGTTTAGTCTACACCCAGAGACTGGTTACATCAATCACCTTGCATGTGAACAAGCAGACAATGCATCACAGCAGACAATGCATCACAGCCAAAACCAAAATGGTGGAATGAGACCAGCAGTTGTGATAGAGCAGGAGCGCTACACTCCTGACAATGCTATTCTTGAGCCTTGGGTTGCAACCTAGACTGAGGGAGCCTGCAGCGCAGCAAAGAGCCATGTGCTGAGGATACCACCAGAGAGAAAAAGGGAAGCATTTTTGTGCCTGGCTCTGGAACAGAAAGCCTTGGCTTACACAGGACTGGTGAGTGACTGCTGGCCAGCCAAACACTGCAGTTTAAACATAGGGACAGACTTGCCAGCTAGGAAATTTTTACTGTTGCATGCACCAACTCCTAAAGGGACACTGCCTAGGGCATGCCAGCAAAAGATCCTTGGGCCCCAATGAACTGTCTAGGTGAAGGTTTAGTACATATGGACCACCGACCTATAGATCCGGAGGCTCCGGATAAGGAGAGAGGTGGATTATGAAGTGTTCAGCTTGCTAATCATCTCAGTTGATCACTACAATATTAGGACTGGTTCACACCAGAATCGCACAGGAATGTGGTCTGTGTTCCTGTGCGATTCCTGTACATTCCCCTGCAGTGCAATTTGGCTGACCATTCATTTGAGTGGGCTGCAAATCTTACCGAACCACACAAAAAGTAGTGCATGCACTACTTTTGAAAACTGCGCTGCACCAAATCATGTGCTACTGTGATACTATATGATCTGGTGCCCACAAACGCACTGCGTTTCAGGTGCCGTTAACCATGTATTGGCAGCCTCAGCAGAAAACATTCTGTAAATGCTACATTGAGACATTGACTGGAGGGGGCTCATCATTCATTCATAGTTCTTAGAGCACTTTCACACTGGGGCATTGGGGGCATCGGTGGTAAAGCGGCGTTTTAGCAGCACTTTTCGGGCGCTAGCGGCCGAAAAAGGGTTAAAAGCGCCACTGCTGCGGGGCTTTATAGGCGCTTCAGCGACGTCGCCCATTGATTACAATGGGCAGGGGCGCTTTAGGAGCGCTGTATATGCCGCTCCTAAAGTGCCTCAAAGATACTGCTTACAGGACTTTTTTTAATGTCCTGCAAGCGCACCTCTCCAGTGTGAAAGTACTCGGGCTTTCACACTGGAGTGACAGGAGAGGCGCTTTGCAGGCGATATTTTTAGCGCTATAGCGCCTGTAAAGCGCCTCAGTGTGAAAATGACCTTACTGATCACAAGAACCTCAAATACATTTGTTCTGCTAAAATACTAAACTCACATTAAGCCAGGTGGCCATTATTCTTTTCCAGGTTCGATTTCACGATATCTTATCTACTGGGGCCAAGGATCATTAAGGCAGATGTCTTGTCTCACAGTTTTTTGTCAGAGTTCCCTCCTCTGCTTCCTCCATAACTCATTATCTCTCTGAAGATAAGATTTCAGATGGACATCTCTGAGGTCTTGTTATCTACACAACCTGAGGCCCCTCCCTCCACTCCCTCAGGTATGCTTTTTTTTTTTTTTATAAATATTTTATTTTGACAGAAACAGTGTTACAACTCCCAACCATGACATAACATTCATTATGAAACTTGCTAATCACGTGGTTAACAAGATTTGTCGTTAGAAATACTGTTATGCTGTAGTGTCATTAAAGCGGAACTTCAGTCATTTTTTCAACTTTCCATCTATTAAATCTCCTGCCCTTGTTTTTTTAACTTTGGGTAGTAAAATTTTTTTTCTGCCAGGAAATACCTTATACCGGCGATCCTCAACCTTTTTGGCACGGCTGTGTGGAAGAAAATTGTGCCAAGGACTGGGGGGGGGGGGGTCACGCGGGGGGGTAATTGATTTTTCGTGGGCAATGGCTGGTGTTAGTAATAAATGAAATAGTTTAACTCACCATAATGCAGAATCAGTGGGAGCTCTAAGCGTGTCACTTGCCACTGTTGCCTGCCACCAGATGCGGATTGTCACTTGCCACTGTCGCCTGCCGCCAGATGCGGAATGTCACTTGCCATGCTGCCTGCCACCAGATGTGGATTGTCACTTGCCACGCCACCTGCCTCAAGATGTGGACTGTCACTTACCACGTTGCCTGTCATCAGATGTTGACTGTCACTTGCCAGGTCACCTGCCATGTTGCCTGTCACCAGATGTAGAATGTCACTTGCCACGTCACCTGCCACACTGCCTGCCACCACTGCATTGGTGGCAGCACTGGTACATTTAGCACAGAGGCAGGCCTCTGTGCAGTGGTTCCGAATGAAGGCAGGAGAGCGATGATGCGGGGCGGGCGGTGCGAGATAATGTCATCTCTCTGCTCCCCACCGCACCTCCGACATTGAGGCTGACAGAACAGAGTGGTGATGTGGAGGGGGGGCAGAGAGAGATGATGTCATCTCTGCTTGCCTGCCTGCTTCTTCCATCCACCCGGCCCCTACACCCGCGGCCCGGCTACAGAAAGGCCACGGCCCGGTAGTAGGCCACGGCCCGGTGGTTGATGACCCCTGCCTTATACACCCCACTTCCTGTTTCTTGCCTGGTAAAAAGCCTAGGCTTATGACATCATGCACAGCTCTCTCACACTCTTGTGAAAGTTTGCCTGGAAGGGAGGGGGGATGAGTCATAAGAGGGCCAATGAGAGCTGCAGAGCTGGAGGTGTGTATCTGCATAAATCCAGGAAGAGAACAGGCAGCAGCTTCAGTTGTCCACAGTTAAAATGGTTGCAGCCAGACCCAGTGGAGGGAGATTTCTGCAGCATATTTGGCAAGTACAGAATCACAGTATATAAAAAATAATATACAAAGTGGTTTGAGGGAAGCTTCAGAATGGCAAAGATGTTTTTATTACAGATTATGTTAGCAGACTGCAGTTCCTCTCTAAATTGTATAATGGTTTAACAAAATGACTTTGTGACCAATAGGAAGCAACACCGTTTCTCCTTTTATTACATTTTCCTTAACCTCAGGTATGCTTTTCATGCCTCTTCCTCTTTGCGCACAGGTGTTACAACAAGTACATGCATCAAACCTTGCAGCACATCCAGGATTTAAACAGACTTTTCAGATTATCTCTCGAAACATCTGGTGGCAATCAATTAAGCAGGGTGTTACCTTTCGTCCAGGCCTGTAAAGTTTGTGCTAGATGCAAGAGCAGTAACGCTAAGCCTTCCATCTTCTTCGTTCTCTTCCATTTCCCACCTGCCCCTGGACCCACTTATCCATGAACTTTATCACAGACTTGTCTTCATCTCAGGGATGTTCCACAATATGGGTGATGATAAGCAGGTTTAGCAAGATAGCTCACGTTGTTCCATTTCCAAAACTTCCATCAGCTAAAGAACTGTTTTTTTTTTCTTTTTTGTCTTGCATCAATTAATATCATCTCAGACCATGGCTCCCAGTTTATAGCCCAGTTTTGGAAGGCCCTCTGCACTCAGCAAGGGATCATATTCGCCGGCTTATCATCCTGAGACAAATGGCCAAACAGAAAGCACTAATTAGATTATGGAGAAGATGTTACGCTGTCTGCTGGCCAATGATGACATTGAGTGGGTCAACATCCTTCCTTGGGCTTAGTTAGCTTTCAATAATTGTGCCAGCACCTCCACAGGTATCTCTACTTTCTTCTGTGTCTATGGGTTGCATCCTCTTGTGTGTTCCTTTGATCTTCCACCTTCTGATGTTCAGTATACCAATTCTGCGACTAAATTTTTTTCCAAAATCCGGTCCAGTGTCAATCACACTATTTCTCACTCTGTGCAGGTATATAAGAAAATGGCTAACAATAGTTAAACTCAAAAGCACCTGCATACAGAGTTGGTGACAAAGTATGGCTATCTTCAAGAAATCTGTCCCTGAATGTACTAGCTAAGAAATGTCAGAGATTGTTAACTCCGTGACCTGTAGACTAAAACTTCCCCCATGTATGCTAATTCCAAATGTCTTTCTTGCTTAGTTGTTAAAACCTGTTGATTCCAGTCTTCAAGTAAAAAAAAATAACCTGTGGACCTCAGGGACAGTCAGGAATATGAGGTGGAATCCATTCTTGACTCCAAATGAGTATGCAATTCATTACAGTACCTAGTTAATTGTAAAGGCTTCAGCCCAGAGGATCAAACTTGGCTCCCAACTCATGACCTTCATCATGACCAACTTAATAGGACGTTCCATCGTCGACATTCGACATTCCACTTAGACCTGTACTATTAGGAATGGTTATAGCACAGGGAAAAGGTATAGCGTAGGAACCATATAAGGGGGATAGGGAAGGGAAAGGGAGGGGAGAAGAAAAGGAGAGAGAAAAAAACAGGGGGGGGGGGTCCCTTGTGCCCCTTTCCGTAAGTATCAACAACATGGAATTATATGTATTATCAAGTCATCTTGTATCTCTAATGCCCTGTACACCCGATCGGACATTGATCGGACATTCCGACAACAAAATCCATGGATTTTTTTCCGACGGATGTTGGCTCAAACTTTTTCTGCATACACACGGTCGCACAAAGTTGTTGGAAACTCCGATCGTTCTGAACGCATGACGTAAAACACGTACATCGGGACTATAAATGGGGCAGTAGCCAATAGCTTTCGTCTCTTAATTTATTCTGAGCATGCGTGGCACTTTGTACGTTGGATTTGTGTACACACAATTGGAATTTAAACAATCGGATTTTGTTGTTGGAAAATTTTGTAGCCTGCTCTCAAACTTTGTGTGTCGGAAATTCCGACGGAAAAAGTCCGATGGAGCCCACACACGATCGGAATTTCCGACAACACAATCCGATTGCACTTTTTCCGTTGGAAAATCTGACCGTGTGTACAGGGCATAAGAATATAGAATATCTGAGAAACAGTAAATATTAAAGAGAGGAGTAAGGAAAAGGAGAAGAAGAAAGAGGAAAAGGAAGAAAAGAAAAAAAAAAGGGGGAGGGTCAGCCAGAGGTGAATCAGGAGGGAGATATATATCTTTTCCATGGATCCCATATCACATCGAATTTCTAAGTAGTGTTGCGGGGAATACAGGTGAGTCTATCATTAACCATGATCCGGTTAAGCTTATTCTTCACAGAGTCATCATTGACTGCTTCCAGGATTTAGCAATGGTTATTCTGGCAGCCAAGATTATGTATATGATTAGCTTCATCAATTTTTTAGGGACTCCTTCAGGAAGCTTTTGAAAAAGTGCCTTTTCTGGGGATTTACGGATATTAACCCCTGTCACAGAGTACACCAGGTTGAATACACGAATCCAAAATCTAGTGATAGTTGGGCACTGCCACCAAATGTGTGGGATTTCTATTATAAACATCTAAAGCACTTACCCCTTGTGGAGATACGACCCCGTGTCACAGGTGCATATGAGCAGTGTATACCTGATTTTGGTAGGCTTGCTAATTGCACACCTGTGCGCTGGCTTCATAATCATCCCAGGAATAGAGGTCAGTGCTCATCCTTAGAGACAGCTCCACCCGGCAGACAGGAGTTCTGGCCTAGGAGGTAGGCGGGAGCCAGTGCAGCACGAAGCAGCAAGCACAGAGGTGCTGAACGTCAGGTCTGGGGAAGACAGACCAAGGCCTAAGGTGTAATGCCTGAGCAGGGGTGCTGTGTTTTTAGCCAGGAAGGCTGAATGCTGGTTGTTCTGAAGCAGGACTGTAATGCTGAATACCCCTGCGAGGGAATCTGATGTTTATTTTTGAACTTTGCCTCTTTTGAATAAAAATGGGCTCCCATGGCCTTGAAAATGCAGTCGGGATTGACACGGTTTCTTCAACTCGGACGCACCACTAGAGCTTAATCATCCTGGATCGTCACAGCCTCCAGAAGCTGGAAGATCTGGAAATTTGGGGTTTTGGAACCCAGAAGTTCCCTTATGACTGGTATATGCCAATCAATTTCGCATTCAATTCCTTTGTGGTTGGGCAATTAGAAACATTCGACACCTTAAAGCAGAACCCTGAGATTTTCAAAAAATCCCCCATTAGTACACCCCCCACACAAAACACTAAACAGTTATTACATTTGTGAAATTTCTTACCGTTTAAGAGAGATGTATGATTGAATTTTCAGGAAGACAGCTCTGTGATTCAAAAAAGGCATAATCATTTCTGGCAGGTAGGAAGTGTTAGAACAGTGATTACATCATATCCTCTTCTCTCTCTGACTGTAATCAGACTACATTTCACATGAATACTTGGAATGGGAGTGTACATTAGGCTTGTACATGTAAATGTGAACTCGCCCACTTCAACATAAATCACACCCCTCACTCAGCCAGCAAGCCATACATAACACACAGTATGATAGGTTACAGCCTTATAAATAAAAAGCATTTTAATCAGGGCCCTCTTTAATATTGATTGGACCCTGGGTAAACATTTTCTTGGGGCCCCCCCACCATGCAATTTCGCTCTCCACCTGCTCTGAGACATACAATAAAAAGCAGCTAGACTCAAAATCAGTTTACTGAATCAGATCAGGTAGCAATTGCGTTTGGTTGCCAGAGGTTACTGTACATCAATACTGATCACTGGTTGGTTGCTAGAGGTTACAGGACATCATCTCCTCACTGTCTCAACACCATGGACTGGGGTGGTGAGGGGACCTATCAATAGACAGAAAACTCCTAGAGATCCTAGAACCCCTGGGACCAGTGGCAGTGCTGAAGGGAGGGGAGGGTGTGATCAATGGCAATGCTGATTTTTTTACCGAGTACCAATATAAAGAGGAAATTACACTGACCACCAATGTAAGGGGGACAGTCACACTGGCCACTAGTGTGAATAAAAGGATTGTACACCAAGCACCAATGTAATGAGAAGATTTACACTGACCACCAATGTAACAGACATGTAGCAAAAAAAAATTGCTTTCCTGACACCACAGAAATGTGCTGCCCTTTAGCAGATACACAGCAGTGCGATTATATGGTAATGACACCTTCATGCATCTGCTGACATGTGCTGTGGAAACGTGTGATTTTTGAAAGAGCGTTAGGGACTTTCTTCTGCATTTCTAGAGCATAGAGCAGCCCATTGATATAATTGGGCTGCCCTACACATGATCTACATCTTTATTCACCCTGTCAGTACACCTTTGCATCCTAAAACCCCTAACCTCTGCACCCTGAACCTCCCCTATCCTCTGCACTCTAACCCTACACCCTTTAACTCTATCTGCCTCCTCTGCTCATCTTTGCACCCACCTTCCTCACCTCTATACATCCCCTCCTTGCTCACCTGTGCACCCCAAACTATAATTCCTTCTCTGCCTACCTCTGCACACCCAACACTTCCCCCTACCCCCCAAACTAATTTTCTTACCTTTTCAGAACAGGCTGATGTTAGACTGAATGACCACAGTTGTAGGCAGGACTTTCCAGCATGCCCCTTTGTCTCCCCAGTGGGCAGCATTCAGCAGAGGTGATGGTGGATATGACCTCAGGGGGGCATAATATACATATGAATGCCGCCTCTATTTACATATCAATGCCTCCGGTCTGCGGCTAATTATATATGAATGCTGCCTCTATTTACCTATGAATGCTGCCAACCCGCCGCTATCTACATATGAATGCCGGTTATTTACATGTAAGCACAGGGTTTGCAGGTGAGTCATCTGTACACAACAATAGGGCAGAGCTGGGCAGCATTAGTAGCAGCACTTCACACTGAGATATCAGGACATATCACAGGACTAAAATTTCAAGGGACAAGTGAATTTAAACTGGGATAGTTGGCAAATATGAGGCAGCTGCTTTGGGCCCCACAACAATGATGGGGCCAAGGGCAGATGCCTCTTTTGCCCTGCCTTAAAGACGGCCCTGATTTTAATATTAATGCAAACAAGTACAACGTGTCAGAGACCATCGGTGCCAAATGTCAGGGACCACCAGTTGCTAAATGTCAGGGAACACGAGTGCCAAATAGTCAGAGACCAAGAGTGCCAAATAGTCAGGGACCACCAGAGCCAAATGTCAGGTTTTCTCCAGGTTTTGTAATTGGGGTCTGGAATTTAAAGGCTTCAAAGTGTCTTGGGTAGGAAGAAGCCTTCAATCCTGTGTTTAGGTCTTATTTGAGACCTGCAGGCTGTGTGAGTATGCAGGTGTGCGTACCTGTTATAAACGAGGCTGGGGTAAAGCTCAAAGCTCTAGCCAAGAAGGAGGTGTGCTCCCCTTTGAAGACAGGTGTGATCCTGTTAGGAGGCCGAGGTACTCTACTCAAGAGACAGCGCTCCATGTTGGAGAGATTCCAGGTTCATTGGGCTGAGAGAGTTGAGGCAGCTACACGACTCTGGGAGACTGAGAAAGCCAAGGCATCTAGGCTGTTTTGTTGTGTGAAACTAAGTGGGCAAGTTTTGTGAGCTTGTAGTTTTTGTTTAAATAAAAGTGGTCTTGCAAGCCCTAAAACGAAGTTCAGAGTGGCATAGTTCTCACTTACAAATGCTTCTACCACTGAGCTAACGACCCCTCATATCACAACAAATTTTGTTCGAAAAATTACATTTTGGAAAGTTGTTAAATTTTCTAATAGTTAAAGAGGAAATAAAAACAATTAAAAGTCAAAGCTAAAAATTATGTAGCTGGTGACTTTTAAAAAACAGATATTTACCAGCCCATGGAGACCAGTGCTGTCTTTATGCATCCACATTTTCTCACTCTCTCCCTGCTGCATACCTCACAACTTTTTGAGATAGAAGCAAGGGACACCTAGTAGGTAATAGGAAACACCCCCTGCCACACCCCCTTAAAGGAGAATTAAACAAAAAAAAATGAAACCCAAAAGTGCTTTTTTTGTTTTTACTACTACTACTATTCTTTTATACTGGATTTTGACATTTACAAATGCAGCAATTTAGAATTTGGATGAAAGGTTTACCATTGGAAAACACTATTTGAAAAATAAAGAGTGCATTTTATATACAACCAGAGCTTTTTTTTTCAGCTGGAACTTGGTGGAACTCGGTTCCACCTCCTCTGGCTCACGCCCTCTGCTCACGACCATCAGTCCGGCTTCTGTGTTTACAAGTGACAGCTTGTCTTCCAAAGGCTCCAATAGATCTAATCTCCCGAGCAGCTCCTACTGAGTGCAGGATGGGGAAAAGGGAGATGCAGGTGTTCAGGGTGCAGTGTGGATGCCAACACCCCCACTGGATGATCTCCCTGCAAGTGAGAAAGACGGGGCGAACTACAGTGTGAGGGAAGGTATTAGAGCCGGCTGGGTTCTTCAGCTTAACACAGCAGCAAAAGTTGGACATGTGGAACATGGTGGAGCTTTTAAGTGGGGAGAGAATAAGGGGGTGCAGAGATAAGCAGCTGTGGAAAAAGGCTGAACTCAACATTCTGTGTAGCTCACCCCTGAACTTTGCACCATGTAGGTAGTGTACCACCGAACTCTGCACTTAGCAAAACCCTGAACTCTGCACTCTGTTGGTAACCCCCCAACTCTGCCCTCTGTGTGTAATGCACTCCTGGTATTTAATGCTCTTTAAGACCCGCCCATTGTGAAATTTGACTACACCCACTATTTGATGGAGGCCGTGTGCGGGGGAAAAGGAGATTTCGGGGGTCGTGGTTGAGTTCCTGCACCTATTTTCAGAGAAAAAAAGGCCTGTATACAACTATATAGATCAGACCAAAATGAGGGACAAATGAGGAGGAAAGAGGGCCAAATCAGGGACAGTCCCTCAAAATCAGGAACATATTAGAGCTATGCTGCTGGATCCCTGGTGCTGCCATCTTGGATTTGGGAACTGGCTGTGACTTCCTGATGAATCACAAGTGTCTCCCCACTGCGCATGTGCGAAGTTGCGCAGCACAGGAAAACAGCCTCCTCGAACGCGTGATGTGTCCAAGGAGGTTGCAGGAAGGGTGGGATGAGGAAACATGAGTGGGTACTGACAGTTAGTCAGTTACAGGCTGGGAGGAGAATGAACGATACTTCACTTTTTAAGTGTAAAATCGACAATAGTTTTCAACTGCAGTGACAAAAAAAAAAATCGAAAGAGTAGGGTGGAACATTTTTTTGAACAAACAAAATTCTAACAGAGCATGTGGCTTTTCTTCAGAAAATTCCATTCATTCCAAAATCAAATGTGAAAAGCAAACAAAATATTGTACTTTCAAACAACAGTCTCTAGTGGCATTAGAAAATGTATTGATCTAGGTCTGCTTGATACTCTGGCTCATCATAGAGCCTCCAGAACTCTAATAGGAATAGGTATTGTTCTACGCAAGAAAAGCAATTCTACCCCAGTGAAAATCTCCATCCGCACTATTTCTAACCATATAGAAAAAAATGTATCAGTGCTAGTTTGCCAGTATACAAGGCCACCTATTTAGCAAGAGGTTGCCCTAAGAAATTCCACAAAGTTTGGGACATTTGGGTTGAGGCACCTTCTACTAATACTGACCCTAAACCTCTCAATTAGTAAATTACCTTAACAGGTTCCAGACGAAGGTATCAGCGTGATTTAAGGGTCATATCCAAGGCGCATACCAGAGAGTTGTGAATTTCATCTTACTTTAGCTTTGCGCAATAATACCCTGTGTAGCTGATACCCTACATCATCTAAGCATCCTTGAAAGTCACTGGAGCATGTTGTTTAGTTCTAGCGTCAAATAGGCACTTGTGATACTGTTTTTGGTGTTTTGTTTGGTTTGTTTTTTTGCAATTGTAATATATGTGTGTCTGGTTATGCCCAATAGGCTCCATTTTGTACCTTAACTTTGAAACTGAATAAAAAATAATTTAAAAAAATGTATTGATGAGATTTTATTTTATTATTATTTATTATTTTATTGTATAACCAGCCCCCCACCCTTCCTTTTCCTAATGGCCCGTACACACGATCCGAGTATCGTACAAAAACTGTCTTCCGAGGAAGAATCGTACGATTTTCGGATCGTGTGTACACTACAAGAGCCGATCACAACAGTTCATCCGATATTATTCGACCGGACAAGCATGGAAATTTTCCTCGTACGATTTTCGTTTAGTCAGTATAGTTGTCGTCCGAAAATACAATACAAATACATTACAACACATGATATCACTTTTTATTTTTTTTTCTATCGTACGAGAATTTTCGTGACTTTATTTACCTATTCAATTTCTACTTGCGACCATTAAACGAAAAAGGTTGTACGATCTGTCGTACGATATTTGGAGAGTGTGTACAGGCAATAAGTCTGATGGACATAATTCAAAGGCCATGGTGCGCATTATAATTTAAAAAAAATTATTTTGCGCAAATCTGCCCATAAATTTGCCAGAACTCTCTAAACCCACGATAGTGGCAAATCTGATCCTCAACTGTAATCATCATAATAATTTTTTATGATTATTATTATTATTGTTATGAGACTGACTACAAAGGAAAATATATTTGTAGGTAAAAAGCAACAACTGTTTGAAAAGAGGTTTTTATTTTTTGTCTGGCGTTTCTTCTTAAAATTGTGCCTCATGCTCCCCCCCCCCCCCCAAAAAAAAAAAAAAAAAACATTGGCAGAAGCTGGCTTGATTTTGTGATTTCTCACTGCCAAAGCAGAGCATCTTGAATCATCTGTGGAAGGGATATTTTCAGAGTGTGCTTTGTACGGCGTTGTTAAACTCCATCTGCTTAGTACAAATTTCAGCAAAAAAAAAAGTGCTTTTCGAGATGTTCGCTTTGAAGCCCCCGTATTTTAACAGCGTCTTTTCTGACGATGCGCATCCCAGGGTAATGGAAGGGTAATTAATGATCGCGCAGTGTCTTAATGGTTGTAGGTACAGATTTCGTTTTATGGGTCTGTCACAGGGTAATTTTATTGACAAGGCGTTCGGCTGTGAGAGCTCGCCCAATTTCTGTGAAAAAGAAAAAGCATCTCTTGGCAATTGGGAAAGTGTCTTCAGCTCATATGGAAGAGAATGTGACAGATTAAAGAGACTGCATGCCACTGCGCTGCCAAGAGGACGGATTGAAAAATAAGTGATGTTTCAGGATTTTAGCTGACAATAATGCAATGACATTTTTAGAATTTTTTTTTTTATTTCAAAGCAATCTGTCACAAATCATGTCACCTGTGTGAGTGTCGTCAGATGCAAGCTGCC
Source organism: Aquarana catesbeiana (assembly GCF_042186555.1). Lineage (NCBI taxonomy): Eukaryota > Metazoa > Chordata > Amphibia > Anura > Ranidae > Aquarana > Aquarana catesbeiana. The sequence continues at coordinate 548,935,002 of NC_133326.1, forward strand.
AGTCTCTGTGCCTTGCATGTGACCAAATAACCTCACTTATGGTGAAGCTGAATGGGATCAGTTTTACTGACTCAGCACCAACACGCCCCCGAGTATCAGCTTCCATTTAAAGTGTATCGCTAAAAAAACAAAATACATTTTATTGCTACAATACATGCATATTTCCCAAAGTTTTCTCCCCTTTAGGGCCCTTTCACACTGGGGCGGGGGCTATTGTTAGCGCCGCTTTACTGTCGATATGCGGCCGCTAGCGGGGGCGGTTTTACCCCCCTGCTAGCGGCCGAGAAAGGGTTAAAACCTCCGCAAAGCGCCTCTGCAGAGGCGCTTTGCCGGCAGTGTAGCTGCACCGTCCCATTGATTTCAATAGGCAGGAGCGGTGAAGGAGCGGTATACACTCCGCTCCTTCACTGCTCCGAAGATGCTGCTAGCGGGACTTTTTTTCCCGTCCTGCTAGCGCACCGCTCCAGTGTGAAAGCCCCAGCACTTTCGGGTCGGTTTGCAGGCGCTATTATTAGCGCAATAGTACCTGCAAACCGCCCCAGTGTGAAAGGACCCTAAAAAACAGAAAGTACTGAAAAATACTTGTTGATCTGTCAGAAATCCAGTGAGCTTGTAACTTTCTGTTTGGGATGACAACATGGTGCCTAAGCTGCACTGAAATCCAATGCAGTGTTGTCAGCCCTGCCTGCTAGCCACAGAAATCCAGCTATCCTCATCTTTTCTCATCCCTCTCCACATGTAAACATTGATTTCTACCCCAGCAAAACAATGCTGCTGCCCTGACACCCAAAAGCTGGTCCACGCTCAGTGTGTAGGGAAAGGGCCCTTGGGAGATGTAGTTCTGGGGCTGTGCCTGTGTCAGTAAGAACTGAGCTCCCAGGAGTTTCCCCAACCAATTTTTTTTAAGCCTGGAGATATTACAGGGAGTAATAAAAGTTGAGTCTCACCACAGGAAAAGATAAAATTAATACTGGGATTTGATTTAGAGAAGAAAAGGGTTAAATGTGGGTAATGTTTGGACTTTAAAGTGACACTAAAGGATATCCTTATTTTCTAAAAATAATTCATACACATTCATTACTTAAAGGATATGTAAAGGTTTGTTTTTTAAAAAAACAAACAAAAACAAACATGTCATACTTACCTCCTCTGTGCAGTTGGTTTTGCACAGAGTGGCCCCGATCCTCCTCTTCTGGGGTCCCTCAGTGGCGCTCCTGGCTCCTCCTCTTCTTAAATGCCCCATTGGAGAGCCGCTCTCCCTCGGGGCACTCATGCGGTCATGCTCCTGTGTCCTGCTGCTGCGTCTATTGACACAGACAGCAGGACTTGGCCCCGCCCCCTGGCTCCCATGTCATTGGATTTGATTGGCAGCAGCGGGAACCAATGGTTACGCTGCTATCAATCTATTCAATCAGGACATGAGACACCGGCTGGAGCTGATGTGCTTGTCCCGTCACTGGAAAGACCGGGTTCAGGAAAGTAAAAGGGGGGCTGCTGCATCACAAGAGGTTTTTCGCCTTAATGCATAGAATGCATTAAGGTGAAAAACCTTGAGGGTTTACAACCCCTTTAATGGCCCTGCAATCTATTTTAATGACATTTTTTCTTACTGTGCTTTTCTGCCTCCTTGCAATGTCATTCCCCTCCCACTTCCATCTGTTTGGAGCAAGCAGTGCACGCTAGATGTGGTCATGTGCTTTGCTGTATGCAGACTTCAAATCCAATACTCCATAGTCCGGAGTAAGCAAGAGAGGGTGGCTATGTGCCTTCTATACAGGACACCGAGGATAGGTCCTAAAAGGCAGGTATGGTTCTCCATAATTTGGGTTGTGGTCCCTTTAAGGGAGAAGAGCAGCCTAAAAAGGTGACTAAACGCATTTAGGCGCATTAAGCGCTTGAGTGTTCATGTGTTCCATTGGCCAGAATATTTATTCTGGCCATTGAAACAGTGTTAATTTGGTCGACAAAAATATTTTCGTCTATGAAATTAACACTATTTTAGTCAAGTAAAATATGACTAAATCTAAAACAATTCAGACGACTAACATAAGATTAAAACTAAAATGGGATTGAAATTAGTCGTCAAATGACACTGATTATATATCACAATGGCTAAATCTGTGTCTGTAGTGCATGTTCAAACCTTAATACTATAAATAATAACATATTATTAGATTTTTTCCTCCAGAAGTATATAATGAGTTTGGAAATTCTAGAGAAATGCTTAAATAATGCATTACAACTTACATAAACACATTAGACTTTAGCTGACAAGATTTTAGTCGACTAAAATATGACTAAACGTAAAAAATTTTAGATTACTAAAATACGACTAAAACTAAAATGGCATTTTAGTCAAAAGACTATGGCTAGAACTAAATCAAAATTTGATGTTAATATTAACATTTCATTGAAATGAATTAACGCTAAAACTCTAAACAGGCCAAATGTGTAGGCATGTTTAGATGCGTTTACAAGCATTTAGGCATGTCAAGCATTTTTTATGCTCAAACGCACCTCTCCCAAATGCGCAAGTGACGTTTGTTTTTTTAGCCTCTAAATGCTCCTCTTCTAATAGGCCTGAAAATGCCTAGGTGTGCATGGCCACATAGGATAACATAGTGGGGAGTTTAGAGGCTTAAAAAAAAGTAAAATGCCTTAAAAAGTGGCATTTTACATTCAATGTGCATGAGGCCTAAGGAGCAATATTGGTGGAGGCCAAAATAAGTTCTGTCCAGAGGCTTATGTTCCCTGTGCGAAGTACAAGCCCTGGGAGAGCAGCATCATGCACTTTTTTCAAGAAGGATACGCGCTATGGGCTTGATTTACTAAAACTGGAAGGTGCAACATCTGGTGCAGCTCTGTATAGAAACCAATCAGCTTCCAGGTATTAATTGTCAAAGCTTAATTGAACAAGCTGAAGTTGGAAGCCGATGGGCTACCATGCACAGCTGCACCAGATTTTGCACTCTTCAGTTTTCATAAATCAACCCCTATATTACCAAAAGTATTGTGACGCCTGCCTTTACATGCACATGAACTTTAATGGCATCCCAGTCTGAGGCTGGGTTCACACTGGTACGACACGACAGTCATACGATTGTGGATTAGACTTTTCCCTGCGACTTGAAGTCCGACATCCATCTGACTTCAATGAATGGGGATCCAACTTTGATCCCGACAATACCAGGCACTTTGTGTCTGGTATAAATCTTTAGGGGAAACTCCATGCCAAATAAAAAAAATAAAAAAACAGCATGGGGTTCCCCCTCCAAGACCATAGCAAAATTTGGGGTTTGTGTAGACTGACTCGTTGAAGCCTAGCTCTAAGATGGAGGTAGGTATCTTCATGAAGCGATTTTTAGTTTGGACCCATACCCTGACCTTTTGTGATTTAAATAAGTAACTTTATCACCTATACATTTTCTCCTCTAAATCTAACTGCTGGGATTTATCTCCAACGCGGAAATCTAGAAAGCTGTATTCCCGACCGCCTGCCATTGAGAAATCCTGGCAGACAGCATGTGTTTCATCATCCAATTTACTTAATACCAGCTATCAAATCATTTAATGTTATCGAGAGCCACAGTTTATTGACACATAAGTAATTCATTGTAATTACTATGCAAGGATTTAAAGCTGAACTCCAGCCTCCCCTTCAGTCTTGCACAGTTTTACATTCTCCTCTCCTGTACTGAAATAACTTACTCTGATTTCACTGCACACTGTGAGCTTCTCAAAATGTGCATTGAAAGCTGCAGCAAGTCACACAGAGCCCGGCTCATTTCCTGGCTGGAGAACATCCAGCATCACCTAGCTCTTTCCTTCCCAGCCAGCCTGACTGTCTCTAGCCTGCCCCTTTCATTTATTGGATTTGGGTTCTTCCAGTCCTGGAAGCTCAGGATCACAAGTGGACGTTACCTAGGGTGGTCGGCATACAAATGTAATTTGCCTAGAAACGCCCATTCCTCCAGACCGACCTCCACCCATCAAGGCACTTTGATATTTGCATAACTCCTCCCAAGAACCAGCCCACTACGTGTATCAGGACTATGGGATATTGAGAGGAATACTGAGGCAGGGTGCTGTGATGTTTTTAGAAATCTGTGTACAGCACCCTGCCAGCCCCTCCCACCAACCATGATCCGCCTGCATTGCATAGAAACACACAGAGAACCAGTGTTGACATTCCTGGATCTAAAATAACGTATGTAATGAAAAATGAAAGATAATATTTTACAAATGTCATTAGCATATTAATTTGGGTGGGGGGGGCGGAGAGGGCAAATGATAAACAGACTAAAATTCAGCTTAAATAATTGTTTCATTCAGAGAGAGATACTGGGGATCACTGTCACCTTTGCTGGCTATGAGAATGCAATCTCTTCAATACTGTGAAGCTGCATTTTTATTTAAGTGTATTTATTATATCTTCCTCCATAATGTCATATTTATGAATCTTCAACCTCATACGTGTTGCTGACTCTCATCAGCAAAAACATCAGTTCAAGTGGGCCTCTTAGGAATTTTGCAAGTCTGCATGAATAAATGAAAAAATAAATAATTCCACCTTTTAGCATTAACAAGCATTTTTTAGGCAAGCCATAGATGAGTCAACTTTCTTTCCTGCTACCATGGGCTACAGGAAATAAAATTGCTTTATTCCCCCATCAACACAGTCAGTGTTGATGGGGGAATGCCTACTGCAGTGCTACTGTGTTCTGCCAGCAGGGGGCGCGGGGAGCCTTCCTGGCCAGGGGAACTATGGGTGCTGATATTCTGTTGAAATAGCCAACTCGCCAAAATCTACGTCGATTCCAGTGACTCTCCAACAGCAGATTTTGATTAGTTGGCTCTAATGCCCATGCACATGGGTGCACCTGACAGAATAACAGACGCCCCCGTGAGTTGTTGGAGAACTCGACGAGTTTTCAAAAAAGGTTAGTGACGTACCTTGCACATGCACACTGCGGTGATTGGTAGATCCAAAGAAAATTTGTCAAGTTCTCCAACAGCTGCTGGGGGTTTCTGTTATTCTGTCAGGTGCATGTGCGTAGTGTTCACTGCACTCTATAGTGTAAATGCAGCCCGACAGAACCCGTGTAAGGTTTTTACTGCTGTCCCCTCATTTTCGAGAATTCTCATCTCTCTTCCTGTTGTATTGTATATATAGAGCAGAAAGTGAAGGGAAATTTCCCAAAAGGATGCCCGCAGGCAAAAAAAAAATGATTCTCTATGCTTTTTAACATGGAAACAAAGCCCTTGCTTAGGGTATGCTTTTGGCCATTTTTTTGAATGTAGGAGATACATCCTAAGAAACTCCAACAAAGTTTTTAGAATGCATCTCTTAGCCCTGGTTCCCACTGATGCGGCCTAATGAATGCACTACATCAGTGCAATTTTAAAGCTGCAGATCAGTGCGATTTGCACCTCCAATTTCATTGCGGCTTGTGATTTTGTTTAACAAAAGTCACAATGAAATTGGCAAAAAGTAGTGCAGGAACCTTTTTCAAAGTCTCTGCAACATGAGTCGCGCCAATTTGAATAGTCCATTGCTGACAATGAGGTGCGATTTGTCATGCCATTTGGAACTGTCAAATTGCACAACAAATTGCACCGGTGAGAACAGGGCCTTACACGCGACTACTTTCCCTCTGCTGCTCCTGCTTCCTTTGCCATTATTACAGACAATTATTGGCTGTCAAAGTGACTGCTGAGAATTGCTTTGTAATACACAACAGGAGCAGTTGTCAAAGGCAGCCACTCTTTTGTGCACTGACACTTGCAGCTAGTCTACAGGTGTCATTTAGTAAAAACAGTGTTTTAAAGTCTCGTACACATGATATGACTGTTGGCCAACCAAGCGTCTGATTTTTGTCAAAAGAGCGTTTGCCAGGATCTTGTCTTGCATACTAACGGTACACAACTGTCATGCCACGAACACGAAAGTAGTGACGTACTACGAGGAATTTCAGCTCTTGTGAGCCACCCTTTGGGCCCCTTCTGCTAATTTCGTGTTTGCTGAGCATCGATTCCAAGCATGCGTGTTTGTAGTTTCGACTTTTGTGTGACGAATTTGTGTACTGACCATACGAAAATCTGACGTCAAACCGTTGTCCGCCGAAAATGTACTATCTTGCCATCGAACATTTGTTCGCCGATCATGTGTACGAGGCTTAAGGCTCTGTTCACACCTTAGCAGATGCAACAGTACATACATATTTTTGCGCATTGCGTTTATGACATCACATTAAAGAGGAGTTCCACCCAGGGGTCCAGTAAAAAAAAAAAAAAATTAAAAGTCAGCAGCTACAAATACTGCAGCTGCTGACTTTTAATTGGACACTTACCTGTCCCTGGGTCCAGCGATGCGGGGGATCGAAGCCCCGCTCGTCTCCCCCTCCGTCCAGCGGCACCTGCATTGCTACTGTGGGCGCCGGGCTGTGGCTTCACAGCCTGGCACCCACTGCGCATGCGCGAGCGGCGCCGCATGCCGTGATTGGCTGCTCAGTCACCTGGGACCTGTAATGGGTCCCAGATGATTGACAGGAGGGAGGGAGCAGAGCGGAGCCCTTCCTGTGCCGAGGGGGAAGTGATGTCACCAGCCCAGGCACTGGAAGGGGCAGACTATGAGGGACCCCCTAGCAAAAGGCATTTAGAGGTAAGTTAAAAAAAAAAATATCCACATTTTTTTTGTTTTTTTTTTTAGGATTTTTCATGTATTTTTGTTTTTTTGGGTGGAACCCCACTTTAATTTCAATGGGCTGCCTTACGAGTGAAAATCGCAGCAAAGAAATGCAAGCACCTTCTTTTCAAATTACACTGCACCAAAATCTATGGTACTTTGTTACTATGTGTTTTGGTCTAAAATTTCACACAGGTGTAAGCAAGGTGCATTGGGGTGCTATTAAAAGATAATGGCACCACTAGGTGCCTGCAAAAGGAATGTGCTTTTTTTTTTAATTGCATCGCACAAATGTAAACCTAGCCTAAAACTGAATCAGACAATGGGATTCATTTACTAAAACTGATCCAGACTAATGCTGGCCATACACTATACGAAAAATCGTCCGAAAATTGGTCATTTAGACAGTTTGTTCGTTCTTCGGCCAGTTAATGGGCACAAAATCGATAATCGTTGGGACATTTTTGAGCCAAAAAACGAAGGAAAAGTTTGGAAATTTTCTGATGAATGAACGATAAATTGAAAGGTTAATGTGTTTCCCTTCTAAACTGTCTGCACTAGGTATATGTAATAAAACAAAAAATAAATTCATTTATATCCACTGAACGATTTATCGGTCATTACATATTGGCACTATCGTTTGCTCTCACGGCCGAATGTTCGTTTTTCGAAAATGTGTTTGGCCGATTTTTCGTATTTTCTCGGTTTTATTGTCAAAGCTTAATTGAATAAGCTGAAGTTAGAAGCTGATTGGTTTCTATGCACAGCTGCACCCGATTCTGAGTGCACCAGTTTTAGTAAATCAACCGTGCATAGTCACCAATCAGCTTCTATCCTTAAATTGTTAATCTTAAAAATGAAAGCTTGAAGCTGATCGGTTGTCATGCACAGCTGCTCTAGATTTGGTACATTGCCCTCAAAGTATCAATGCATTGTTTCATTGTATTTACTATTTGATATATATTGTACCAAATTGTAATGTAACTGTAATGTCTGCCTTTATTTTGTTAAGTGCTGTGCAAACTGTTGGCGCCATATAAATCCTGTATAATAATAATGATGTAGCTCAAATGTGACCTTTCCTCTGCATTGTCCTCACTTAACCAATTCCTGCCTGCACTATAGCCGAAAGACGGCTACAGAGCGGGCTTTTTTTTTTTTAAAGGTGTAAACATTTTTATTGTTTTATACACAAACAAACAACAAATACATAGGAATTAATTTGAGCAAACATTGCTCAGATTATAACGAAAACAAAAACAGTCTTCAGGTATCCAGCCAATATGCACAAAGCGATTTGACAATTACATAGCTAATCTACTTGTTTTGATCCTTATGGAATCTAGGTATATGCATACATTTAACATAATCTAATGTTACAATTTCATCCCCCAGATCAGGGGGCAGGTGGTATGGTACAGCCTGAGCTAACAAATCTTGGAAAAAATTTTAGGGCATCCTCTGGCTTCATATGTCAACTTATACAAGGGGATAGCATGGTTAACAATAGTGAGCCAGAAGGTTATGGTAGGTGAGAATTGAGATTTCCAATGCATGGTTATTGATTTTTTGGCA